>NW_024369041.1:1753265-2072683 GCF_014805655.1 Passer montanus
TGAGAGTGTTGTCCAAACACTTCTTGAACTGTGTCAGGCTTGTCCTGTGACCACTGCCCTAGGGAGCCTTTTCTGGTGCCCAGCTACCCTCTGGGTGAAGATCATTTTTCTAATATCTACCCTGATGCCCTCTGGGACACAGTTGGCCTTCCTGGCTGCCAGGGCACTGCTGAATCATGTTCAACTTTCCATCAGCCAGGTCCTTTCTGCAGTGCTGCTTTCCAGCATCTCATTCCCCAATCTGTCCATGCATCCAGGGTTATCCCACCCCAGGTGCAGAATCCAGCACTATCCATTACTGGAATTCATAGGACTGGTGATTGCCCAATTCTCTAACTTGTCAAGGTCTCTCTGCAGGGCCTCCCTGCCTTTGAGGAGTCAAAGGCTCCTCCCAGTTTTGTGTTCTTTGCAAACTTGCTCAGTATCCCTCCCAGTCCTGCATCCAAGTCATTTATGAAGATGTTGAAGAGCACAGGGCCTAAAATAGAGCCCTGTGGAACTCCACTAGTGACAGGCCTCCAATTTGATGTCACCCCATTATCAAATCATAATATGTTTATCTAGCTCTGGACATTTTGTCCAGGAGGATCCTGTGAGACAATATTGAAAGCTTTACTGAAATCCAAGAAGATGACATCTGCTGGTTTCCCTTGGTTAACAAGAGGGTTACCCTGTCATAAAAGGAAATCAGGCTTGATAAGCAGGACCTTCCTCTCATGAAGTCATGCTGGCTGTGACCTACAGCTGCACTGTCTTTCAGGTGTTTTTCAATACCTTCCAGAATCATCTTCTCCCTAACTTTACCAAGCACTGAAATGAGACTGACAGGCCTGCAGTCTTGGGGTTTCCTTCTTGCCAAGTGGGATCATCCCTCAAGGACCTGGGTGTCTTGTGTTGTATCCACTCCACAGCTTTAGCTGAGTAGGAGAGGAAAAGGAGCTAAGACTTCAAATAAGACTGAAAAGTTTTGCAGCCTCTCCTGAGCTTTAATTTTTCACTCCCTACTCAAAGTTCCAAACAGAAGGCTGCCTCCAGAACAAGCAGCACCAGAGTGATTTGCCCTGTGCATAGCCAAAACCAACTGCCATATAGGCAGCACCTTTTTAGTTAGAAGGAGAAAAAGGTGACCCAGAGCCCTGTAAAATAAGGTTTTTGCTGCTATTAAGGGAAATGTGGGACAGCAGCCACTGATATACATTAATAGCAGAGAAGCACTCCCTGTCTTTCCACAGGCAGGGCTTGCCATTGCACTTCATTTTTCTCTGGTCACAAGAGCAGCCTCCCAGACTTCCCAGGGCTGTTTCTGGATCTCTATCCCAGTTTTGTCCCTCCAGAGTTTAGTTTTGCTTACATTGTAGAAAAGCCTTTGTCTGCGTCTGGCACTAATTCTGAGGACCACAGTCATTAGATCAGCAGGCTGGGACCCAGTTCACGCTGTTTGGGTATATCAGTGTCCTCTGGGATCAGGAAGCTCAGAAATGCCATAGCCAGAAGTCCTGAGCAAGGAAAGAGGGCTGAGCCCTTTCTATATAGGCAGTGAGGCTGAACCAAAATCTGCATATCAAATGGCTGCTTGCTTTATACATGGCATAGCCCCTCTTGCATTCAAATTCATATAAAAGAGATGGTGAAGTGTGTTCTCCCTCACTCAGTGATGTGCTGTGGGTGTTTCAGTGACACACTGAGCTCACAGCACCATTTCTCAGCTTCTTGTTAATGCTTGCCACAGTAGAAATCTCATTCATGGATGACACTGATCTTATCACACATATTGATTCATCAGCCCAAGCTGAGTATTAGCAATGAATTTTTCCTACACAGTTCTTTGATGGTTCTGATGTCTGATACCAGTGTAACAAGTTGGTGTTGGCTGATGTAGAGTGGGTGGTCTCAATGGAGGGTTTGTTTTTTTTTGACTGAGAGTTCTTTGTGAGTCTGTGAGGACTTGATGTGTGGGTTTGGATTAAGTATTCTGCATCAAAGGGACTCTTAATTTCTTTTTCTAGCAGTTTCCACTGAACTCCAAATGTCTTTTACACAACAGCAGATCAAAATGGGGAGGAAGGGTGAGGTGAACTGTTGATATTTGCTGGTATTAATTGGAATGACTCTTCCAAATGAAATCTCTCATTAAAAAATTCCATTGTAAAAAGAGTCCTGGAAACTGGAGTTTGGGGTGTATTGGAAAAAGCAATACCAGGGAAGGGAAAGTTTAGCTGTTGGAATAATTTATGGTGTTGTTCTCGCTTGTCTGTTCTCATTCTGTTTTGGGGAATATGGGGAGAAAGCAATGGAAATTCATAGAAACCATAAGGCATTTTAGATGCTTTAGATGGTTTTGTGATCTCCAGATTTCCAAGGTTCAGTTAGAAAACAATAGCCATTTCAGGGACGGTTGACAGTTCCCTCTTGTGCAAGTCAAACCTGCCTGAGTAGGGACCATGGGTACTCTCGAGTCCTCACAAATCTTGTTTCCCAGGGGACATTTTCCTGTGCCAACACACTGTTTAATCATCCTCAGAGTTTTTCAGGATTGAGTTTTGATGCAGTTCATTCATCTACTTCTTGCAACTATCTCTGTGCCCAGATAAGCAATGTCCTGGGCATTGTCTGTTCTCTTCAATAGTATTAAATATATATATATATATAAAGCCATGCAGCAGTTCCTGTCAGAAAACTGCAGGACACGGGCAGAGAGAGAGATGTGAGAGACAAGGTGTTGTAAGGGACAGCACCATCTGCTTTGCTGACAGCCACTTGTGCAGAGAGGACAAGGCACTGATTAATTTGTCAAGGACTGACGTGAAGATCTGTGAAAGGAGGCAGATATGTGTATGCACAATGCTCCAGGAGGTGTGGGGGGCAATGAGGTGGCTGTCAAGATGAGAGGGAAGGGTGATGGAGCCTTTCAAAATGGGTATTTGGACACCTCACTTGGAGAATGGGACAAAGGCATTGACACAGCTGGCTGCAAGACCACAATGAGTTGCAAGTTGTTGCTGAGCAGCAGAATATAAGTATAGGTAGCTATTTATGGTGCACAATGAGATGTGAAAAAGAAAGTGCAGGCTGGCTACTAACCCTAGGTTGATTTATATATTTTTTTATCCTTTTTTCTTTTTTCTTTCACTGAAACCTATGGGCTAGAGGGTCTGTTAATCTCCACTAATTGGCAGTGCTGCTGCCAGCTCATGCACAAGGGATAAAGGAGCCAGAAGGATGAGGGACTGCCAGGGACATACAGTGGAGGGATAAGACACACCAGTGGTCAGTGAGAGTTTTCACAGCTGCAGTCCACTCTGGGCTTTTCCCCAGGCTCTGTGTTCTCCTAAAGCCACGCTATAAAATCCAGACAAGTTATGTAATTAAGCAAATTAAAACCGGTCTAGAGGCATTTCTGTCAGCCTGGCTAACAAAGACAAAAATTGCTTCTTTCACAGGAAAGCTGCAAAAAAGAATTATCTTCTAACAATAGGTGCCAGTACTTTAGATGAAAAGAGAAGTATGATCAAACATGGACAGCAAAGACTGAAAAATTTAGGGAGAATTTTTTGAGGGAAGGGAGTTTCAAGCAGACTTGTAATAATCTCATCCCTTTTATCAATTATCTGTAAAATACCTGAAAGATAATGAGGGACATTAACCTTTTGGGCAATTCAACGTTGCCTATTTGTGGTAGTAGTTATCTATGGATCAACAAAAATAACAGGTGAAGACCCCTAACTCACAATAGCTCAGTTCTGGGCTTCTCAGGTCTTACACTGACAGTCAGTTTATGGCAAGGGTCCATTGCTGAAATAAATCCATCTGGCATGGCATATTTGAGTCCTCTAGAGAAGCTTCCTTATGGAGTCAAATAAGCAAAGAGGAATGCTCTCCCATCTTCAGCACTGCATTTTTGAAAATGAAGAGATTAATACCACAAGTACCACTCCATCCTCTTACAGACACATGCATATACCAAAAAAAGAGAGTAAAATTGTAAGAATAGCTCCATTTTTAGGGATTCCATAGCAAAAGTGTACAGACCTCTCAAGACAGGATGCTTTGAACTGGACATGTACCATTCTCAAATCTAATCCAGTTCAGTAGAAGCGAGGGTGAGGAAGATGAAAGGGTGGAAGTATTGGAGGTTCTGCTGTCTGGAATGCTCACACGTTCATTGCCAATCAAAGTTATGTGGATTGTGTGCAGAGACATTAATCATAGAACAGGTATAAATTAAAGGAAAATTCCAATTTTCTGCCAATTTTAGGGGCACCAGATGCTTAATGAAAAAAATTCCATTTTGAACTCATTGCAAGCAACCCAACAGAGCAGTCTGCTCTTCCACAGACAGGCAAAGAGGGACTGGGGCACAGATCCCTTTCACTTCCACACCAAGCCTTTACTAATCCCTTGGTTACTATAAAGATTTGTCTCAGTTACAAACTCCTAGTCAGACTTCTAAAATACTGCCCAGCAGCAGGATTGATGTTGGAGCTGTGGAGACAGACCTCTGCCAAAGTATAATTGCAGGATTGGGGACTTATGTTAATCAGAAGTTTGTTCCCAAATCTGCTAAAACCATGAAAAAAATTCAGTGGCTTTGGATTAGACCTTCATTTATGCTGTTTAGCTACCATGTACCAGATTGATTTCTAACTGGCTGGCTTAGAAGGTTTTAAGATGTGAATGTCCACCTCCTTCAGGTTTTAGCCTGGAAGATTTGAGTCACTTGGGAAAACTATGTCATAATTACTGTGAATCCTGTTTGTAAAAAAATTCATCTCATGATAGACGAGTTTTTCTTGCTGATTTTTCTACAGGAAGGAGGAGGAAAAATGAAGTTACTGGGCAAAATTTTGGAGATATTTTTAAATAATCAGTGGAGAGTGGATTTTATTCTATGTTTCAGGGTGGCAGGGATTTGGGAGTTTTTTGGGGTGGTGTTTTTGTTTTAGTTTGTCTTTTTTATTTGCTTTGGGTTGTTTGTGGTTGCTTTTCTTAAATTTTTCTCTTTTTTTTTCTGATGTTTAATAAAATTTTGGCTGATAAAATGCCTCGTGAGACATCCCAGGCAATTCACCCTGTGTTTTACATGCTATCAAAATATATGGCTGCAGCCTGTGCAGCTGCTTGCTGTCAGGTTCATTACATCCTGAGCATCCATGGCCCCAAGTGGTTCCTGCTGCAGCCTCTGTCACTCATTCATTGTGGAAATGACAGACTGAGAGAGCTGATCCTCGTGGAGGTGGGACTGGGGCTGCCTGATTGATTGTCCACAGAGGACAGCAGGCGCTGAGTCAGTCTGCAGGGAAGGAGGATACAACAGGCAGTTGGTTTTGTCTTTCTCTGGAGCATTTCCTTCACGTTCCTGCACAACATGTGCTTTGTTTTGCTTTTTATTCCACATAATAAACTGACAATGGCTACGGATTTTAAATCTTTTTTCCTTTTGTTTCTCATGTGTTCCTGGAAATTGGAGAGGAAAGTGATGCTGTGTGTTTCAGACAAAGCCAGTTTGTCCTCTACAGAAATGCTTTACTGCATCCAGTGTTGAATCATCTAGAAGTGCCATCACAAACAATTACACCTCGGTGCTTTACATTCCCAAACAGAGAAGTGAGAGGGTGGACTTTTGGAGCACACTTCTCCTAAATGCATTGGTTTAACTCCACAGCTTCAGGGAATCACTGCTGCCTGGCACAGAGTCAGCTGACTGCAGTGGAGGGGTGTGTGTGGCACAGGCATGTGAGCTGTGCAGTTTGCTGCTCAGCGCCCTGTCCCAGGGCACACATGGCACCCCCTCCATCCAGGGGACACCAACAAGCCAGTGGCACTGGGAGGTTGCCAGCTTGGCCCCAGGAAAGGCTGACAGGAGCTGCCACAAAGCTTCCCCAGCAGGGAAGGATGTTGGCATGGCTGCAGCAGCCACCACCTTGCTCTGCATAGGTGGAACCTTTTACCTTAGGGGACGAGCAAGGCTGTGAGGTGCACAGGCCAGCAGGATCAGCAGTGACCTGGGCTAGTGACCCATGGTGAGGACAACCAAGGCACCTGGATCTGGGCCAGCACTGCAAGGGCTTCACCTTCCCATCTCTCTGCCAGGCTGCTGATTCAAGTTTGCCTGGAGCAGCATGTGGTGTAACTTGACTTTTAGTGCTTGTTTTAAAGTCCAACTCTCTCCACATGGCAGGATTTTTAAATGACAGGTGTGTGTGCTTCTATGAAAACATTGCCCTATTTCCCTAAACCCTTAGCTAAGTGATCTTGTCAGGTGAACAGTCAAAAAGAAAGGCAGGAGAGGAACTGTTGTCACAAAACCACCATTTACAAAGGATGTCTGTGTCGTGCACAGCTCATCCAGGCAGCTGATTATTTAAGATCATTGTTCAATTTAAAATGTCATGAGAATTTGAGCAAAGAGTAATATGATTTTGCAGTTGCAGATAGACAAATGTGGGATGGGCAAATGCAAATGTTGATTCTGAAATTAAGGAAAAAAGTGCAGTGTTTACATCTGAGCACTAGGGTCAAGGATTTCCCTGTCTCCCACTTCATTGCAGCATTTAATGCCTTGTCACAGAAGGGTTCTCTGTGGGCTGCCTTTGTGATCACAGGCTGAGTTCTGTGGCAGAACCCAGAGAAATGCAACTTTGTATTGCATCCCCAGCGGAGATTTGAGCTGGTAACAGTTGTGTTTGTAAATTTAGTGCCCTTTTGTGTTACCCTGCATACAAAAAAATGAGCAAATAACACTCAGAGTGGATCACCATGAATCCTTCCTTCCCATAGGAAAGACTTCATGGACTAAGCAGAGCAGCTCTGATCTTCACTCGGGCACTGCCATACTGAAAGCATTTCAGACATGGTGTGCATTTGCTATCACCTGAGCCGGAATGGCTGTTTAGCACAACACAGAGTCTGGTGCAATTTAAAGCCTCTAAGCCAGAACCACAGAAATTCCCTTTCCTAACTGGGTGCTGGCTCAGGTCCCCAGATGGCTTCAGCACAGCAGCACGTTAGACCAGACCCAGTCCTGCCTCTGCACCTTCTCTGCAGCAAATCCATGAGTCCAGATTATTGTTCCGCTAGTTGGTGGAGGATTGTTTGTGTTTGGGAGGTTTGTGGCTTCAGCATAGCAGCACGTTAGACCAGACCCAGTCCTGTCTCTGCAGCAAATCCATGAGTCCAGATTATTGTTCTGCTAGTTGGTGGAGGATTTTTGGTGTTTGGGAGGTTTTTTTTGTTGGATTTTATTGTTGCTGGAGTTTGTGGGATTTAGTGGGGGAGGATGAGGGGTTAGATATTTTTCTTTCCCCCGCTTAGGTCATCTGACATCCTTCATTTTTCTGTGTAGCTCTTCCTCATGTCTAAATGTGTTTTAGTAAATCTGTTCCTCCCCCCTCTATTTTGGCAGCTGCAAGTGGTTTGTCTTCCTCACTCCTCAAAATATTAATAATTGATTTTGAAGAGATCATATTGTTTATTTCCTTTATAGCTATTCATTGCCTCTTCCTTGTAATTCAATAATATGCCTTCTGCTTACATTTTGGTTAGTAGCAGCTCTTAGCTTGAATACTTTGGCCATCCCTAATGTGATAACAAATTGCTGATTATCAAAGGAGTGGTAGCACTTACTTAGACTCCTCCACACACTAAATCTAGATTAAGGAATGTGAGAAATGAAATGTAGGCAAGAGAATGGTTGGTTCCTTAATCAGAATGCTATTAAACAGCAGAACACAGCCCATTAGTGAAAAAGAAAATTAAAAAGAGATGTAATTGAATATTTAATATGACGAATATGATGAAATGGACATCTGGAAAAAAAGCTGATGTTATAGCTATCATGTTCTAAAATAATCAAAGAAGAGGACAAGTGAAGAGTGTGTTTCTCCTAATGGTTATAGGAAGAGATGAAAACCTGCCTTTAGTTTCTGACTGTTTGCCTTTATGGAGAGTTCTGTCTATTGTTCCACTGTCCCTCTGCAAAGTGGCTGTAGTGACACTTGGCTCCTACCTGGCTCCTTTGCTGCACCAGCTCAAGCCACCCAGTCTGTGGAGTGCCTGGGATTTTTTCTCTCCGTTTTTCCTTCCAAATGAATAATAATCTGATCTTTTTCCCTGGGTGTTTTTCACCTTTAGGACATCTTAAATTGAAGTTTATATTTAAGAAAGGATTCTGTTTTCATCTCTACAAGTTCATTTATAAGAATGACCATTTCAGGACAGCAATTCCTGTTAATTTAAATCTATTCTGTGCCTTAGAATTTATCTTAAACTTTAATTTTGGAATCAAGAAGTCTCTGGATGTAAGAATCTCTTCTTATAGAAACACACATTTTTATTTGCATACAGAAAGATCAGAATATCTGAAAAACAGCAGCAGTGTATATGTATGCTAGGAAAACAAAAAGAAACTTGCAAAATAAACCATGTGATCTGGTGGTTGGTGTGAGGATAAGAAAAAAAGGATAATGTCTTTTGAATGATTGTGTTAAGAATGAGTTTCAGGGTTTTGTTTGGAATTAGTTTTGGAGGCACTCCTTTTTGCTTCTAGCTTGCCACAGAGCAGTACTAATTCTTCCTTCTGTATTTTTTTTTTTTCCTGTCTGAAAGAGCAGAAAGAGGCACTTCTATTTATTTATAATCTCTTAAACTGAGATACATAGCCTGGTGTTCTTGGCAGATTGCATAAAAGACCCATCTATGAACCAATAAAGAAATGCTCCAGATTGATTGGGCACTGGATAAGGTTTAGGCTGAGGAGAGCTGCCCAAATCCATTTTAAGTCAGGTACAGGTCTGAGTTATGCTTCATCCCTGCCTGCCTTTCCCTGCCTTCAGCTGCAGTTCATTGGAGCTGTTGTCTAGGATACAGGCAGGCTTAGCTTATTCAGCCCATGGTTCAAATGCAGAAAGAAGGATAGTTTGGGGGCTGATGCAAACATCCATGTGACATTTGAAAAGTCACTTACCAGAGCTGGTTTCATCTTTCATGTGGGAAGGTGCATGTTCTTAGGGGGGGACCTTGGAATTACAGTGATAGAGACCACAACAGGTAAAAGAGAGAAACAAACAACATCCTGATGTCTGCATCCTACAACTGCATCCTTCTGGGTTTTGTATTGGTGCTGCACAGCTGGCAGTGGGGATGAAATCTTCCACTTTATTCACTTACTTCACTCAAGTTTAACACTTCCCACCATCCTGGATAGTCCTAAGGACCTGAGAAGCTACAGACAGCCTCCAGGCACCATCCCAAGCTGCAGGACACAAACATCTATGCCTGTGGCCATCCATCATGACTGGGTGACAATTTCAAAGCCACATTCTGTATGCTGTGTCACCACTGAGCAGCTTTCCTTGGCTGTAGTGGCACAGCCAGCATGTGAGGAAGAGGAAGGGTAATGTTCTGCTCATGGGCTTTCCTTGCTAGATAATTATGGTGAGGAAGCAGGAGCCCACCATTTTCTGCTTGCTTCTGTCAAGGAGAATCATGGAGCTTCTGCTATGACCACTTCCATTAGGGAGAGCCTTCATTTAAGGAAATTAAATCCCCTGTGTCACAAAACATCATAAAATTAATAAAAGGTGCTACTGCAGGTGGTTGATTTGGAGACATGGGATTTTCCAAAAAGTTGGTGGTGGGTTCAGGCTAATATGTAGGGCAAGTCAGCCTTTCCCTTGCTCCAATGCAGGAGTTTTCTATGGCATGCTAAACAAACTTCCAAGCAAAGCAATTAGCCAGTGTCTCTGGAAAGCAGTGCTCTGCCTCTCAAGAATGAGCACACAGGAAGAGTCTTGTAAGACTTTCTGAGTGGCAGGGCTTTAATCAACATCCTGCACAGAGGAAACTGCAGGGAAAAGTATATTATTTTGCTCCATTTCTCTAAAGATAAGCAGGGAGGGGAAAAAAAAGAAAAAAGAACAAACAACAAATCCCCAATAATCACAGCTCATAAATTCTTCATCGTGTGAACAGTCCTTAGGTAGATACATCCACCATGGGAGGTGTGTGACAGCTTCTAGGCACAAGCTGCTGCCCTCTGTGTGGCCTACAAATTGCTGTGTACACTAGCTAACACTTTGCTGATGGGCTGGGCTGTTAAACAGGAAAGAGCTCTTGACTGAAAACAGGCCATTTTTCTCCTTCAAAGCAGATGTATTTTCTCATCACCACCTTTCATAGTAATTCAGTGATAGTGTTTGCTGTGCCAGCATCATTTTCCCTGGCTGTTTAATAACCATGCTCTGAACCAGAGCTGCAGAGTATCTCATTATTCTGCTCCAAAGGTAGGAGAGGAAGGGGAGATGTGAAGAAAAACATCTGTTTCTGAGCATGTCATAAGTAAGGTTATGCTGCCAACTGCAGTATGGTATCTGAGATACTGCAGTCAGCATCCCTGCAGCAGCTGTAGGAGAGGAATGAAATGAGAGGGAAGAAAAATCAACATGGAAAAGCACTATTGATTTCTTTTCTGCAGCACTGAGTTTAACCTGAGTTTAATATTACTTGAATTTAAAATATTTGGGAGCTGCTGCTTGCTAATCCATCTGCAGAGTCAGATGAAAGCTCCAATTCGTTATCTCTGGAGAATTTGCAAAATCAAAAGAGCTAATGCTGGAGAAGGCTCTCCTGATGTTCCCAGTGCCTCAGAAAGGAGACCCATTGATTCACATGTCCACGAGTGAAATCAGAGCATTTTGAAATGTTATGAAAGCAGCATCCAAGGCGAGCTTCACTGCTGAGAGAAATGTCCTTCAGAGCAGCACAGGTGCCTGAAGCACAAGGAAGAGCACTGTGGAGTATAACACCCTGCAAAGACACCTGAGCTGTGGATCAGCTTTCCCAGTACAAAACCTGGAGCCTGGGGTTTGTTCTTCGCAGTGCTGCTGGCCCTGTCTGTCCCAGTCTGGCCACCCAGGGCCAGAGGTGCAGAAGCAGCAGCTCAGAGAGGCCGTGGGGTAAAGGCTGGAGGGGTGGCACTGCCATCAGCTGGCACTGCTGATGTGCTCCAGCAGGGACCAGAAAATCAACAGGTGCTGCTGAAATGTTTGGCTTTTGCCTTTTTGCCTCTTGTTCCTCACAGTTTTCTTCAGGGCGCAGGTCCAGCCTTAATCTGCTCTCTGGGAGAGAGATTAAGTCTCTCTCTATTAAGAGAGATAAAGTCCAGGAAAGTGCTTGGACATGACACCAGGTCTTTCCAGCTTCTCTACGTAAATCACCCTAATTTAAAATAGACTTCTAATGGGAATATTTGACATAAAATTTTTCAGCTGGCACAGCATTGCCCCCCACATGCTATGTCTTTCTTCTGGAAGCTAGTACCACAGGAGAGCCTGAAAATTACTTTCTTGTAATGGGACTGCCTTCTTTTCACTAGGTTTGCATTGATTTTTCTATCATTTTCAGCCATGAGTTAGAGGACATTTCAATCCTGCCACTCCAGCATCTGAAAAGGTAAAGCACTCTGCCTGTGGTATTGCAGTGACTATTTCAGTGTGGCTAGAGTTAGTTGACAAAAATTATTACAAAGGTGTTTTAGTATGACTTTGATTTTTAGCTGCCTCTTTAAAAACAAACAAAATATTAAAAAAAAATAAAAAAGTAATATAAAAGGATGACTAGGGAAAATGTGGACACTCTCTGGAAGGAAATGGGAGATGTGGTTACCCAGGACATGAAGAAGTCTGAGGTCCTCAAGGACTTTTTTTCCCCTCAGTCTTCACTGGTCATGAAGTTTAACAAAGCCAGGACAAGGTCCTACACCTTGGTCAGGGCAATCCCAAGCATAAATACAGGCTGGGAGGAGAAGGAATTGAGAGCAGCCCTGAGGAAAAGGTCTTGGGAGTGTTTGCAGTCCATAAAGCCAGCTGTGTCTGGGGCTGCATCCAAAGCACCGAGGCAGCAGCTTGGAGGAGGTCATTCTTCACGCCACTCTGCTCTGCTGAGCCCCCACCTCGAGTGGGGATCTCTTCACTGAGATCTGGGGTCCCCAGCATGAGAAGATGTGAACCTATTGGAAAGAGTCCAGAGGAGACCAGAGGGAGGGGGCACCTCTCCCATGGAAATGAGCTGGAAAAGTAGGTGTTAGCCTGGAGAAAAGAAGGCTCTAGGGAGACTGTGGAGAAGTCTTACAGCACCTAAAGGTAACCAACAAGAAAGATGGGAGTGACTTTTTACAAGGACATGTAGTGATAGGAGAAGAGGTAACAGCTTTAAACCGAAGGTAACAGCTTTAAACCGAAGGAGGGCAGTTTTAGGTCAGATATGAGTCAGAAATTTTTCACTGTGAGGGTGGTGAGGCACTGGAGCAGGTTGGAAGAGGTAACAGCTTTAAACCGAAGGAAGGCAGTTTTAGGTCAGATATGTGGAAAAAATTTTCACTGTGAGGGTGGTGAGGCACTGGAGCAGGTTGCCCAGGGAAGCTGTGGATGCTCCATCCCTGGAGTGTTCAAGTCCAGGCTGGCTGGAGCTTTGAGCAGCCTGGTCTAGTGGGGGGTGTCCCTGCCTTTGGCAGAGGGGCTGGAACTACGTTGGTCCCTTCCAAACCTACCTTGCTGTGATAGACACACCAGTGCCCTTCAGCCATGGAGCTGCACAGCAGCAGCATAGTGAGGACAGAACAAACCCAGCCAAAAAAACACAAGGTCAGGGAAAACTTAATGGTGTTCAGCCTATGGATTTTTGACTTGAGGAAATTTTGTCATGAGATGCATCATATTTTGGCTAAGATTTTTATCTTTTTTTTTAACATCACAAAATATTTGAGGTGAGCATGAGCAGAAGAGAAGCTAATAGGCATTTTAACCAGGTGTTTTAATGAGTAGTAAATTAAGTAATTACAGAATCAAGAAGGAACCTTGCATTTTGCAATCACTGGTTCAGTCCCTATCAAGACCAGCAATACCGTGGGGTTTCTACTTGCTCTTTGTTTATTTCTCTGCATCTCACTAAGCAGGTGGAAGAGATTTTTTTTCCAGGTGCTTTGTCCCTCTTTCCTGCTAGCAGACTCTGTTTGGAGCCCAGGAACCTGGCTAGGGCTGGCCATTATTCCCACTGCTAAGCTAGGATATGGATAGGATAAGTTGCTCCTACACTGAAGCCTTTGTACCTGACTCCCTTCACAGCTGGTGTTCCTCCCTTCATTTACTTACTTTCTTTAAGAGCAAAGAAAAAAAAGAGTTACTTTCTATTGCTAAGACAGTAAGGTGGGCATGCAGTTGCTTAGTATAGCTGAAGGATTCAGGAGCATCATTCAGCAGGTCCAAAACATTGGTACTTTCATAACACCTGTTGCAGTATTTAAAATGGAAAATCTTGCAGCAAATGAGATGAGCTTCTTTCAAAAGGTCTCTTTGTTTTTTAAAGCTTTTGGAAGCCTCCTGAGACATGAGACCAGAAGGCTGCCCATTTAATAAATGAGAGACCAAATTTTGTTTAATATTGTCTGTTTCAGAGAAGATGCTCCTGGCAGATGCTGTTTATTGAAACAAAAGCTTGATGGCTTTTGCTAATGATGGTGTATCCTACAAAATATTTATGTTCTGGGAATACTCTGAGTTGTGATCTTTTGGTAGGAGTTTTTATTGATGGAGTCTAGTACCCCATTATGGCGAATTTATCCTTTCCTCGGAGTTATATATATAAAACCTTTTCTCTGTCATTAGTTTTCCTGTCTCCAAAATGAGAATTAGCATTGCAGGATATTATGGTATGGGTGAAAAGATGAATCGTTACTCTTTGGAAAGGTAATTAACCTCCAAAGGCATCTGCCAGAGAGCTGCCATTATCCCATCAGCTGCACTCTGTTTCAGTTTTAGCCTTTCCCTGTCCTCCTCCAGCTCTCAGAGGTGTGTTGTTTATCAGCTCAGCTCAGTGCAAGCAGGAAGATGGATACCTTCAGCACAGCACCTGCGAGGAGCAGGGTGACAAATGCGGGGCTTTCAGCAGACTAACACCCTGTGCTTTGCTCTCTCGCCATCAGGATGCAGAGCAGAGCTGTGACCTTGGCGGTGCACCTGAGCAGGTGTTGGCAGCATCCAGGGATGCTGATTAATTGTGCTGGCTCAGTGCAGGGAGGGCTGCTCGTTAATCCAAGCCTGTGTCAAGGAAAGAGGAGACCCTTAGGACAGGGCCCTTAGGTGAGCCCTGCTGGTTGGTGTCAGGGAAAGACAGCTGTACAAAAGGCACATTGACTTTGTGCGAGAGAGAGAGGGAAGAGCATCTCTCTCACTGGCAGCTCAGGTCTGAATCCTGCTATGAGTGTGCTGTAGCACTGAGAGAGAAATACCTAGCCTGTCTACAGGCACTTGTTTGGTAGTAAACAAGAAACACTGTTCCAAACAGAGATGATTAATGGCGACAGAAAAATTTAGGAACTGGGTGGAGAGCTTTATTCTGCCTTGATCACAACTACCCATTATGTCAGTAAGTTCTGATTTTTTCAGACTAATGGTAGGTGTACACTCATACAAACATGCAACTGTGCACTGATCTCACCCTCAAGGGACTGTGGATTTATCTCTAATGCTGTCAGATTTGTTTATAAAAGATAGAGTACACTCACAAATGCTCCATTGTGCTCTGTTATTTGGAAGAGTGAAACCTGGTCCCAATGGATAAGGCAAAATGGAATAGGGTTTTTAAGTCTTTGCCCTCCCAAATGAAGTGATTTTTAATTGAAACCTTTGAATTTTTACCAGCATACATGAAAAAAGGAAAAGACAGTGAGGATTTCATGCAGATTTCCTGCCAAAGAATTTTGTCACAATGCTGGAAGAGTGCTCAACCTCGTGTGACAATAGCAATAACCAGTCTTCTGCTGCTACTGCTGCTTCTGTTGCAATGCATGTTTTCCTATTAAGACAGTTTGGGTCTCTGTGATAGCAATAACCAGTCTTCTAATGCTGCTTCTGTTGCAATGCATGTTTTCCTATTAAGACAGTTTGGGTCTCTGTCACTCTTCAGTAACCAAATTGTAGTTTAGCTTTTCTATAACAAAGAGCTAGAACGATGGTGGAGATGATCAAGACACATCTCAAACAGGAAAGACTCTTATGCTTCCTGGGTGTCTTGTCTTCCTGGATGCCCCTGATCTTTTCCTAGACACTTATTTTTGTTATTGCCTACCTAGGTTTGTATGTGTAGTCTCCAGTGCCGGAAAGAATGTTCCTACTAGTTCAGGAAGGATTTCCAGAAACTTTGAGGGGTTTTCTCCCTCCTCTTATATGTCTGTTGCAGCATGTGTATGCAAATGTTGTACCACAGCTGTACATGCCTTTGCCTTCCCCATCAATAATGTGGTTGGATTTTTGTGCAGATGGGCATGTGAATATCTGTTTGTAGAAAAAAAAAGCATGGCTTCTTGTATAAAAATCTCTGCTTTCATAAGAAGCACATTGTTCTCAGCAGATAGTGAGATCTCTTTAAGCCTTGGCTCTTCAGTGAGAGCCAAATGCCACAGTGACAGAATTAAACTCGTCTTACTATAAAGACACCAGGAATGCATCTAAGCAGAGCTTGAAGCTTTCAGGTATGGGCAAGTGCTGCTGCATAAAAACCAGCAATTGTTTCCAAACTCTGTTAGTGATTTTTATTTCACTGTTTATATTGCATTCAAAGATGAAATTATGCACCTCCTGAAGTGCAATGCTCATTTGAATCCATGGGTTCCAGCCTCTCCCAGTCAGTGGGAGTCTCTGCATTGATCTTGGCAGGCTCTGGACAAGTGTAGGCAGAGAAGACTGATTTTGTCACCAGAATGATGAGCAAGCTGCACCCCCTCTTCTGTTTGTGAGAGCTCAACTCACACAGGTATTCTCCTCAGGTTCTTGTTCCGTTCCAGGTAGTAATTCGATTTCACATGTACATCCTTGCATCCCTATGCAATCCTTGCCTGGTAGGTAATGCTTTGTAAACAACCATCCTTTGCCAGGGAAGTGCTTTCCCAGATCTTTGAGCCTGAGAATTTCTGCAGGGGAAGCATTTCCTCCCAACAAACTCTTTTGTATCTCCTGACAAATGGCTCTACTAAAAGAATTGTGAATTTGTGTGGGTTTGTTTTTTCTTTGCTGCCTCTGCTGCTTGAAGTAGTCTCAGGAAGGTCAACTGACCTTTATCAAGCCCTGGCCACTGGCAAGATGATATCCATAATGAATGTACTCCAAGCAGCCAGTGCTCCAGCATGAGTGCTTTAACATCTGACCCCTTCAGTATAAACAGTGCAAGACACAGAAGATACTTGACTCCTTTTCCTAGAGGAGAGCAAACTCCAACTGTGTACCAGATAGGGTGCAAAATATCACATACTTATGACCTAGCTAGAAGAAAAATGGATCCAGTCCTTCGCTTGGTTACACGTGACAGTTCTGGCAGCTTGGTTTTTCACTATATATGTGACCTGTACTGCTGTCTGGGAAGATGCAAAGATTGCTAATTTCCAGGTATTGTTTAGGTTTCTTTTGATGTCACTTACTGTACCCTCTAAAGGAGAAATACCTTAGTTAAATCATTAATATATGGAAAAGCAAAAAGAAGGCAAATAACAGCCTTGAGGCTGTAACCCATATTTTTCACTTTCTGTGATACAGGACATAACATCACATGCTCCACACTGACCAGGGTTTTTACTAACACTTGCCTTGTGTTCCTCCATATCATGATGGAACTGTTTTCCCAGTCAAGCAGAGGTGGAACACCAAAGGCAGGGTGTGCACCATGTGATGAGAGCTGACTGAAAGGTGCCAACGTGGCCTTGAGTGAATACAGTGAGATGCAGCATAAATGAAGGGCTTCCTCACTACTCTCACCTGTTTTAATCCATGGCTCTTTTCTTAAAATTAAGAAAACAGCCCATATTAAGCCAAGTATAACACAAACATGTTTACTGAAGTAACCCTTTGTCTGCCTTAGGGTTTTTTCCACATGAGCTCTCAGGCCAGCCAGACACAGAGTGTACCACAGGGAAATGTTCTTGGGAAATCATTGTTCTTCCCTGTGTTTGAGGGAACAAAAATGGGAAGATCCATTCTAAAAGGGAAAGGCTCATGCATTGGCCTTATAATTTTTGAATATGCATGTGTTATGTCACTTTCGTGGTAATAGCATGGCTTTCTGCTCGTTGTGAGGGGTGTTTATTGCACTGCCCCTGAGGTTTTTACATCTGATTGTCTCCCTGGAGAGAAGCAGTTGAAGTTTTGAGGAGGGCTGATCTCCTTTTGAATAACAGGCATCTTTGCAATATCAGAGAAATCTCTGTCTCTGTTAAAGCACAAGCTACTGTCTGTTCTGCATTCTGGAAACAGCAGTTTGGGGTCTACGGATCTTAAACCTCTACTGGATATTCTTATCTCAGCAGCATTTGCTGGGATTTTGATGTGTTGGGGCTTTGGTGGGGGTGAATTTGCTCAGGAGGCTTGTTAGTTTTTCTTTTTGCTTAGGAGTCAGGTGGTTCGTCATGTGAGGGCACAATAGCCCTTTTTGTAGGGATTTTACACTGACATTTGATCATTATGTTCAGGTAGATTTATTGTTGGATATAATTTTAAGGACAACTAGGCTTTGAAATACTCCCCTCCGTGACCAGAGGATACACACGAAAAGTAATGGTAATATTTCAAAGCAATCATTTGAAATACCTTCTTATACTCAGAAAATTATGATCATTTATTCCCTGTTTCTAATTCAGTACTCATCATCCTGATTTAGAGATTTTAATTTTACTTGTAATGTTATTACCAGTTGTTAAATTATAGAAGTCTATTTTTCTTCTGTACCTCTGATCTAGATAAATGCAAAATCAGAAGTTACTTGAACTCATTTGAGATTAAATAAAAGAAAAATGAGAGAGAAGCTTGAGGAGGTGGAAGTATTTCAGGATGTTATCACATATTGCCTGAGCACTTAGATTCCAAGATGATACATACCTAAAAACGCCAAAGACAGATGTATCAGGCATTATCTCACCCTCTAAGTGCTTGGCAAAATTACAGAAAAACTGAAACAATAGAGAAAAGGGGGTTTTTCTTCTTTTTATACCTCCACCTGTGACAGTTACCCTTAAGAAAGCCTGTCACATCTTTTGATAAAAGGTCCATCCTCAGGTTTAAATGGGAACTGTCTATGCTGAAGCAGAGATTCAAAAGCACTTTCTCTAAGCAGTCCCTCGGGAACCTTTAGCTCCCTGCTAACACAACAACAAGAAGAAAAGTCAGCTCCTGAGTCAGGCTGCCCTTGTCAGAGGAGGTGGGGGGAGCCTGAGCCCCTGGCAAGGCACTGCCACTTAGCCCAGGTGGGCACCAAGGCACGTGGGTTCATTGGCACTCACGGGGCTGTTCCCAGCCCTTCTGCACACACAGGAATCATTCCAGCCCGTGAGCAGCCAGGCACAGATTCCTCTTCTCCCCTTGAAAGTCTGAGGCAACACCCTGGAAGTAAATGAAGCTGCACTATGCTCTCACAAGCAGTTTTAGGAAAATGTCAGATAAATGTATGTGGCTCCGAACAAAAAGAAGCAAGAATTAAGGGCAGCCTCTCACCAGGTGGTGAGCGTGGTGCAATGCCTTGCGCTCTCAGGGAACTGTGACCATTTAGTCCATGTGAGGATCTGTCCCCAAGCCTGCTGTGAGCAGACAGGCACCTGTCCCTGACCTCTGCAGGAGTTTGGATGAGAGGGGAGCCTGTCATGAGCCCAGACTGTCCTTCTCTGGCCCCTCCTTTTGGCACAGACTGTTATCCAGGACACAGAAAATGCTTTTTGTTTAGTGGTGAAAACTCCCTGAATGCTGCTGAAGGACACTGTTTTTCTCTACCACACATGCACTGTGTCCAGTAGAAATTGATTTAAAAACAAACAAACAGAAGAAACCTATCCCAAGAGCCATCCAGGGTGAATTTACTCAATGTTCATGTGGGAGGGAACGGAAAGGTCTGCATCCTGCTGGTTACTTTTCTGCAGCACGGGAGAAAGGCAGTGATGGACACAGGCATGTGTGTGAGCAGGAGGGAACAAGGATCTCTGTGTGGCTGCAGGATATGAGGAGAAACAGTGAGTAGCAAGAGCCTCTCCTTTGAGACAGAAATACTTTAAAACGTTTTTCTGAAAGGGGATGCCTTGTATAGACTTGGTGAGGGAGGGTGTGGGAAACACAAAAAAACCCTTTCAATAATAGAGCTACTGCAGTGGTGAGCTCGATGGTGCCACCCAGAGTACCTTTTTGCATAATATATGATGCTCTGTGTGGGTCTGGAAACTGGGAAGATTAAAGCAGATGATCTTTCTGCATGCAAAGCAGCCAGAGACAGCATGATGGATTATTACTGAATACATTTCTGGCCGTGCATAATTGTGTTCTGATCTTTCTTGTTGAAGTTCTACCACCATCTCTCTGCCAGACTATGCCACTTAACTCGTAAGAGCCAAAGATACTCTTTACTTCTCCATGTTCTGACCATAGCTCTCTCTGGGGTCACTTGCATTTGAAGTAGGTTACTGCCAGCTCCAGTAAAACATTAAAATGGCATCAGAACAACCAGAGCAGACCAGCAAGGGAAATCAGGGAAGTGGTTGCATGTAAGGTCTGCAAAAAGAGTGTCTGTTCAGATTTTGATAGGCATGAGCTTTGTTTAACACTTTGTGGTTATTTCTGCACTGTCTGATGTCTGATTTGCACTGAGAATATTAATGCAAAATAACAGAGGGGGATTGTTCTGTCATTTCCTTTCCTGTCATTTCTATTTGATGTTTATCAGAAAAATACTGTGCAGTGTGTTTACTGAATAAGGGTTAAATAATCCTTAGCACATGGTGGTGAACAGTACAGAACAGTTTCTTGCTTACAAGTGAAAAACAAAGTCAGAATGAAGGTGGCTGTGTGCACTGGGAGTTTCAGGAGCCTTGGGATCCAGCTGCTGAGGGACAGGTCTTGGTCTGCAGAGCTGAGCTGCAGCTCTCCTGGGCATCAGGATTGTGGTGACAAGGCTTGTGCTGCTGCCCTCTGCAGTGGTTAGAAGAGCTTTATTGCAGGCTTGTCAGTGTGGACCATTACCTGCCTTTACATCTGTGGGGTGTCGCCTACTTCAAATAATCTATAATTAATTTATCCCCTGTGTTCAACAACTTTTCATTGCACATGGTACCTATGAACACTTAGGTGCCTTTCACTTCTTAATAAATACAAGTGAGAAAAGCAGAAACTGCCAGAAAATGTCCTCCTCCTTTCTCTTCCCTAGCACAGTAAAAAAAAATGGAAATTTAAGGAAAGATTTAAATCAAACTTATGTTTAGATATTTTTTTAATCAGAAATAAATAGCAAAAGTTATTTTGAAGCAAGGTTTAAAAAGGAGATATTACTCCTTCACTCAAATCCCAGAAGTATTTCAACAGTCTTTATTTCAGCACTTATCATATTGGCAATTACTCTCTCTCTATATATATATATATACACAGATATATATATGTAAGTGTAGATATACCCACAAGCAGTCTTCAATTTGCATTCAGTATTACTGCTGGTCCTTAATATCAGGCTGTGCTAATTAAGTTGTAATGAACAAATGTGCATCATTTGCTTTCCAAGCTTTTTCATCTAAAAATGTGAGACTTTTATGTTCATTATGACATTAATTCTCCACTTACATACTGTTACTGAGCCTCTTGGATATAACCTTCAAGAATATCGATGCTTTCTATTTTCAACATTTTAATTTCTAGCTTTGAAAAGAGGTGTCAACAGGTGAAAAGTGTACTTTAATGCTTTATTATGCTGCTCAGCTCCAACTCTAATACTATGAATATTTTTCTTTTATTCAAAATTAAAGGATTTGTGCCATAAATATACCCCACAGTATTTTTATGTGATAAATGATACAAATAATACATTTTTCACTCTCAAAGACATAAATATGGTTTAATTTGGATCAGCACATAGCTAGTAGGGGTATATAATTTTTTTATGCTTCAATTTTTCCTTTTAAGATGTCTAGAACTGTCTCATTCCAACTCACACAGGACTCAATACAAAATGACACGTTTATAGAAGGCAACTGGTTGCCTCTAGACAGCAAAAGCTTGGTTTTTCCTTACCTCAAAATATTTGCTCGTCATGAGTTGCAGAGAAAGGAGCCATTTGGCTCGGCTCTGGTTTTGGCTCCCGTTCCTCCGAGCTGTTCAGCGAGGCACAGAGCTCCTCCCTGTCCCTCCGCTGCCCTGCAATATGTTGGAGTTGCAGGAAATTTCACGGCAGGAGTTGTTGCATGGCCCCACAGAGGGGCCCTGAGCAATAACTGCAGGCAGATTCCATGGGACAGCTTCTCCAGGGGTGCTCTTCAGTTTTGGCCAGTGCCAGGCCATGGTGTGCCAGGAGAGGCCAAGCCCTGGTGCTTCCCTGCAGCTGCACCTTGCTAACAAACACTGAGCTGGTTCCTCCTCGCTCAGGAGAGTCAGCCCAGTAAGCACAGCTTGTGAAAAGAAAATCTGCCTGCAGGATTAGTTGTATCTTGTGAAATCAAGCACTTGTGATGGTTGTTCCTTTTAAAGCCAATTCTCATCCCTAAAAGGATTCTGAGATGCAGTTTCTTGCCAGGCACTTGTGCTCCCATTTGCAGACCGAACCTCAAGGGCTGGCATCAGAAATAACTCCATGGCCCATGGCCTAAAGCAAACCTGTACTGAATCCTGTTAAAAACGCAGGATGTGTGCAGCTCCTCTGGAGTTGCAGTTGTTTTCCTGCCTCTGGGTGACTCGTGGTGAAGAGCAGCTTCTCTTTCAGGAGTTGTGCAGCCTGTTCCTGCAGCTGAGGGAAGTTGGGGAGAGGTGGCAGCAAAACACACCTGAGTGCACATCAGGGCCCCCAAAGCCTCTCCTGAGGCTCCAGGAGATCAGAAAGCCTAGAGAGAGATCAAAATCTGTGACAGCAATGTCAGTGTTGAGAGGGCAAGAGAAGCATGAGAGGTTGTGTGATTCCATCTGAGAGGCTTCAGGACTTTGTGGTTCTCTTTCCACACCTTTCTATCCCCTGCTAGGTGCATGTTTCCCCTCCATGGCACTAGAAAGTTGCAGGCAGGAACTTCAGGGATGGGGAAAAAAATGGAAACACAAACCTGTCCTGCAACCACAGTCTTTTTTTCCTTTTTTCTGTTGGCAGCATCCTACTACTGCCTTGCTGGGCTGTTTTCCCTTTGGGACTTCTGGGGTTTTCACTGTTTTTACTCGTCTGTCATCTATGTCTTAGGCATAGTCCATTTTAACTCTAGAGAATTGTTTAAGACAATGCCCTGAGGAATTAGTTCATCCAAGTCATTCCTGAGCACAGCCAAAGAGCCTTGAAAGTGCTTTCCATCCCCTGCTAGGTGCATGTTTCCCCTACATGGCAGTAGAAAGTTGCAAGCAGGAACTTAAGGGATGGGGGAAAAAATGGAAACACAAACCTATCTTGCAACCACAGTCTTTATTTCCTTTTTTTCTGATGGCAGTATCCTACTACTGCCTTGCTGGGCTGTTTTCCCTTTGGGACTTCTGGGGTTTTCACTGTTTTTACTCGTCTGTCATCTATGTCTTAGGCATAGTCCATTTTAACTCTAGAGAATTGTTTAAGACAATGCCCTGAGGAATTAGTTCATCCAAGTCATTCCTGAGCACAGCCAAAGAGCCTTGAAAGTGATGAAATGTGTTTGTGTCATCTGTGAATGCACTGATATTTATCCCTATTATCCTTCACATTTTCAATTCAAGCAGCACATAATTTATCAGCTCTGTTGTCAAATGCTGCATGTAATTGTGTTAAGTAGAAAGCTTGGTGGGAGAGGAGAGAGCAGATGGGGGGACATAACCATTCACTTTTTCCCAGGAGAATTGCAGAGCAGACCTTACTTTGAATTTGGTGGCCATCTACTCTTTTCAAGTACTCCCATGGCACATGTTGTAAAAGTGGAGCAGTATATCAAATGTAAGAGTGTAGTTCAGCAGGGGCAGCACAGGTAAATGTCTCACTAAATGATGCAGAGCATGAGACTGGAAATGCTTCAAGGGTTTGCCAAGCTCAACAGTTGCACAGCAGCCCCTTGCTCATTGACATCACTCTGAAAATGAGGTCCCTTGGATACAAGATGGCAGTGCACTGCAGTGGTCTTCTTCTTTCAGTATCAATATTATGCTACTTTGAGTAGAATTTAGTTTAGTTCTTTTAGTCTCCTTCATGAAAACATGTATACAACAAAGTTAACAGATGGCACCACTTAGAGTGGGGATGTCAGCTGCAAAAGAAGCTGGAAAAAAGCTACTGACATGCTTTAATTTCTGTAGGAAGACAGGGCTCTGTCTATGTTCCCTGGTTGTTCTGTATTCAACAGCTGTGGAACCACAGCAAAGACCTGACAGTCAGATCCCTTAATGTGCTTTGCAGAGCTGCTGACACACAGGGAGCACACCAATAAAGTATGTCTATGAAAGTAGCAAAGGGGACAACTTGTGGACAAGGGCCTCTGCTTTATTCCCCACATTAAGGCTATTGCAGCCTGTGTGACAGTTGATTCTTCTGTGGCTTCTCCCCTTCTCCATTTGTCATTGTGACCTCTGGTGTGTTAACAGAACAGTCCTTTGGAAAGTGTTCTTGCTTATGTCTTTGTCAAAGACGCATGGACAGATTCTCACCAAGATTTTTTGCATCTTGTAGGCCTAAAAAATGTCATTGAAAACATGTAGATCTTCCTGTTAGCTGTTCTCTTTCACTCTGGAGGAGCTGCAGTGCAGGGAGCGTGTTAGGAACTGACAGACATCTTGATGGGTTTCCCTGGACCTGGTAAACCTGGTGAGGAGAGAGCCCTTCTGCAATTCTCTTTTTCCAGCACGCTTAGTAAAGTACTGAGGAAGTACACTGCTGTTGGAAGGAACAGACTCATTGCCTGCAGTGTGGGGCAGTCTAGGGTAATAGGGAAATAAATCCTTTTTCTTTCTCTTTTTTATTCTTTTGATCATGAATGGAGATATGGAAATTGCAATAAAACTCTGTGCTCCCCCAAGGTGCTTTGCTCTTAGGAGGAGGGAATGTTGTCATCTGGAACCTCAGCACCTTAAGAACTTTACCATTAAGCCAGGTCTATGAGTGGGATGTGTTTAAAAAGAGGAGATTTCTTCAGTTTGGTTTGGTGTCTGCCAAATGGACAGACACCAAACCAAACTGAAGATGTTGCTCCAGTGCAGAACAGTGCTGTGCTATTACTCCATTGGTAGAAACTTCTAAGGCTTTGCCTTTTCCTCTGTTGAATGCTGAATCTGCGCTGTGAACCTTAGCTGGCATTGCCTGCTTGAACAGGACAAAACAAGGCAGCTACTGAGCTGTCACAGGTTTGGGAGACACCAGCTCCTACCACCCACAGAACCCTTCAGCCAGCCTGGCAGGGAAAAGCTTTTCCTGCTGTGATGAAACCGTGCCCCATGCACTGACAGCCCTGTGAGGGAGAAGTTGTGTGCTGTGGCTTGAAAAGAAAAAAGGGAAATAGGCTGTGGTCTGCTCTGGTGTGTCAGCCATTTGGGAGCACTAACAGTGACACGTGCCTGTCTCAGGCAGAACAGGGGGTGTGAGGGATTTGAGCAATAAGGGTTGTCAGACTGGTAGCTGGATGTCAGCCCTCACTCTGCCAGAAGAGTAGCTTGTCCCCTGTTAATAGATTAGCAGAAATTTCTGTGCCTCTCTAGCATATTAACAGCAGTTTGCCTCTGTTTTTCTACACAAATAGATTAAGCTTTAGCTGTGCTCCTATCAGACAAATTTTCTTTGCCTTTTTTTTTTAAATAATCATCAGATATTCTCATCAGTTTTGTCCTACAAGCAAAGCTTTGAAAAAACCCTGAAGAGCTGACTGAACAGTTGCTTTTCTTTCAGCATCTGTAGCTGTTTAATATTTTGCTTGTCTGTCTCTTCAGGTGCACAGGGGAGAGGGAGCTGCTCTCTCCAGTCTGTATCAAGACAAGCAGAACTTGATCAGCTGGGGAGAGAGGACGAACTGCCACAGCAGTGCCAGAATTTCTGGCTCATGTTCTCGAGCTCTGCTGTTCATGTGTCAAAAATTGAAAGTGTAACTGGGTGAATAATCCTCAGGCCATGAAATTCGTAAGTGTTTGGGTTTCAGCCAGGTATTTAATGGGGGTTTTGTGAGTCTGGTTTTAAGTCTTCCTTCCATTTGACATGGGAATAGTGTCATTTATGCAATTCTGCAAGTGTGGAACCAGGCAGTGCTTTCTATCATTGCTACTTTATTTATTAATTTATTTAAGTGTTATGGTGACCTGTTACGTTTTTTGTAAAATCAGAGTTTTGTAAGTATTTAAAGCAAACTGACATGCGAAGGAGCATTGTATATTGTTCTGGATACTCACTACCACAAGCTAAATGGACTTACATTTGCTGAAACAAAAAAAATCCTGATACTGCTGTTGTAATATAAACACCTGCTATGGTGAGGTCAGGCATCAGTGACCCCAGTGACAGAGTTTTCTTTAAGCAATTTTGCAAAGAGTGACTGTTTCTTTCATGCACAAATTGCTTTTTGTGTTAAATTTCTGCTTAAGAGCCTCATCTAAAGTCAAATCACTACAATGCCACTACATTGGCATTGTCTCACAAACTGAATCCTTTGTTGGATTTAGTATCTCCTATAACTTTAGCCTAATACTTACCTCTTGGCAGACCCTTCAGGCATAGCCAGTAATGAATTCAAGAGATATTTCATGCCTGAGCCAGGAATTTATTTATCTCATTTCTGTGCATCCACAGAGTGGAAAGACAGGGTACCAACAGGGTTTCTGGCTGGCATGTACTGAGAATGCTGTTGAAAACATATCCCTAACTATTTTATACATCTGAATCATGTGCAACAACTTACTCTAATTGTGTCTCAAAATGTGTCTGACCTTCTGTGGTGAAACTGTATCAGCATGAAATGAATCTTCCTTGGACAATGGTGACAGGAGTTAACTGTGCTTGGATCTTTTTCTTTTTTTTTTCTTTTTTTTCTTTTTTTGACAGACTTGCGTACCTGGATTGAGGTTCTGGTGACGCTGTAGGCTTTTTGTGTGATGTTGCAGAAATATATTAGTATTCATGACCTAACCTAGAATGTTATTAATGCTCTCCTGCACTCTGCTTGCAGTGTGAGCATGTAGACAACTGTCACTAATTCTCCAGAGCCAGTAACCCAGATTTAGTCTTGCAGAATTTGCTCTTGCACATGGTAATAAAGCATGGGAATGATATCTGGCTGTGGTCATCTTAGGTATAAAAGCAGTACCAGCTCTTGGAGTCTGAGCTACAAGTTATTTCCATGAGGTTGAAAAGGCTGCCTAATTTTATTCCTCCTTATATAGAAAAGAGGAATAATAAGAACAAAAGCTTTTGAAAGTAGCAGGTGAAGTTTATTGGACATTTTTTTCACCTAAATCAGTGACTTCTGTAGTAATCAGATGTTGCTCATTTGCTTTTTTCTTTTTTATTATTATAAAAGTATTGGTTTGGTGTTTGTTTGGTTGGGTTTTTTTTAATCACAGCTGTGTCAGCCCTACTTCCACCCCCTCGTTCTCTCAGCAGTGGATGAGAATTTGCTGCAGTGCATTCTGATAGCCTTAGTGCTTGTCCTTTAAGTCAGTTCTGTGGTTAAACAGATACTTTGAAAAAGCTGACAGACTCCAAAGAGGATGAAAAATCATCCCAGTTTTCCCTAGGGAAATAATATCCTTGATGTAGAGTCTGTGCTACTCAGTTTTAGTCCTGTATCATTTTTGTGCTGTCCTATTTTTCCCCTCTTAGAAAGACACAGGGATCTTGCCAGGCACACAAACTACAAAGGGCCCTAAAATGCATCTCCTGTGTGCCAGGAGAGCAGAGTAAAATACTGCAGCTTTCTGTGAGAGTCCATTTTGTACCACTGGATTACAAGAGAGTGTCACATAAAATTTATTTCTATTTTCTGACCTAGAAAGACAGATGAATAATGTAAGATTGTCATAAAAAAGAAAACTACCTCAAGATTTATTCTTTAAAAGAAACAAATACTATTAATTTCTTCCTCTCTGCTTCCTTCTTCTTGACTAGCTCCCTAGCAATCACTTCTAAATTTCAGATTTGCATTTCTGCCAACTTGGCATGCTATACAGAAACAAAGCTTTTCAATAATATATGTGCTGTGCCTGCTCTGAAAGCATATTTTGGCAAGGGCTTTTCTAACTCGAACTGGTATCCACTGTCAGAGATTACTTTTCTATTACTATTTTATTTCAATACAGCCTGAGAGAGGCTGCTATCCAAGGTCCTGGAGAGCAGGCAACTGCTTCCTGCTGGAATTTAGGGGCTGTCAAGGAGCCGAAGAAGCAGCCCTGAAAATTCAAACCCTGCATGCAAAGAGCAGAGCTTCTCACTTGACTGTACTCCAGTGAGGTTCGGAGCTGTTGTCCCTCGGGGCTTCTGGGGATTCATGAACTTGCTGCATCCCAGAGAAGCTCGGTGCTAAAGGTCTCTGCTGCTGCTGATCACCCCTAAGGGCAGGGCTGGACACTCAGGGCTCTTAGGACCGACATCAAGAACCTTTCCATTTCCAGCACTCCACAGGGAGGGTTTTTAAAGAAACAACAGGTTCCTATTGATTTCTGCCGAGCCAAAGACAGACTGTGGGCCAAAACTATTGGTAGTGAGAAATCAGTAACTAGGGCACCCTCACTTCACTTCTACAGGGAGCATACCCACAGATGTCAGTCCCATGGGTGTAGCCATGATATTTTATGAAAAATCCTTTGCTAGGATTTTTCTCCTGTTCTAGCTGAGAAGCCTCAGAAAAGAAATGTAAACAATAACCATGTGATAGCTGTGGAATGTGTTCAGGACATTGTTTACCAACAGGTGCATCTGTGATTGGTCCATGTGAGTTGCTTCTACTTAATAACCAATCAAAGATGCAGCTGCATCAGACTCTTAGAGCCACAAGCTTTTGTTATCATTCCTTGCTTTTTCTTTCTAGCCTTCGGATGGATCCTTTTCTCTCTATTCTTTCAGTATAGTTTTAGTATAGCATTTTAATATAATATATATCATAATATAATAAATCAGCTTTCTGAAACATGGAGTCAAGGTTCTCATCTCTTCACTCATCCTGGCACCCTCGAACACAACCATAAACGGGGAGGTTTTTAATATTTTCTCTGATCTGCTGGATCACAGAAAATGGACATGACATGGCTTTCTTGGGTTGTTTTCTTGGGTGGTTTTCTTGGGTAGTTCTCTTGGGTTTTCTTGGGTTTAAGTAATCTGAAATTATGATGCACTAACTGGTTCTTACCAGAATGAATACAAACTGTCTCTGGGATTTACTCCACCCTTAAAAGCTTACCATTCACAACATGCTTTAGGATATTCAATTGCTGAATCATTTATCCTAAAAAAATAGAACCATAGGTTCTACAGCCTTAGTATTAGTCATGGGTATAAAACTGTAAAAACCTATTTTAGAAAGTGTTTGCATCACAACATAAAATGAATTTTCTCGGTATATTGATATTTGTGCCTATGTAATTCTGTGAATAATTTTGTAGAAAGACGTGAGAGGGTGAGTGCTTTTTAGGAATTTGATGCTAAGAGATACAAAAACTGCATTTTGTTAAAAGTAAAACAATAATTAAAGCCTGTTCTTCCTACAATTCTCATGGCTTTGTTTCTGAAAGCCAACCAAAGTTAAGAATTTCTGAGGCATTAAATGCTGGCGGTTAAAATGTATATTTTTCTTCTATTGTAAAGAAATACATGTGAAAGAGAAACTTCAGAAGGATGAGTGTTTTTTAGTAAATCTTACTTCGGAATGAACATTCTTTCTTATTTTGAGGTTTGGGAATGTTTTTGTTTCCCCGTTAGATTGTTTTTTTACTTTTGTGACACTGACTGTGTACTAACACAAACTGATGATATTCCAAATGGCACATTTTTATTTAGAAAGCATTGGTAAAATACTTCCCATTTTAATATTTTTTTTCCTTCATTTTCATAAGATAGAATTGCAAATTTTTTTCAGGATTTTTACATAAAGTGATACAAGCTGCATCACAAAACAGCTTTCCACTGAAAATTTAGAGAAATTGGTGAAAAGCAATGCAATGTTTCAACTTCAGATTAAAACCCAGTATTTTTATAATTAGGAAAATAACAGTAAAAAATGTATGACCACCATCATTTACCAGGATCAGCAATCACTGTAGGTAGTTTTTTGATTTTCTGCTCCCTTACTCTATCAAATAGTTGCATTTGAATATTTAGCTCAGCTCCTTTGATCTCTTTCCTCTATTCATCTCATGTTTCTGTCTGTACTTCCTCACGTTGGCACATAATGAGGAATTATTTATAGATAATCTAATCTTTCTCAGTCTTGTAGCCACTGTGAGCCTGCTATATTGCATACATTTGTTGATAACCTACAATGTGATTTATTTCAATGCACCTAAAGCCATCTTCACAAATGCAATTCACTTACAAAAAGATGTTCACCTGCTTTGCAGAATTGTTCCTCTCAGGTACTTTTCTCATTTTGACAAGCTTGAACAACAAAACTAAAGCTAAAAAAGTAGCTGTAGCAGCCCCTCCATTGTGACTCTCCCTGAAATACCAGTGGTTCATGTTTTTAGAGTTGTGTTTTAGCTCCTCCACAGACATGCTCTTGTTGCATGCCTTCCTCAAAACTCCTTCGTTTCTCCATGTTTTCACCATATATTTGGATGGTATTTACAATACACTTGGTGCATTCTCAGTTGCAAGACTGTGGTTATGATCTGTGGCAATAAAATGGGATAAGCTTATGCACATTTGTGGAGCAACTTGGTATGGCTGGAACATATGCAGAGCACACGTGGAAGAATGAGACGAGTGTATGGGAAACCAAATGCAGCAAGGACTAATTTTGATATCTTGCTTATTTTCCTAAGCCCGCTGGCATCTATCTATCTTTCCCATAATGTTGGCCCCACTGACAGAGCATTCTCCTGTTAACTATACTGCTGTACAGTGAGTTTCCTGCTTATCCCAGCTGTCACATTGCTGAAGTGTCCTGGGATATGAAGCTGTCAACTTGCTGTGTGGAGCCAGACCCATGTCAAGCAGCTGCCACCCCATATTCATAACCTGTCTTGAATCAGTCTGAAGGCTGCTTGCCTAAAGGGATACTCAGAAAGTCCTTAAATACCCAGCTTTTCTTATCTAAAAAGAAGTTCTTGTAACTTAGAGGTATCCCCTCAGGTAGGTGTGTATTTAAGGGCCTTTTTTTCCCTTCTTCTAACATATCTCAAGTTTGCAGCAAAATCCGTATTTCACCAGGCATGCATACACCCAGTGCACATCCAATCTTTGACCGTCTGGGTGGATGCTGTTAACATTATTTATACATTACCAGACACAGGCTGGAAGCAGCAAGATAAAAGCTGTGTTTTATGAGTGCTCCCAGAAGCACAACCCTCAGTTGCATAATTACCTGTGGCATCTGCTGGGAGACGTGTGTTACGAAGCAGTGGGAGCTATTAATTTGCACACAACTGCTACTCTGGCTTTCCCCCATTTGTCAGCTGACCACGGCATGCTCAAGAGCCTCTTCCTCACCTAGAAATCATCCCTGCTTTCTTCTGCAGCCAGGCACAGGATGAGCAGCACCTGTTGGGAAGGCAGAGGAGGGAGGTGGAGGTGTCCCACCGCAGGTGTCCCACCGCACGTGTCTGTGTGTGCAGGAGGGTAACAGGGGTAAGAGGCTGCACAGCAGCACTTGGTGTGTGCCTGTGTGTGCAAGAGAGAGGCAGGAACAGGCTGAATGTATGCTGCAGGCTTCCTGTTGGCCTCCTGCAGTACTAGGAAGAATTGTACGTCTTTAATCAAGCACATAACGCTAATTAATAATGAGGAAGGCCATCCTGCCTAATTAGGGTTTCCCTGCTGACCCTGCAGGATGTTACTTATGAACCTCATCAAATCTGCATTCATTCACTCAACAAAACATTGTTCATAAATAACTTCTATTTTTGCCTGATGCTTCAGCTGCCTACCTTTCTCTTCCCAATGCATCTTTTCTTGCCCTCCTCTACAAATATAATGCCAAACAACACCTATTTCTTCCACTCTTCTAAAGTAAGCATTAGTCTAAACTAATGCACTTAATACATCATTTTTGTTTTTGCAATGGACAGGACAACAAGATTTGCATTTGAGAGGAAGAAAGGCTTTCTGACAGTGAGGATGATGAAATAGACATCTTTAGGTAGGTAGTCTCACCAGGACTAAAAGGCTTTAAGGACAGTTTAGATTATTTTTCCCCAAAAGTGCTGTAAGGTGTAGTTGAGTCTGTTTGGGGGCAGGAACTTAAACCCGGTGATCATTCAAGATCCCTTGCATAGTCATTATTCTTCAATTATTCTAGCACAATAAATTCTGCAAGCTCAACTCACTGCTTGCCACTGTTTCCAGTTAAGTTTTTTGGGGTTGGGGGACATAAATAATTAAGAAACCTGATGAAAATTTTAGTGACACTTTTAGGTACCTCCAGGCATGAGATGAGGTACTAAGCTGTAGCTCAGCTTGAGAACATAATTCTGCACCTCTGAGAGCCCTTCAGCCATCAGGGCATTCGATGTCTGAGCTTTCATGGCTCCTGGTAAGGAGCTGTTTCACTGGGGCTTTGCAATGGCAGTGCCAAGAAGCAGACAAGGCACACAGCTCTCACACCATCTCACTGCCCTGCAGGTAAAGGACTGAGGTCCCTAGTGTTCCTCTCATGCCCCTTAGATAATTAAAGATTTCAAGTATGTTAAGTTGTGTTAATTAGCAACCAGTCTTCCTGCTGCAGAAATCTCTTCAGGAGAGGCAGTGATTTCAGACTGCAGCACTTCAGACTGCTTGCTGTATGTGCTGTATGCAGAGCAGCACTTACAGCAGATGAATGTTATATCACCGTGAGTGTGATGTACTCCCCCTGTCAAATTTCAACCCTGGTAATTAAATTCTTTCCACCTACCTCCCCCTTCCCATTTCAATGGAGAGAGGTATACTTCAATTCTTTTTCTAAATATTTATGTAGGGTTACAGGGGAAAAACTAAATGCTTCTTGCTGTCCGTTCCTCCTCTGGTTACAGCTGAGCAGTGAGTGTGAGCCATCTGTATCACTGTATTTGAAAGGTAAAGTGCTTTGTGAACTTTGGGAGGTGAAAAGCATTTAATACCAAATCTCATCCCCAAATATGTTCAGTAACTTCTTAGAAAATAATGTCTGCTCTTAATCTTGGTGGAATAATATGCAGGTCTCTAATATACACTATAGGTCTGAAGCAAGACAAGATGCAGGTAACAAAAGGTGAGCCTGGGCAATCAAGCCCAGCAACTCATCAAAACTTGCATAATGCCACTGCCTCTCCAGGTTCAACTGGTTTTTCGTTGTTTCTGGATAATTTTTAACTGAATTTAAGGCTTTTCTTGAGTTTCTTCCAAGGTATTTCTAAAGCCACTGATGTTACGAATGAACAGAACGTGCTTTCAGTACTTACTTTTCTATATATTTTATGTTTGGGTTTTTTTTTTAATGAGCCCAAGTATCTACAAAAGGAGAAGCAGTCAAAACCTCACATCCAAAGGAATTACAAGAGAAGAAATCCATCTTATTCTTGTATAGAATAAGGCCTAGTATACGCCTATTCTAGGACAGAATGGTGGTGTTTCGTTTTTAAAGCTCTGTTTTTTTATGAAGAGCTAAAGCATGCAGTTAAGGAAAGAATATAAGCAGATTTGATTTACCAGAGAGCAGTTAGCAGGGATGCCAGCAGCTTTGCCCTGCAGGCTGCATCAGCTGGCACAGCAAGGGACACTGTGGTGACTGCAGGGACATGATGCTGACCTGCCCATGCCTGCAGCCCCTCTGTGCCACTGGCTGTGGCTCTGTGCTTTGGTGTCTGCTTCAAACTCTGCTTAATGCCTCAATGTTTCCCCAGCTGGTAGGACTCAGTGTAAAAGTGCTGGAGAGTTTCTAGAGTTGAATCAATAGTCGCTATTGCTGCTTTCTGCCAAGACTTTAACCTTTTTTTGAAGCAGTTGTGCACAACGTTAATGAGTCTCTGCAAATAGAAGCCTGTATTAAATTGGCACTGGAGTTTGTGCCCTGGAGTTTGTTCAGACACTAAACGCAGCTGAAGGGAAAGTCTGAGTATTATTCTAAAATGTTAAGTACCCAGAATTTCCTCTCTTCTTCAGCTGATGCACAGCAAGTCATCCCTTCTAAATGACCCTGTTATCTTGAGTTAGAGGCATTTAGTGTTATGACTCAGCCATTACAAGCTGTATCTTTCTAATTCATTTCTCATCTTCCCTTCCACTCTGAGGCCAGCTGATGGATGCAGAGACGGGCTTGGGTGAAATGCTGAAAGTGGCTCTCAGCATGCCATGGGCCCTGCAGGAACTAGTCTTTACCAGGATTGTGGGCTAAACTGACAGGCCATGTGCATGTTCTCTGTAGTGTGCACACACCTCACACATTGACCCCTGCTCAGTATGTCAGTCTTTCTGGTATTTCTGAGAATTGCTCGGGTTACTGAGCAAGATGCCTGAAATGATGCTTTGAGCAGTCTTCATACAAAAGGTTTGTTTAATAATCATTACATCTGAAGTCTTGAATGACATTTCAAGCCTTTCTTGCCACATCATCTGATTTTAGCTCTGTTTGCTTCACAGACATAAGATGCAAATCCCCACAATATGTCTCTACAATTAAATGGGAAGTTACCAGAATTTTATTGTTGATTTTCTTCTCTGCTACCTCCTGGACAAAAGCCACCCTCAAATTGTTTCTCTCATCTGGTTGGTATCAGCTAGGCTGACAAAGTAAAACCATCAAGATCAGAGAAAATTATAAAAGCTTAAGGGAAATCTGAAATGTGCACATTGCCTGGAAAAAAGACAAAGCACATTTTCCAGATCACTGAAACAAGTGAGCATATTCCATAGAGGTTTTGTTAAATTATGTATTTAAGAAAAAGATCCCCTCACCTTGTCAATTGGATGGAAGGAATCAAAAGGATTTTAGTCTGAATGTGGGGCATGGTATGTGGATTATTAAATGCAGAAAAATGTAAAAGACTTTGTAGGATGGAAAACCAAAATGTGACAGGCCTGATCCTCTGTGGCACTCAGGCTTCTGCAGGCACTCATGGTTGATTGGGAAGTGTCACAACAGGGTAGTGAGGGGACAGGCTCTGCTGGGCAAAGTGGACTGGGGTGAATATTTCAAAGGGTAGAGCAGAAGGAGGAACGGATCTTCCAGCATTGAGGTGGACATGGAAGGATCTGCTTCTATGGACCTACCAAATTTGTTCAGTACTGCCTCCATGAACACTGGGGCCTTCCTAGTGGGATGCTGCCTGCTTTTGGCTTCTCCCATCTTCCCTAGCAAGATGAAAGGGAAGGAACCTGATAATCCTGAGAGCAGAGGTGCTGGGAAAACAGAGGTTGTGCATTGTGCTGGCAGAGATTGGAGCTGTTGAAGATGGAGCCAGCATGCTGGCCATCAGCCTTGGGACTTCTGGGCTCCTGGATGTTTGGGGCCTCTCCAGCAGATGGCTTTCCTCAGTAATTGCAACATTAGGCACACTTAGTAGGGAAGGTGTCAGGCTGGAAAAGAGGACTGGAGTCTTCATATGCCTGGTTCCTGACTGCTGAGGGGACTGCCTGAATGAGCCAGAGGTGTGGGGGCAGCTCTGCCTCCTCCTGTTGGCAGGCTGGGGCTGAGCTGAGCAGCAGCTCTGTCCTGAGGGGCTGCTCTGTACCTGCATGGAGAGGGTAGCAGCCTGGCAGGGCCACACTAACAGGGGTGAGTGCTTGTGTCCACACCACTGGCTGAGTGAAGAGCAAATGTTAGCTCTTCCAAGGACACAGGAGACTTTTTGAGTTCATGAAACACAGGATTATAAAGCTATCAGTGTAAAATAGTACAGTTTAATTTTCTGAAATGCAACCAGGTAGGTGGGGAGATCAAATTTTGGTCCGTTTATTCTCTTACCACCTAAATCCCAGTATTTTAAAAATAATCACTTAAGTGACATTAAAATACACTTCCAGGAAAATATTGATAAAGTTTCTCACTTCATGTTTCAAGATTTTCTCATCAGGTTGGGTTGTTTTTTATAACGTATGCAGCCTGAAGCAGAGGTGGGATTTGTTACCTAAGACTTATTCCAATTGAAAAGGATTTGGCAGTGGTATGTGTTTGAACTTACTTGTTTTTCAGAGATTTCTCTACGTTGCACTTCCTCTGAGGTTAAGCTGCCAAATAGCACAGCTTGGGCTCTTTTGCTGGTTTAGGAAAGACAGGAAAAAGTTTCCCCTGAAGACCATTAGAGGTTAGATCTCTTCCTCTAGATTTAACTTGCTGAATTCCACTCGTACAGAAGGAAGGAGCTTTAGTACTCTTGGCAGACAACTGTATTGTCATTAACAGCTCCAAATAAGCAGTTATCTGATAACACTGATAAATGACTGCCTTGGAGGGAGTGTGTATTTAAGAGGCATTACCTCAACTGAATTAGAAGGTTGGTAAGAATGCCCCTCCTTCTGTGCCAGTGGGACAGAAGGGCACCCTGCATCTCAGCTCTGCTGTATGATTTATGCTGCTTCACTATAACATGTTAGAACAATCATAGAAATATCTCCATGCTGCTTGCAAACTGTTGGAAGGGGTACACGTGGGAAGGGGAAAAGGATGCACATTAGTAATGTTTTTATAATGTGTTTATTATTTTGCATATTTAGAAGTATGGGGTTTTAGAAGCTTGCCAAAGAAATTGCAAGCAGAGCTCCATGGTGATAATGTTTCAAAGCAATCAACATATAAAGCCCACTTCAAGTTTTACTTTGGTGTAATGTTGGCATAGGGTCACATCTGAATCCAGATACAGGTTTGGAACTTCCCTAAACTTCAGGGAAAATTAGATCTGAAATTTGCTTTTCTCATTCCTCACTATTTCTATTGGAGCAGTACCAGCAAGAGACAATTGCCAGTGGAGAGGAAGGAAGTGTGTCTGACTCCATGTGGCTAGATCTGAGCATAAAGAGCGTTAACATTTAAAATCAGCTCTTGAAATTTTTCCTCTCCTGCTGATAGTAGATGCTTGTCAAAACCAAAATTCTAGACTGGTGAAACTCTCCGCATCTCAATTGTGTGATGAGACAGTCTATGCAGTCAGGTTCAGATTGCTCTCACATTTGTGGCATGTTTTAGACACATATTTTTGCTGCAATCATGACTTGGCAACCAGTGCTATCTGACAGGTTATATGAGAATGAGATTGAAAGCTTTTTCATTTTGTATATGTTTACAAGAGCAGTTACACTTTAATAAAATAAAATGTTTTATTTTGCTTCTGTATTCACCTGTACAGACATTGAAACCCAGCAATTTAGTAAAACAGTCTGGAGGAAGATGGGTTATTGAATTTTATCATGGAACATTACATAGTTTTCTGCCTCTGAGGTCACTGGGTATGATGTGTAAAATTGGGGTCTCTCAGGACATCAGGCACTCTTTCTTCCATTCTTATACCTCATTTGTATAATGGGGGTTTTTCTGGCTTTGCTAAAGCATTAGTAATCCAGTTGAGTTCACTTAAAAGCTCAGACTTTCCCAGAAGAATATTCATCTTCTCAGATGCAGAAAATCCTGCATATCTTGTGTCATTAAACATCCTGGAGTACTTTCAGACAGAGTAGGACCATGGTCCTTTTGGTTTGGACAAAACATGGGTCTGACATCCAAATTTTTTCAAAGAATTCAAGGAGTTAACAGGGTTTCTTTTTGTATTTCCCCCTACAGAGTCTTGTTATCAGCAGAGACAAACATAATTCTTGTTCAGTGCTAGTCGCTGATTCTGAGAGGGCTTACACATATGATTAGATTTCAGTGGAGCAGCTTGTGTATAGATTTAAACTAGAATTTGTTGCAGGGCTGGAACTATTGTGAATAAGATGCATATTACCCCTGGGATCATTTGATGAAAGGTGTTGTTATCTGTATCACTCAGATCAGATATGTTGCTTTTACATGAGTGCTGTGGTGGTAGTCAATTCATTTCCTAACATTTAGAATAAAAGATACAAACCCTGGATGACCTGAAAAGAGAATCAGCATATCACAGGCACTGCATGTAGATTCCTCCCTGGCAGAGCTGGCTGATAGGTATTTCATGGAGTTAAATGTCATACATTTTTTTCTGTGTCAGGGTACGGTTTGCACACAGATCAGGTATTTTTGATGTTTGTATTCACATGCACTGCTTAAAAGTTCTGCCTGCTGACTGTTACAGAGCTGAGAATTAGCTGGCTGGCCAAATTCACACAACCTAATTTTTCTTTTGTGCTGCCCACCACCACTGGCTATTGCTAGATGTGGCAGAAGTGTCAAAATGCTCATAAGCAGCCACTGATTTGTGGCCAGAGCAGGAACACTATGGATAGGCTTGAAAAATGTCATCTGAATAAAAAAGCATCTGCTGCTTTCCTTGGGAGGTAGTGCAAAAATATTGATTTATTTTCTCTCCATGCATTACAGAGATGGAAGGAAGAGCTGCTTGCAGCTCTTTTCTCACTGGAGGATTGAAACTCTGAGAGCCCAGGACTGAGGCTCTCATTTGCCTCAGTCTGTGATCCCTGTTATATTCTGTGGGATGAACATCACAATCAGTGAGCTATCGAGATGGGCTTAAGGTTCTTGACATTCCTTGAAAGAGCACCCCAGAGTTTCCTTTGTGGTAGTTTTATTAGGAATATGCTATTTCTTCAGAAAAAGGCTGAAGTCCTGAGCTTATTCAGGATTGTATGTTTTGCATTTGGTTTCAGTTGAATCAGAATTTCACCCAAACTGGTCTATATGTGATGTCTTTGTAAAGCACCCACCACCTGAGTGATGTAAGGTGTGTGTTCCTCCAGGAGCATGTGCCACATTTTGTACAGATTTGCCTGGTTCCCTCCTCATTCCTGCTGAGATACTGCTGTTTGCCTTCACAGCCAGCCATTCTATATAGAGCTACAGAGAAGCTGTATTTAACATGCCCTACAAACAGCACCACCAGTGGGTTTCACCCTTTTCAAAACGATGCAGAACTCTGCCAGAGGCTGAGGCTGGATGTGTCTCAGGGCCAGTGTGTGCACACTCCCATAGGCAAGGGATAAAAGTAGCTGTTGCTGCAGCCTAACCCATCTGTGCTGGTTCAATCTCTACCTTAGGAGCAGATAAATCTGTTAATGGCTATTTCTCCCCATGGCTGAAATGAGAATGTAGCCAGAGAGTTCAGATGCAGCCACTTGTTTTGTAGACCTGTAATGTGCATGCACAAATCCCTGCTCATGTGTGCTGGGCAGGAATAAAGCCCTAGTGGCAAATAGGATAAGCAGGGCAAAGTCTCATAACCCTACACTTGAACAATTTTGTGGACAGAACACCTGTCTGTGAGGCACATCAGCACATAACTGTATTAAAAAGTCACCACCACACATCAATGACCTAGTTTTTCTTCATTTTCCCTCTAGTATAACTGTGTATATCAAACTGAAACAGTAAACTCTAGGAACTTTATCTGTGGGTTTAATATGGCATATATCAGTTTTGTGCTATGAAATTGGAGCATGCCATACATCTCAGTGAAGACCAATAAAATATCTTTTGTATCTAAGGTAGGAAAAAAATATGGAAAAAAATATCTCTGTAGTACAGTGAGCTCTGCTAGCTAGCTAAAGGATGTTGGGATAGTTTTGACTGCAACAATGAGATTATAAAAAACATTCTAAAGTAAAAACTTCTTACCACCACACACTGCATGCTAAGGGCCAGGAGTGAACTCTGAGAGCTGCAGAATTCTGTCTTTGTACTGCTCTGCCATTGATATGTATTCTCATTAGAGGGAAAGTGATTCACCCCAAGTAGGATGTCGACAACTTTGCTCTTTCCCACACACTTTCTTTGAACTAAGAGCTTTTTTATTGTCAGGGTCCCTCAGGATCATAGTTTATGAGAAATCTCATGCAAGTTCAAAACCTACTTGAGTCTTTTCTTGGTGCTGGTACTGAAGCAAGGCAGGTTTCTTCAATTATTTAATTTCTACTTTCTACTAGCAATGACTGACTTCATTTTTTCTTCAGCTGTTTGGCATTGTTGCACCACTGAAACCCTGGTATTGCAGGGTCTTGGTTTGGGGTTTGCTGTTTGGGGATTTTTTTCCAAGGGTCACATCAAGGATAGCTCAGCATCTTGAAAAGCAACGTACTTAGCAGTTTACCTTCCCCTCAGACACTGAATGAATAAAAACAAATCTAGAAAGACATTTAATTCTGACACCTAATGGCATGCCAGACACACACTACATACCTGATAAAGCAACAGCCACAATCAGGTGAAGGGGATGGGTTTCAAAATGAAGGTTATTTACTGTTCTTGATGTTGCAGAACATCACCAAATATTAATAGAGACCAGTAAAGAAACAGTATCACTTCCATCACGAAAATGAAAACCAAGTTCATTGCACAGTCACATGGCTCCCATTAAGGGCTTAATAGAGATTCCCTTTACTGCTGGATCATGCTATAAATAAGCAGATGGTGGTGATTTGGGGTCCAAATTATTGGATTTACATACAAAATGTCTTTGGATAGCAGGAAGAAGGTTGAATAGCTTTAAATTAAACAATAAAAGCATACTCTATTAAAAAAAAAAAGAAAAAAAGATGGAAGCAAGAGTAACAATACTATCAGTAAGAAAAGCTCAAAGCCTGCAAGCTTGCAGTTCTGGCAATGTTTTAAAGCTGAGTGAGATAATACATAGTTAAGATTACTCAAATATAGTAAATTGAAAAATCAGTGGAGTCTTGCTGATTTATAGCAATAGAGTTTTGCTCTTATGCTCTTACGATTTTATTTTCAAGTTAAGACTTCAAATATATTCATTCAAAAATATTTAATAAGCTCTAGCTATAAGCCTATTTTGGATGGTTTTGGTTACACAGCTTGCATCTGAAATTTTCTATAAGTAATATTTGCTTTTAACCTACTTTTCAGTCAAGCTAATGGAAACCTGCCTGCCTTGATTTACACCCTCTGAAAGATTTGTGCCATAAGATCACTCCTGCCTACTGTTGTAACATGGTCCTGCCCCAGCTCTTACAGCTCCTAAAAGCACACACAAATGGAAAAACTCATGGCAATGTTGCCTACCTGACTGACTTCAGTCCTGAGCAGCTGTGTACATACAAAGAGCTTTGTGGCAGTGAAAAACCATGTTACACCTATGCCTTTTGCTTCTCTGGATTAATTGTGTCCAGTGTGGATGTCTCCTGGATGCTTTTACACCTAGATACTGGTACAGTGTTTTGTGGTAGGCTTCAGTATGCCCTGTTTGAGAGCAGCATGGGCTGTAGCACATGGAGCACTTGCCCTGGAGCTCATGGACCCGTTCAGCTGCCCTTGAATGACAAACTGATCTTCCAAGAGGGACAAATGGGAAGACAGCCACACAACTGAGAGAGGATAAGCCTGCCCAGCATCCCTCTGCAGCTCATGGCTAAATACCACATGTTGTTATAGAGGAAGGTTGCTTGTAGCAGCTTATGTTCTCATACAGAGGATAAAACTACTTTGCCTGCTGCAAACGTCCTCCCAAGCATGAGCCTTGCGACCTCATGAGAAGGGACAGTGTTCCCTACAGCTGCTGTTTTCATTTGGGTGGTTAAATTCCAAATGAATGTAAACTACTGGAGGGGAGCAGAGAAGCTGGAGTTTGTCCAGGTAAATATTGGCATGTAATAATTGCAAGTGAGCTTGTGTTTGCTTCTCTGGGAACGGTTCACGAATTCGTGCACAGGCTTTGCTGTAGCCACAGCTTAAATGCAGCTGTCTCAGGGGAAATATGGAGGTTATTTAATAGTGCCCAGCAATGACACAAAACAACTTGGGGCAGGAGGAGAAGGCACCATATTAAATTAAAACTGCACAAAGCAAAATTTAGGGAGACAGAATGTAATTATCCAACTTGGACCCTGGCCAAGGCACTGATGCTAACACCTTTATTATTAAAAAAAAAGGAAAAAATGTCATGAGAGCCAGGAAAATCAAAAACACACAAGACCTTGCTTTCAGTCCCTTTTCTGAAAGATGGCACCTCAAGTATCATAGTGCCCATTAGCACTATGCCAGGGTATTGATTCAGTACCTACTAAGAAAGAAGAAGGCCACCCACTGAAGAACATGCATAATTAAAGCTGAAAAATGAGCTGATTCTCTGTGAAATACAGAGTTCTCCTAGCAGTATTTCCCCAGGAATACACCATCAGGGAGAAAAAATAGTTTGCACTTCACCTCCAAGAAATTTTGCAAAGGTCAAGCACTAGAGCCAGCTGGGTGCATTATTTAGTGACTTGGCCATTTTATAACTGAATATTTAATTGGGTTTGTTTTTACAATCAACTATTTCTGCTCATGTTAAAAGGAGTTATCACTAAATCCCATTTCTGCTGTGGTAGACAGTGAGACAGAGACAGCCAAAGGAAACAAATATAAGCAGTTGTCCTTGATGTTCAGCAGCTTCCAGCTCCTTTGGGTTCCTTTAGCAATTCCCAACTTCCAGTGATTTTCTCAGTGTTATTCTAGGAGATTGCCACAGAAATCAGTATCCTTATTGCTGCCCAGCAGTGTTCTGCACAAATACTCCAAATTACACTGGGAGGTCCTGAAGATACATCATCAAATACTTGCAAGGTTCCATGGGTTTATGGGACTAGGGAAAGGGAGAAAATGAGCTGAAGGCAGATGTGGTGGGAGCAGAGTTTTGTATTCTGTGACTGGAAGTGACCCATACATTTACCACAGTTATGATTTCAGCCATGGACTCAGATTCAATCTGGCTGCAGCCATTTACCCTTTACAGACTGGCTGTCTTCCTAAAGGAAAATCCAGAGAGTTCCCCTTGATCAGAAGTTCCACAGTTGATTGTGAAATCGTTTGAGATGTTAGGGTCTGTGTTGTACAGAAGTCCTTTTCAGGATGCAATTCAGTAAACATGTGTAAGATGGCTACTCAAATACATTTTTGACCTTCACCAGTCCATTGTGCTGTTTTGCTAATGGGTAGATCTAGAGTTTTAGGAAAACAGACACAGAAGGTATAGATAGCCTACCTAAAAGTAGCACATTGGCATTTATTTCATGTTCAAAAATATGGACATTATTTATCTCAATTCCTTGCATGTTTGCTTGGTTTCATTTGGGTTTTTTTGCTACTAGAATATTTCAGCTTTCCTGGGTGCATGCTGAATTATTTGTAAGATTGAAACTGCAGAGCAGAGTCTGCCTTTTATGAATGAAGACTATTAAGCACATTATCTAGTTATACTAAGTCTTCATGGGCAGCAGCTTCTACTGTATGGCTTTTCTATATAATATGCCCTTCAGAGCCTGTGCATTTACCAATATGATTTTATGGGTATCTGTAGTAAGCTGGAACATTTTAGATTAATAAATTACATAGCAGCATTATTATGTGCAGGTTGTGTTTGCTCCACAGTTACAGCAAAGAATGACTTTCCACTGCAAACCCAAAAAACACAGCTGCCTTTATATAATCAGAAAAGCTCTATCCACTTCAAGTAAGTAAAAAGTCATAGCACACAGGACAGGAGAATAAGAGGCTCTGTCCTTGGGCCTCATCTTAAATGCAGAAGTCTACACTGAGTTGAAAGAATTTCAGAATATCACAAATACAGCCAGAAAATACCACAATATCTGAAAAGAAAATTCTGAACTTAAAAGTATTTTTTGCAAGCATACATTTGCATGGGTCCTGCATGAGCAGGTCCTTAATACTATTAAGAAGTCTTGTTTGAAAAACCACTGCATGTTTCCAATATTTATGATTTATCATGGATGAAAGGTGTTTCTCTCCACAGGACTATTTCTCAACTTTTTGCAGCTCTTATTTTGATCAGTGTGGAGCACTTTGCAGATTCCTTACCTGTGGTGTCTGCATGAAAAGAAATATAAACTGTTAATCAATCTTCTTTACATAGAGTTTTCCTTTGTTAATGAGTAGAAAAGGCTAGAATGCTTTTCCCTTAATCATATAGTAATTTCACTAATTCCAGCCTTCTTAGTGATCATACTACAAACCACAAAAAAATGTACTTTAGATTTCTTATGAGACAAAGAGAATACTGCTCTTCATTAAGATCCCAGGCGCTACCCATTCTGAGCAAGGATCATTAAAAAATGAGTGAATATGTTTGTAACCTTCTTGGCCAGTAGCACGCAATTACTGCATGTGTATAAAAAGAAAATAATGATCTGATGCTGCAGCATCACCATCAGTGCCAGAGATATGGATGTACACAGTGAGTTAGGATCCATTTTACAAGTTGTCATTGCTCTGTTTGGAGCCTGGATGTGCAGGGGTTTCTGACAGCCAGTTACAAAAGCAAGCATTGGCTCATACCTCTGGATTGGGATAACTTAGCTGGAGTTTCATCCACAGTGGAGACTCACTCCAGTCCTCCACAGTGCCTCTGCTGTGGAGCTCTTCTGGCACACCCAAAGAGTGTGCAGGAAGCTCCCCAGCTATCAGTGCTTTTCACCCCACATTAGCACTGAAGGGTTGAGAGTCCCAAAACTGTACCTTTCCTCATCTGAGCTCCAAGCTATGCTCCAGCAGGTTCTAGCAAAGCCACCCACAGGGGGCTGAGCTTTGAACCACAGCCAGCCACTCCTGCTGCTATGTGGGATGGCCACAACGTGGCCTCTGAACTACAGAAGCAATGCTTTTACAGAGCTCCTATGTAAGAAGATAGTGACAAAAATGATACCAAACATTTATATATTGGGATTGCTGTAGAGGCTTCTTCAAGATTTTTTTTGTTTTATTAAGTTCTTTTGCAGAAGTATTCAATACTTCTTTTGTTGAAGAGGTACCATGTTGGAAAAGGAGATAGATGAGGGTACAGCCTCATTCACAGTTCTGAATGACTGCCTTGGCATCATGCTCAGTATTTAGAGTAGAGGGAAGAAGGAGGAATGGAGGGATATTTAGAATGATGGTGTTTGTCTTCCCACATGACTGCTGGGTGTGATGGAGCCCTGCCTCCCCAGGGATAGCTGATTACCTGCTTGACCATGGGAAGCGTTAAACTAATTCCATGTTCTTTCTTTCCTTGCTTGTGTGGCTTTTACTTTCCCTATTAAATTGCCTGTATCTCAATCCATGGGTTTTCCAGCTTTCACCCATCTTACTGTTTCCCCAGTCCTGCTATTCCAGAAGGGAGCAAGTGGCTGTGTGGTTCTTGGCTGACGGCTGGGGTAAAACCAGGACAAGGTTACTCCACACCCAAAGAATAGCCCTGATTCAGCTGAAGTTGTCACTCCCATAAAGAGGAAAATACTAGCTTTTCTCTGAGTCTTGGGATTTTGTTATTACTATTGATTTAATAATCACCTTTTCAGATACTGTGGTGACAAGAAAAAAATAATAAAGGGGTAGATAATAGGTAGTATCCAGCTCAGGATTTTATCTGAATTCTTTCAGTCTGTTCTAGAGTGATGCAGCAAGATAATAATACTGAGTTCAGTGCAACCCAGTGTAATAGGGTGGAGAGTCAGAGCCAGTAACCTTCTCATGGTAGCCCTAGTAAGTACTCCAGTACTCACTAAAACAGGAAATCCCTCCTTCCCTTCTTTCTGGTATTTTGTATCTTTTAGTTATGAGCAAAAATGTAAAGGGCTTTGGTTGTCTTATTTTCCCAAAAGGAATGATTCTATAGAAAACATCCATTACTGCTTACTCTTTAACTAGATGTTATTCCCAAGTGCTGTGTAATCATTAAGTGAGCTTTAATTTAACAAGTGTGCTGCTCTTAGCACATTTTCACTTATGTAGTAGTAAATTAACTATAACAGATTGTAACTGTTCTCCATCATTTAGCAATAAGTAAATCTTCCCATAAATATCTTTAAAACTAAAGATATTTAGTTGCACTTGCTCACCATTCGTTCTTATTTCTCATCACAGCTTAAGCAATATCCATTTCAAAGAAAAGATTATTTTTCATGCTGAGGTTCAAAATTTCAGTTCATTTGCTTTCTGGTTACTGGGAAGGAAACTGCAGCACCTGAGGTATGTCTCACTTGGCCACCTCTGGGAGATGAGCAATGCTTTGATAACAGGGATGGGGACACTTCAGTGGCCTAAGTGAATTCGCTGGATCAATGAGGCATCGTTGCATTTCCACAGTGATTTCTTTCAGTGTCTCACAGTTTCACACTTTTATAGCACAGCTTTTGCTTTGGTAGTAATCAGCAGCAAGTCTCTGAGTGAGGACAATGCTAAGGGCCAAATCCCAAAAACACAGTAACCAAACAAGAGCCTGATATTTAGAGGAGTTCTCACCTTTTTATCTGCAGCCTTCTGAGTCTGGATGTTAAGTCAAGCCTCTATGCTTGTGTCTAAAGGGGGAAAACTCCTTCTGAAAGACTGTCCTTATGTGACACCACTTCTCTCTGTCCCTATTCAGACAGGGAATGACCACGATTAATTAGAATAGCTACTAAAGTAATTTCTTGAGAACAATGATGATATTTAACTTCAATATTGTTTTCTCCAGGGCTTTGCCCTGATCCTTTAGGATTGTGCACTTCAAAGGGAAAAAAATGGATCTGGCACTTACATTTCTGCTAGGCTGACATTGTTGGTTTGCTGCCAAAGAGGCATATCACAGAGGCACCAGCTCAGGGATCTCAGCCACTGAACCTTGGTGCTAGCCTTACAAGAAATCACTTCAATGGTGACATGGACTATCTCTGTCCTATTTGTCCTTAAAGTTACAGAAATGCCATCCCAAGTTAAGTTAAATCAGAGCCTTCTCATGACCCTTCAGACTCAAACTGATGCCCTCAGCTTGTTTCACATTTCACAGCCTCAAGCAAAGTCTTAGAGGATGAAAATTTTGCTTATAAAAATCCTTCTCTATCCTTACTCTCCTATTGCCCCCTGGATATCACAGACCTCTTCACAGGACACTAGCCTTTCTCTGGAGTTTTCTGTATTGTGGCTTTCGGGTTTTTGGTGTTTTGGGCGTTTTTTTTAAGGGCAAAAACAAACATGGCATTAAAAATAACTGTTATTGTTCCGACCTCTGGAAAAAAATGGGTCTGCATCTTAAAATAACTGAATTTTCATTTGAAATCTGTTTAACCATAATGGCCTCTTGTCGGTATTCTCACTCAGAAATGTTCTTCCTGTTCTTTGACACTTCTTTTTCTCTCAGTTCATGGGGACTTCAGTCTCTAGCAGAAACCAGCAGAGAACAAAATAGTTAAAAGAGGCTAGTGGAATTTGAGTTGCACAGGGGTGTTACATTAATTATTTTTCCAGTGAGTCCATATGTTCTTCTAAATATACAGAGTGATGGCATTAGATGGGTAATAATCAGTGATTTCTCTCAGTAGTTTTAGCTGAATTGTGAAATAGAATTGTTCCCTGGAAGCTTATTTTCACTTGGCAAAAGCAAATACATTCATTAGTCATGCAACTGCAAAAGCAAAACAGAACAGGAATTCATCCAGCATTTTCAACACTACCATTTTTTAACATGTAGAAACTGATCTTTTCCTTTATATGCATCATCAAAACAAAGTCTTTCTTTTGGAATTTGAGAATTTTTTAAAGGGAGGGTGATTTGGAAGTGGCCACTGTCACAAGAAAATTCAATAAATATTGCTGAATTTAGAACCTGGATTTCTGTCTGCTTAAGGATTTTATTTTGTCAATCCATGTTCTTTAGATATTTATTATTTCAGTTCTTATGCTATTCTGAAAATGGAGAGAAATATTTGTAGAGCATCATATTTTTTCAAATGTAAACATTTTTTATTTGTAAACAATGCTCCTTAGAGTCTGTAGAGAAAGGCATGTGGGAGCAAGTCTAATACAAGTTATTTTACTCCTGCACCTCCATAGCATAACCTTGTTCTAGGTCATGTGAGGCCTCTGTTTGTCCTGTCCCAGTGTATTAAACTATGTCAGCAGAGGTTTGATCTCTATTATGTTTATGTGGCTCAGCTTAAACTTATATAAGGGCAAGCTCTTTAGGACAAGCTTCTCTCAGTAGTGGTGCTTGTTTTACAATATTATGAGAGCATGTGTTTCCCTCTCAGTCTTTTCGCTGACAGCCATATGTCAGGGAGTGCTGCAAGCAGATAGCCCAGAGTCACTGCAGGTGTCCTGGTGATAAGACTCTGTTATGACTCTGATTGTAAAAATATTTGAAATTTTCATCAGATGTGTAATATTAAAAGTGTGCTGCATAGATTATGAAAAGAAAAATGGAAAGTAGCTGAGTTGTTTAACACCTTAAATAAAAGGACAAAAAACAGGTGGATCAAAGAAGCCTAAAAAGCAAGTCAGTTCGCTCTTTTTTCATCAGATGTTGCTTGGTTCCCAGGGGGTTTCATTATCCAGATGGAAAGCACAGGGCTTGTTTATCAGAGAGCTGAGGCTTACACTGAAATGACAGCCTGTTCTGCAGTCCCCTGGGATGGTGTGGGCAGAGCCACGGGCACAGCTGAGCTCACTGCTGCCTCACCTTTGGCTGGGATCCTTGGAAACTCTGGGAGCACAAGTTCAAAACTTCACACTGAGCTTCCTCAGCCCTTCACTGAGAACAGGGCCTTTGACTGCAAACCCCTTTTGCCAGCCTTTGATTTCCTGTCTGCACCATGTGGCTGCTATCAGTTTACAAACAGATAAAAATTAAAATTGGTTTATGAACTGTTATTATTATAACTGAGCTCTGCTATTAGCTAGGTCGAAATGCTTTTATATATTCCACACCTCTGTTGCCCTTTGAGATTTTTAACTGTTGTTTTCTTGTACATTAATAATTTCCTTGTATAATTGTTCCCAAGAGAATGAGCTGAAAGAATTATGAATTAATTTGCATCTTTTAATGTACTAATAAACTTTGCAAGTGGAAAATTTCACTCCATCCAGGTGAAAACCAATCACTTTAAATCAAAGCTTACTGAATTTCAAATAGGTTTTTTTTCAAGAAGTTGGAGAAGAACAGTGCTCTGCATGTTAAAAGCAATTAGAAAGCACAAACAGCAATTTCAGACAAAGCCCTGGGTCATTTTTTGCTGCAGCATAGATGTTCACAGGCACTTAGGAAAATGAGTATTTGTTGTATTTAAACAAAATGAATAGCAATTTCTTGGAGGTTGAGAGGTCTCAGGCTGTAAATGTAGATTTCACCCTTTCATTGAAAAATATTTTTAAACTATTTTAGTGGTTTTTATTGTCTGATGTAAATAAATAATTCATGGTATAGCCTCTAAAACAGGGTTCAAGAAAAATAAATGTCCTTTTTATGTACAATTTATTCAAATAGAATTTTGAGTGAACAAAATGTTCTATCTCATGTATTCATTTATAGCCAAACAATGTCAGGTCCTTGTTCACCAAAGCACTCATCTTCATTTATCTCTGAGCACTTGAGAAACCAAAGCTCCTCTCCCGAGTAACTAAAGAAACAAGTTCTGAGCTTCTACTCTGAGTTTAATACATGGGAGTGTTACTCACATAGTTACTGACAAGCTTAAGCTATCTACTGAACTGGTGATTTGACATCCAAATTTATTTACCTTCATGTATTATAGCCTTGGTAAATCTGGGGATAGAAATGCATTCTCTAGCCCCCATTCTCCAAATGAGACACAAAATATATAATCAATGGAGAAGACAGGTCTTGATATCAAGCTTCTGATTTTGGAAGTTTATTTTAGTAGTTGATAAAGTTAAGCATTAACATTTGACAGGACAAAAGGCATTGGTTTAAATGGCTACAAACTGTAGAGGCCAGAATGAATCCCAGCTGGTTTGGGACACAAGGGACAGTGCAGAAGGGGAAGGGACTGAGGAAGGACAGAGTGAAAGCAAGGATGAAACATGGCAGGTTTGGCAGCGGGCAGAAGAGTGTTGGAACTGTGACCAAGGGGAGCCAAAGGAACATCACAAGAGGTGAGCAAAGGCCAGGTGGGCACGTGCTGGAAAAGATCCAGAGTAAGAGGAAATGGGGGTGCCAGGCCAAACAAGGGGTACTGCTAATAAGGCAAAGGGGGCTGCGCCTCTTCCCTGAGGGAGCAGATGCTGATTAGAGTCATAACTTCATCAGGATTATTGATATGGTCATAGAGAATTAAACCTACAAAAAATTGTTCAATGCAACCTGGGTGATGTTTCCTCTCAGAAAACAGAAAAACAAATTTCTAAAACATGGCCTAAATATGAACAATCAAAAAACTGAATGCAGGAGTTTTTCAGCAGATATGGATGTTTAGGCTTTTTATCCCCCTTAGGGCTTTGAAGAACATAAGCTTCTTTATCAACATAGCCTGATATGATGCTCCTTTCTTTAGCATGCCCAAGAAGGAAAACACTGTATCGACTGAAGAAACCCCCAACAGAACCTGTTCCTCCCACAAAGCTCCCAGGCACGCAGGTTTCCACACATTCTACCTGAAAGAGTTTTTCTGTTGTGAGTTTGAAGTTTGCAGAGTGCTTGCAAAGGAAACTTGTGTGTGCTCAGAGCACTGTTTGTCATGAAAACACTGACAACAGCAGAACACCCTAGCAGTATGAAAATACTCATTTTAAACAACTGCTGTTTTTATTATTTGAGATGCCTTGTTTGATTTTCAGTCCGATGCAGAGACTGCAAACAGTTTGTTTTCCATTCTTACATTATTTTTTTATACAAATGTATATATAAATTATTTTTTAAATGTCTGTAGTAATTAATGGATATTTTTCCTGTGCTCAAAACAGCATTTTTACACACAAAAATATCCAGCTATCCCTTAAATAGCCCAGAAGACACTATTTGACACCACAAGTTTCTGCCATGATGGATTCATTTTATTTTAGCAACAGATAAAACATGTAAAATTCTTTATAGCAGACAACCTTTCTCCAATTGCAGGCTTGAATTACTTTTGTTTAATGTAAATATATATTAAAGTCCTCAAAATACACAAGCTTAAACACAAATTTAAGTCCAATGCTTTTTAAAACAAACAAGGTGAAAAATTCACAACAGAAGGGAGGGAAGACACCTCAGAGCCAGCACAGTTCAGTACCACGGAAATGAGGGTGCTGTCTACTTGAGATGTTTTGAGATCTGGCCAAATAATCCAAGACCCTGAAAATTATCACACCTGTAGAAAAAACAGGCACTGCTTCGTTCCTGGCACTGCTCTTTGTGCACAGATTCCAGCACGGAAGGACTCATTCTTCCATGGTAAAGTAATACTCTATTTAATGGCTTTTTTTTCTTGCCAGGCTTTAAGAAAGTCATCAGTACTGTCTCCCCAAACTCCCTCCCCACTGCAGTGCTAAATGATATCTAATCTAAAGTGAGAACACGGTGCCTAATGAATATTCATTTGTCACATGAATACCAGGAACAGATTAAGTCCAAAAGTCCCCTGTAATCTGCTGGGAGGGATGTGGAGTGCTGGAGTCAGCACAGCCAGAAAACCTTCAAAATATTTTTCTTCAGAGCTAATTTAAAAACTTCAATGGCAAAGTTTACCCTAAGGAGAAATGGTGCTAAGCACAGATTTATTTCTTTCCTGCTGATAAACACAGCCATGTGAATGACTGAGATGTTTTTTCTGGCAGGAGGGTGCCAAGCTGCCAAGTTAAAAGCGTAAGCTTCAGAACTGACATTGACCCTATTTATTAGCACAAGAATGGGCTTGCTGCAGCTCCCGTGGCTTTCCAGGACTGCAGAGAGCTAAATGTAAGTTTGCTTTTGCTGTCCTAGTGCAGGTGGCTGGCAAGGCTGGGAGCAAGGTTGAACACACCCCGTGGTGTCTCCTGGAAGATGCCAGCATTATTGGGGTCCTCACTGTCAGGGCAAGGCAGCACAACCCCTTCAGAAACGATTTCCCTCTGAAACTTTATTTGTTGAAAACACATGATGTTTCTCCTACAGGACTTGGGGGGCAGAGATGGGATGAGTCTCTTTTGGAGTCAGGCAGTCAGACCAGCTCTCCCCTTGGGCACTGCAGCTGGAGACCACCCTCCCTTGAGCCCTGGCATCAGCCCTTTATGGGAAGGGCACTGCTGAGCACTGGCAGGGCTGGCAAGCAGGTGAAGAAGGGCTGTTCCTCACCTGCCTCCTGCCTGGAAGAGAGGCAGGCTTTGGAGCCTGGCTTCACCACACTTCCAGGATACTCAAGTCCCCTCATAATGGCATTTTCTGATCTTGCGGAATTCCTAATTAGAAGTTAACCCTCTAATATCAAACTCTATTTGACCTTCTCTAGAGAAAAGTAAGATTTCCAACACATGCAAAACATGGCCTATTAAAAAAAAAATTTACAAGATTTTTACATACAAGTAAAAATTTTCAGTACAAGTTTTCATGTTTATGCTTTTGATTACTGAGGAATTGTTCATCCATTTTCAAAAGCCAGCATCTTCACGAGGTTTCTTTTTTTTTACTGTTATTTTTGTTGCTTTGAAAATAACCTTTTTTTACAACTGTGTGCTGTTTTCCAAACACTTCTTATTGCTGCATATCAGTCCTAAAAAAGCCAAAAGTGCTTCAGATCTTTCAGGAATCATCAATACTTTGTAGAGACTCATAAAATAGCTGAGGCTGGCAGGGCCCTCTGGAGATGATCTAGGCCAGCCCTCCTGCACAAGCAGGTTGCTCAGGACTGTGTCCAGTCAGCTTTACAGGAGCTCACCACCGAGGAGAAAAGGAATACCTCTCAGCAGACAAACTTCTGTGAGAAGGTTTCTGCAGCTGAGTTTGCTGCAGGGTGGGCCGTGGGTAGATTTGGGTTGCTTCTGACAAAATTATCTATTTAAGAAACAGTTTGGGGGAAAGCTGGGATGAGTATCTTGTTTGAAAGTCTCAGGAGAGTTCTTTACATGATTATATGCTGTAGTAAAAGAGGTAAGTTTGATTCCTTGCATAAATTATTACTATTAATAACTTAATTATAAATTTAAATATTAATTATTATAATGAATCCTTTAGTACCTAACAATTATAGAGTGTTACAAACTTTGAAATAAGCACTACAAGTCTCTAAATAAACAACATATTCATGACCTGAAACCTGACTTTTTTTTTTCTTGTGTTGTAGGAGACCTCAATACGATAGACACCAAAGCTCTGGATTTTCACTTACACCAACTGAAAGCAAACAAGTCTCAGAGTAAGTAAGAATCAGATCTCAAACCCCAGTAGGTCTGGTCTCCTCTGATGGAATTTCCACCCTTCTGTCATGTATTCTTCTACGTATTGATTAAATTCAAATTCTTCCTCATGATCTTACATGCTGGCGCACTTTTCAGACCTCTTCATATCTGATCTCTGTTATTTTGACTTTCATTTTGTGAACTAGCAGGTCACTGTATTTCCTTTCTTATAGTTTAAACAAGGAGGCTCTGAGACACAGAAAGGCTAATCTCACATTTCTCAAAAGCTTATCTGTAACTCTTATTCTATTTCTGGACTTAATTCTATATTCAACACATCTTTTTATTATATTTGTCTTTGATCCTGCTCAAGACCCTTCACAGTCTGTTTTACTGGGCCGTGAAGAACCATGGCTATATGTAGTGTTAGGGTTGAAAGAAACTACACAGCTGTGGCTGGAGAGCAGAGCTGGAAAAGGGCTCACAAAACCAAATTTGCTATCAGCTTGAGGATTTGATAGTCCAGGGAAGTGCTGCTCTGTCCTTCCTAAGGCTCAGTTTAGGATTCTACTTGGAAAATATTTCAGAGGTCCGTTTGGAGTGAGGCTGGAAGGAAGCTGCTCAGCCCAAAACGCAATGTTTAGCCTGGGGACGGCTGTGGAGCACCCCTGCAAGGCCGGGATTAGAGCCGGCAGTGTCCACTTTTGTAATTTACGTACACAGGGCTGCTTTTTTGTAATTTACGTACACAGGGTGCTCATCCGGCACGTGAGCACCAGCCATAAGGCATGCACGATATTCACAAGGAAGAGAGGTGTGACTCCAGAGGGGTTACAGAGGGGTAGAGCGGTGCCCTAAGGGAGGACAGGCACAGCCCCTGAGCTGTCTGACACGCTGGGAAGGCCGAGACTGAAATGCCCAGGGGCAGAGGCCGTGAGCTGGGTGCAGGCACGGTCAGGGGGCGGGCAGGGTAAGGCTGCACCCCCGGAGCACCGAAGGCTGCCCGGTACGGCTCCATGCCCGCACTCCCCTCACGGCCTCGGGCGGGCCCGCCCCGCGCGCCCCCTGCCGGCGCGCCGCCCGCGCGCTTCCAGAACCATCGCCGCCCCGGCCGAAGATGGCGGCCGCGCAAAACAGCCGGGGAGGGCCCGGCCCGGGCTGAGGCGGGCGCCGCCCTGCCGGGGCTGGGAGGGGTCTGTGCGCGCTGCGGGGCGGCAGTGACTCCCCAGCGCTACGTTACGCTACTGCCAGTTAATGTGTGGGAGTGTTGTTCTGGTTTGAGCTCTCGGCTCTCCGCCCTCCTTGCTCTTGGGGAAACACTGAAGGTGCCTTGCTGTAAATGCCAGTTTCCAAAAAGGAGAGTTAGAGTCTCCGAGCTGGCCCCGTCGGTCCCCGCAGGCTGTGTCACCCCGTGGGAGAGCTGCGCTTGGCACGGTCCGGACGAACCTCGTGAATCCTTCCCGTTCCAAAAGCAGCATTTCATAACTGCTGCAGAGCAGAGGGGCTTGCTGGCAGCAGGGTGGTTGTATGCTCAGTCACCGCTCTGTGACTACTGCGAGCTGTGCTGTGCGTGCTTGCTCCTCACCCGTGTTTAAACCTGCCTTTCTTTAGAGTGCTCTTAGCCTATGTTGATCACTGCACACATAAGGTGTGACTGGGCATTTGAAACAGGACAGTGGTAGTTGGGGTGTCCCGTGATATCAGGGGTTGTATGCAATTGTAATTAAAGGTCGTTAAAGTGACCCAAGGCCATGGGGTTTTTTGTATGATGTGCACCATTTGTGGCAGTTTTCATGCCACCAGTGGGACACACAGGCTGGTTCTGCTGGTGCTGTCACTGTTTTCTGGTCACAGTTGCTTAGAATGATCTGAAGCTGTGTTCTGGGCTGTGACCTTGACTGAATGCTGTGCCCATAAAGCTAACTGATCCCTTAAAGGATGGCTTAAAATCTCTCTCTGACTATTTTCCACTATACATCTTGTGCCGTTTCCTCATTTGGATTTATACTTCTATGGAGTTTTAAGTAAATTTGGGGAGCAGAGTAGTCAGGCAGTGTTGTGACTCAAAATGCAAGTTAGTTGCTGAAGTAACTCAAACACAAGGTCTTGATTTAATTTGTGCATATGAAAAGTGGAATATGCTCCTGTTTTTGAGTAAATTGTGAGAGAGGAGTCTCTGATGGAAGACTTACACAGGTATAAATACAGGTAAAGCAAAGTTAAACTGTGTATTTAAGAAGGTTTTGCTTCCTATTACAGTGCCTCGGTGATAATACTGTTTTTACTACAGATTTTCTCTGGTTGGTTGGTTTTTATTATTTCTGTTGCAGTTGAGAGTAAGTAGTTAGTGTGCCTTGTCTGAAAACCATGTAACAAAACAGCAAAATACATTTTCTTGTGCATTGCAGGAGCAGAGTGTGTTAAGCTATCTCAGCAACCATGCTGGCTGCCAGGCTGGTGTGCCTGCGGGCACTGCCGTGCCAGACCATCCGCCCCACCATCACTCAGGCTTCCCCAGCCTTGAGGAGCTCCAGCATCAAAGCATACAGGCTCTGGCAGCCTAGCCAGGTAAGGCAGTGCTCTTTCTGATGGCCCTGACTGCACATGTTTTAAAGGGGTCAGTGCACTTTGCATGGAGTACCTGATGGGAATGAGCATGAGCGTTCTGCTTGTTTGAGGCACCTGCTCTAATTTACTGAAGGAAAAATGTTCTTCAGTCAAAACACAGCGGTTTTGGAGCAGAATAAGTGAAATCTTCTGTTTCAGTGACTGACTTATATCTTGAAATTAATGAGCAAAAGAGGTGGGATGGACAGGCCTCACTAGGTAAGGTGGGAGGAGCAGAGATTCTTGTCCTGACTCCCTGTTCCCAAGTTAGGGTCTTAAATGTAACATTAAAATAAACAGTTGCTTTTCAGTTATTTTAGTCCCAATATATTTTTGAAGCTGTAGTGTAGGTTAGAGCAGTTTCTGAGCCACGGCAGGACAGTGACAGATCTAAGCAGCATTTTTAAAAACCACACTGTCATTATCCTGAAACACTGTTTGCCCTTTATTAGAGAGGATGTCTGACCTGCAGCTCATAACTGTTAGGGGCTGTTGCTCTTCTGCCATCCTGATAAAAGTGCTAGTGGCAAATTCTTCACCCCTTTTGTATTTTTCTCTTAAGCTTTCTAAGTTTGTAGGTGCATGGTGGGTTTGTGTGTCTGGGTGAGTTTTCTAGCATTGGGCTGGATTTCATTACTGCCAAGCACAACCAAAGTGAAGGGCTCTGGTAAACCTCTTGAATTGCAGTGCTCTAGTGCCTGATGAGAGTAATGCTTGTAGGTTTTGTATTTTAGTGTTGAAACAAACTCACAGCTTGAGGTGAGTCCTTGACTGCTCAGATGCATTTTTAATTTAAAAATTCCTGTAAAAAATGCTAAGAAAACATAAAGTTGTTTTTGAACTTTAAATATGAGTGTGTGCTCTGTTGCTCTTGCAACTTACTAAGACTTTGAGCAGCATACTATAATTACTTGAAGCTTGTTGACCTTAAAAATCTTGAGTTTCTAGGCCTTCATTCAAGGTTTGTTCTATAAATCAGGGTTAGACTTGAAAGCAAGAAATTTGTGCTGCTTTTCCAGCTTTAGTGTCTGTAAAATAGCACAAAAGTATTGTGCAGAATTTTTTTTTTATATTGAAGTGTTTGTGCAGAGAGTTTTGGCGTAGAAAGCAAAAGGCTTTTTTACAAAACAAAAAAATAATGATGATGTTTTTATATCTAATAGAGAGGCTTGTGGCAGTGTTTAGTACAGTGGCACTGAAGTAGAAGAAATGCAGTCTGAATATTTCAGCATCTGGAATTCACTGCATTGGTGAATTTGGTTCTTTATGGTCAGTTGGTTCTTTACTTCTAGAATATGTGAATGTTTTTCACAAAGGCTCCTCATCTTTAATGCTTATTTGTTTTCCTTGGGCACGGTTGCTTCGTATGTATGAAGGTAAACACAGATTAATAAGAGATTAATTAACAATTTTAAGTGTAGCAAGTAGGTTGGTAAGACTATCTTCTATTTTGTTTCATTAAATATTTCTTATGTTATTTCTGAATTTAACAGAGTTATGCCACCAGAGCAAGAATGGGCACAAGGCGTGGAAAACTTGGCCAGGAAGTGAAAGAAGCAGCATTTGAGCCATCTGCAGATGCTGCACTTAAAGGTAGAGGAGCTCTGCTTAAAATACTGAGAATCTTTCAACCTGAAAGAAATATGTTTCTCACTACTGAAACTGGTAGTGAGCGGACTTGAAATGAAGTGAAGCATTTAGAAGGAGGGGTGAAGTGGAGCAGTTATTGCAGATACATCAAAATTCACGTGAGGATGTTGTTGACTGTCCAAGAAAAGGCATTAATGGGAGTGTGTGTTTTGATTTCTTTACACAGCTGATCGCCTGGGGAAGTTCATTCTTGCTGGAGGGGCTGCTGTTGGCCTGGGAGCCCTGTGCTACTATGGAATGGGCATGTCCAGCGAGACGGGGGCTATCGAACGGGCTGCGTAAGTAAGAGGCTTTGCCTCTTCAGTGAAGCAAATCTCCTCTTTAGCTGCTGTCACCCAGTGTACACTCAGCTTAGGTTTTTCTAAGCTCTGAAGAGTAAACCCCCACCTGTGTCTCTGCAGGTTTTTAAAGCAAAATTACAATTATTCATCCTTAAATGGATAGTAGTAACCTCAGTAAGTTTATTTTGCTAAATCTAATGTGAAGAGTATATAAACTTGTCTTATGAGGTGTGCTCCAGATAACTTAGGAAGTGTGGTCTTCTGGAAAGCATTGCTGAGACCAATTTCCCTGGTGCTCTTATGAGACTGTTCATTCAGCCTTAATACGGATGTAGAAAAAGTCTTCATTAAGCACAGTATCTTGACATAAGCTTTGATATAATAAACATGTTCTTAAAACTTTACTGACTTGCTTCTTGGTCAAAAAAAACCCTGGCTAATGGCAAAACTGTATAGTTAGACTTGAAAGATGAGTAGTAATAAGCATGGGTTTAGGAGAAATGTGTGGTGGGGACATTTTGCTTTATTTTGCATTTGTATTTGGAAGTTGCAGTCTGCATTTATGCTGAATGTGTGCCATTTGTATCTATGAGAAGTTTGTCATAGATAGAACTATGTCTATGAGATAGGTTTTTTTTTCTGCACAAGTCTTGAATAACAGGTCAAAAGAGCGAAGTGGGAAAAAAATCTATGCACTCTGTTCAAATTTAGTGTTAGTAGGGACAGTTTCCTTTCTATAGTGTGAGCAAATGATACTGCAGAAACTCACGTGTAGGTCTGTTGCTATTGTTAGAGCTCTCAAAATGACGTTTGTGTCCTGTGGTGTCAGATAACCATGTGCACTATGACTCAGCAATTTGTGAGCTGCACAGCAGGCTGCTCAGTGCCAGTACACAGTCTATAGACCTTTTACCTGAAACCAGCTTGTTGTATACACACACCATTCCTTTATTTTTTCTGTAGTTAAAAGCATTTTTACTCTGTTTTCCATGCATGCTTCCTGCTTAGAATTGAATTATAGTTAGCATTTGTAATTTTCAGTGTTTCTACTGAGTGAACATTAGATTAAATCAGCAAGATGTCAGTTCAGTCCCCGTTGTAAAGTAAACTGATGGCAGAAGTTGCTAGACCTCATCATTATAATGAAACCTCTTTCAGATCCATGGCTATGAATGCACTTAACAGCTTGGTTGTGTTTTTAGCTGCTCTATGTTCTGAACCTGGTAACTGCACAGCTCTGTGTGACTGCTTATTTTTCAGTATTTGGCCACAGTATGTGAAGGACAGAATTCATTCTACGTACATGTACTTTGCGGGCAGCATTGGCATGACAGCTCTGTCTGCTGCAGCAGTGAGCAGGACTCCTGCACTCATGAACCTCATGACAAAGGGCTCCTGGCTGGTAAGCTTTGTTGTAAAAATAAAAGTATTTGCTGAGGAATGCCACTAAATTATGGTTGATACTAAAAAAATCTGAAAAATTTAACTACTTGGTAGAAAGTAAGGCAAAACTTAACCTACCTTAGTGTCCTCATCCATAAAGACTATTCAGGTATCCTGATGATACTTTATGATGTAAGATTTGGTGGTGATTCTAGTCACATTCTGACCCTGACATGTGTTACTGTTTAGATGGTTTGTCAAAGATAAACTACATGATCAAAAACCACTATGTTTGCCTTACCAGCTATATATATGCAAGTGAGAACCTCTTAGAAATAGCTACCTAGAGAAAATGGCACAGTTTCTTTTGCTGTCTGTAAATAGAAACTGAGGTCCCTGTGCATTCTTACTCTGCCCTGTGCTCTGCCATGCAGCACTTCAAAAGCTGTCTCTGTTTGTCAGGGCTGAAGCAATACTGGTAGGCTTAGTATGCATTCAGTGTGTTAAGTAACAGTTAAATGCCAGTTTAGGGAGATGAATTTGATCAAGCATCGTTGGTGATAAAAGTTGTGCATTTCTGACCAGTTTGGTACATGTTGAATGATTCTGCTTGGAATCATGAGTAAGAAGAGGCACTGAGGTTAAAAAATCATTGGTAGCAAAAGCCAGTAAACTAGTGTTGGTTTTGGGTGGAGAAATGTACAAGAAAAGAAGGAGGGCTGACACATCTCAGGTACCTTAATGAGAGTGAGGGGCGGAACCATGGGTTTCCCTTCTCTTACTTTACACAGCGAAGAGAGTTACCAACTTCATCATTAAATTTGGATTTCTAGAAAACTGAATAAAAACAGATGAAAATTACTGCAAGCTAAGATCTGCAAAGATTTGACTGTAACATTGCAGGAGTATAATCGATGAATACTCCCTCCAGTTGTGAATTAGGTGCTGCTTTCAGAATCAGTGTTGACTTTTAGACTAGGAGATGAAAGCAGAGACCATATGTCCATCTGCTAACTTGAGCTCTGTAATGCTGTCTCTTCAGGCAATTGGTGCAACTTTTGCAGCCATGATTGGTGCTGGAATGTTGGTCAGGACCATATCCTATGAACATAATCCCATAGCTAAACATGCAGCGTGGATGTTGCATTCAGGTATGTGGTTTTAGTCTTTGTTGTAGAGATGTCTGTGCTTCAGTGTGACCAAATGCTTACTTTAACAAAACTCTGCCTTTAAAGTAAATTTTTGTATATTGCTGTAGGGAAGTTGAGGCTTTTCAGAGATCAGAGAGAACTCCTGAATGTCACGGAAAGATGTCTTAAGTGTCCTTAGCAGAACTCTGTTTTTTTTCATAGTCGTCTGAAAGTCATGCTCAGGTTAAACTTCAAGTATATATACTCCACACTGAAAATGGAACTAGATGGTTTCATGGCTGCTTTGGTTTTGTGACTGCTTTCTAACACTACCACTTCTGTAAGTGCTCTTGCCCACAGTAACCATTCTTCAGCTGTGCAGGATTGGAGGTATTTGAAACCTGACTAGAAAAATGAGATTTTATTATTAGTTTACTTTGGATCTGTACTCACAGCTAAAATACCTGATGGACACACATCTCAATTTCTCACTAAGGATACCTACTTCAAATAACAATGGCTCTCATTTTTCAAAACTGTTTTGATGGAAATATTTTGTAGTTCAGAAAAGGCATGTGGATATTGGGAGCTGGAATCATATTTGCCTCTCAAGAGCTAATATCTCTCCCAAGAAAAAAATATGTTTTATGGTAGTGATTGTTATTAAGTGGTACAACCTAATGAGATATTACTGCGCTAGATGCACGTTTCCTACAAACCTTTAGGAAAAAATCTGACTTACTTGCCTAAATAATTGTTGTATCAGAAATCTGTCCTGTTTTTCAGTGTTGCATGTTCCTAATGCTGTTGTGTAGTTGATAAGTCCATGCTAAATCTCTTCTTCGAGCTCTGTTATGAACCAATCAGTATGTTGACTTTTTTTAGTCTTTTTTCCCAAGATGAGTTCCCTGAAGTGTTCTAGTGCTAAATAAAAGTACATAATGGAATTTAGGTTTGCTAATTTATTGTGCTCCCTTTTAGAGAAGAGCACAGTCAAGTGCATTGGTGTTTTGTAGTATGTGGATTAGTTTGAGCCATGCCATCTGGCTGGAGATGAAAATCAAGTGAGTTTGGCATGTGGCATTCCAAGTCTTACAAGTGTTCTGTTTTGCTTTGCCTAGGTGTCATGGGTGCAGTGGTGGCTCCTCTGGCTTTCCTTGGTGGACCTCTGCTGATCAGAGCTGCCTGGTACACTGCTGGAATTGTTGGGGGACTCTCAACTGTGGCCATGTGTGCACCCAGTGAAAAATTCCTGAACATGGGAGCACCACTTGGCATAGGCTTGGGCTTTGTCATTGCTTCTTCAATTGGTAAGATACTGTTTCAGTACTGTCATACGGTGCAGCTCACAGTTGCAGGCTGGTCTGCCCAGTGAAGATTTGCCTTAAATACAGCCTTTGCAACTCCAGCACAGCAGAAAATGTTCTGTCTTATTTGGTCGTGAAAAGGAATGTGAAGTTACGGTTCTGGCACATGTTAGTCTGACAAACAGCCTTGTATTTTAGATACTGCCCATGAGTAGGGAAGGCAGTAAATGTGATCTTAGTTCTCGATCCACTTGTTTTCTTTCATGTGTTTTAGTCATTGTTGTAGTCATAGGTACTTTCACCTGAAGAAAAATGAACAGTTCCCTAGGGTGTTCAGAATGAACAGGTTGTACATGTGACATGTTCAGTGTGCATGCTAAAGCTCTTGGTATCAAACACACACCACAAAGTGAGAAATGAACACTTACTGGAAAACGTTTGCTCCAGTGAGTGGAGTTTGACCTACCTCAGAGTAGCAGATTTACCTTTAACCCCTTTGTCCATTCCTCTCCAGGATCCATGTTCTTGCCTCCCACCTCTGCTTTTGGCGCCGGGCTGTATTCGGTAGCGGTCTACGGCGGCCTGGTGCTGTTTGGCATGTTCCTGCTCTATGATACACAGCTGGTGATCAAACGGGCCGAAACTCTGCCCCTCTACGGAGTGGTTAAATACGACCCCATCAATGCGTAAGTGTTCCCTGTCTCAGGGCCAGTCTCAGTGTCTGGGCAAGAACTTGCCTCAAGTTAGATTGAAGTATGCTTTGAAAATAGCCTTTTGTTCATTGTTCAAAAGTGTGTTGCTGTTGAATGTGAAGAATCCCAGGGTTTGAAAACAACAGTGAGAAAATAGCTACTGAAGTTAAAACTGAAATCAGCGTGAGAAACAGAATTGAGCATGTGATGTCACATGCCTCCAGCAATACATTCTAAAATGTATTTTTGTTTCCTAAAGCATTGTTGGCAGAATTTATACCTGCTTTCTGAAAATAACTGTCAGTATCAGCTGAGACAAAAAAAAGTTAATCTTCCCATAGTCATTTAATAATTATTAGTTTTTGTCACTAAATAAGAAAGCTGCAGTGGTGTGTGATAGGGAAGGAAGGATTGACTCTTCAGTAAAGACCAAGTCTGACTGAGAAACAACTTTCTCGTAAATGTCTGTCTGATGCTAGGTGATTCTTACCTCCTTTGGTTCTGTTTTATTCTAATTAAAGTAGAGCAATACTGATGTTCTTGAAAATTCTTGGAGATAAACAGGTTGAAGTTCAATATAAAAGCAGAGGCTCCTGTATGAGAGCAGGATACTCTCTGTTAGGATTTCTGTGAATAGTTCTTGCTGGCAGAGGTGGTAGAACAAACCACAGGTGTTCTTTGACATACAAAGCACTGAGGGCAGTCATTGCTGGGTTTTGTAAAGGTAGTTCATGCAGGCTCTTAATATGAAGTATAATTGTGTGAAACCCAAATAATTCTGTGTCTGTTCAACAGCAGTAACTGTAATTTCTTGTTTCCTAGATGCCTGGGTATCTACACTGATACACTGAACATCTTCATTCGGGTGGCCACCATGCTTGCAGGTGGTGGTGGTGGCAGGAAAAAGTAAACAGAGACTCAACTTTGCAACTCTCTGACAGCCAACCTAGTGCACATATTAAATAAACATTCATGATTAAAGCAGTAATGCTCCAAGTCAGAATTTTAAAGCATTTCAGCATATTGGTTCAGTGCAATGTGATTCAGTCTTAGTTTTTCTTCAAACACTTTCCAGCTCTGTGTTTAAAATAGTCTGAACTGCTTCTTCTAATTGTACATTATATTGGGAAAGTAAATTATTTTTAATATATGAATAAAATAGTCCTATCTGCTTTTTAAGGGGTTTGATGGCAGTTCAACTCTTACTTTATTTTTTGTTTGGTTTTTTTTAACTGTTGTTGCATAGTAAAGAGTAATTTTTGAACTGGTATCCAGTAGGCAGATAGGGGTACAAGCTACTTCATGAAATGCTGCTTAGATGCATCAATTTTCTGTTAAAGTTCATAAATTTTCTTTTAGTGGCATCTTCAGAAGAAGTGAATAAATTGCGTATGGCCCTAACTGCAATCATGACTTTGACCTGGGCAGAAATTTCAGAAAAGATTAAGCAGGTTTTGACAGGTTAGATGACCAAAAAGTGTAAAGGAGATAAGATATGGGAACTATGCAGCATTTGTCCCATATGAACTTCAGTCTCCTTCTGAGTACACATGAGAATTCCTTGCTTTAATGTTGACTGGCTAGACTAGCTAGTTTATTTTGATACTAGATTTATAAGACTGTTAAATGGCAATATAGCTGTGTCTTTCTTCTGGTGGCTAAATTCCTGTACTGCAGATGAAGGTCTGTCCAGAAGAGCTCCTAGTGGTCATCTCTTGGAAGCTTGTACAATTGGCCCAGAAACTGGGAATTCAGGATGGCATGCTGTAAACCCCAGGATCATAATTTGTCCTACTGTTGTGTGCATTAGTCTGTTTAACTCTTCTCCAAATTGATTTATTAAATGTCAAAAAGAAATGTTCCCTAACAGTGAAATTGATTTACCAGTAAGAAATTTATACTTTCCAGACTCTGTTGCTTTATGTTGGAATAAAAGGGGAGTTCTTGGGCCATGAAAATTTTGACCTCATGTCAGTAGGTCATATTTTCAGTTTCTGGCAAATATGTTATGTTTATGTATTGACCTATGAACAATAAAATTCTAGCCTCACAAGTTGACTACTCTCACTTTTCCCCATGGTAATAGAAATATTTTAGTGCCCAGTTTGGTGAAGAGTACTATAAATATTTTTTGTTTATGGTTATAGTTTCCTTTGTAAGAGAGTACATATTCCTCTGTAAAAAGATCTGCAGAGATTATTCTCAGTTTCATTGGCTAGCACCTTTTTGGGAGTGTTTCCCAGCTGGAAGTTACTGGCTACACATAAAGTATTTCTGTTAGTGTAACCTGTTGGCCACTTATTGCAGCCAGTGCTGCTTTTATGTCTGTCACACACTGTAGTGTTTTTTGACTCTTCAAACAGAGGGAAGAAAGAGTGGATTGGGAAGAACCTTGTTGCAGCTCCTTTGTGCCCAAAGATTTAAAGGCACAGTCTAGTTCCTGGCACTGTTACAGCTGGAGGGACATCTGTAGTTCTTAGAAGGAAGAAATCTTTGGATCATGTAATTTGTAAGTAGCCTGTTCAGAGAGCTTTATATTTTTAAGCAATTTGATACCCTTAATTTCTTCTTTTACTGCAGCCAAAAATGGCACTGTGCTCGTCCTCAAAATCTGAAATGTACAGGGAGCTGTCTTAAAATTCTGACATTCATGCTTACTACAAAAGCAAACTCAGGCAAAAGACCTTTTGTCTAGATTCTGGGGCTGAAGTTTTAGAGCTTGACTATAACCCGAGGGATGGATTCTGGTCTGTTTGGAATAGTGAGGTGTGGAAACCAACACGCTGATTACGGGAGGTGTTTGCGTGAAAACGAGACCAAGAGGAAATTAATAACCTTTTGAGAAATACTGCTTGGAGAAACATGAGCATCACATGTGCTAAGTCTTGTGCAAAGGTGTGACTTGGCTTCTGTGGATGACATTACAGCACTAGCAGTATTTTCCTAGTGTTTGTCTCCAAATGAAGAAAAAAAAAATTGATTGAGTACTTTATGTTTGAAGTCTTAAGTCAAAAAGTAAGATCTGTCTTAATTAAGACAGCTCTGATTTGGTGGGAGATGGAAATCTAAAGCCAGCACTACTGTCAGTGACTCCTGGCAGACCTATTTACAATTAGGAAACTCTGGGATTTTTTGCAGGTCCAAGCGTGACTCATTGATAGGTAAATTGAATTTGCCTAAAAATTCCCCACCTTCTACATAGTAATGCCTTATTATGTGTCAGAGGATGTTAAACACATAAATACTGTGGTTAGTCCACAATTTAATTAAATTCTGATCTTTTCTACTGATTATAACTGGTTTCTACAGATTTTCATGATGTTTCAAGTAATTCTCCTTTTAAATTATGACCTAAATAAGCAGCTACATAATATTTAATCATTTACTTCAATTTTATCAAGAATATAAAGCAATTATTTTCTGAATAAAGTGTTCTTCACTGTGACGTAGTATAATTAAGGAGGCCAAGTCCAGCTGACATGTATTTTAAGTTTGCCTAGCAGACTGCAACATGAAATTTAGATCTCACCTAATGAAATTATTGAATGTAATTAACTTTTGCAACTTTCATCCATCTTGCCCCACCTCTGATGCTGCTAAAAGCTGTAAGGTAATACACATTTACCTTTGTGAAACCTCTATAATCGTTCACCTGTAATACAATAGCAGGGTGTGCCTGATGTTAATTGAATTTATGTTACTTGAATTGGTCCCAAGACAGATTATTCCTTCCTACTCCTGCTGTCATTAAAGAATAGAACATTTTTTTAAACTCTTCAATATTTGAAAATAATTTAAGAATACAGCATAATTTTGCTTGAACTTCAGTTTATAGCAAACTTGGAATTTAGAAATTGTTGCCATAAGTTCACTTCAAATTTTGAAGTAGACCATCTGGAAATAAAAAAAGGAGAATGCATTTAAATAACCCCTCAGCAGAGTATTTAAGCAAGAACTGGATTTTTATTTCAGTATTCAACCGTCTCGGTGACCTGCAGTCATCAAGAAAGAGAGATGGGGAAAGGAAGACAGGCTCTTGCAACACAGGAAACAATCCATCAGTCTGTGGCAGCCGTGGTGGGGGTGGCTGCTCAGACCTGGCACCTGGCACTGCAGGGCAGCTGCTGCAAGGGCACATCACCTTGTGGCGCAAGGATTGACATCAGGCTCTAGCCCAGCATTCACTCACCCCATTTTTCAAATACCACACAGAGCTGGCAAACACAAACCCAGCATGTCTGAGAGTGATGGCTTTTAGTTCTAGCCACCTCTCCTTTGCCAGTGATGAATAGGAGTAGGTCCAGAAAATACCATCTTTGCTAATTCCTTCACTCAGTTTTGACACCATTTGGTGTGTGCCTGCAGTCATCATTAAGCTTCTGAACAAATCTTTAGTACTGCTGTAAGGCATTTCTTTTATGAGCTTGTGCGCAGGAGCTAAACCTTTGCTGCAATATAGTGGTGTTTGTTTTTCTTTGTATGAATGAGCAACATTAATACATTATGTAGTACATAGTTACATTTTGTACTCTTGCTAGTGAAGAACACCAAAGAGAACTACTGAAACTGTTTTTTAATTATCAGTTTCCTTTAAAGAAAAAGCATGACATCACATTCTTGTAATGTTGGTCAACAAAAATTGAAGTGGGATAGGGAAGAAAACTAAAAGCTTCTAAGCACTATCAGAGAAAAAATTTAAATTTTAACTGGAAAGGTCAAGAGTAAATATAACTATGAAAAAGACTAACTTTACATTTTTATAAATTGTATCATGGTCTGCATATCTATGGAAGTACCAGACTTCTTCCTGGACACTAACTCAGCACCACTGCACTGGTGAGATAGCAGAGGCATGATAATGTACTTGTGTTGAGGTAATGGCTTTGGTGTTACAGGTCTTCCCTTACTACCTGCAAGTGTAAAATCAGCATCATCCCACCTAGATTGGACATGATATGTTGCACATCTACAGACCCTACCAAGTCACCTTATTCCTGACTGTTGTGAGATCCATTCAGAGATGAAGATCTCTTTTTTTTTTCCTAAGCAATGCAATACGTCCTCATCCTTCCCTGTCTTTTCTAAGAAAAATGATGCTACAAGTTAAAAAAACCCAGCAGGCTGAAAAACCAAATACAAATTGCATGCCTTGTAGCACTACATTCTTTAAGGACTTCTGAAGAACTTGTAGGAGCAAGAGCCACTGATCAGATTCCTCCTCCTGCCCAAGACAATGTAAGAAAACAAAATTCCCCATGTGTTTTACAAATTATATTTGAGTCCCAAGGGGATGAGAAGCTGAAATGCAGAAATCTCACTCTGTTTATGTCTCATACACAGATGGATTCATACAGAACTTGGGCTCTTAAAAAACTTCAGCAGAGTTCCCCTAGCCCATCAAATTTTCACCTGAAAGTAAAGCCATTGCTGCTGAAGTCTTTTTTCTTTTACTGCTTCCTAGTCACATAAAGTACAACTGAGGTGACCATAAATGCTTTAGTGGACAGACTGTGTTCAGTGCATTGAAGTGGTGCCCAGTAAACTGGATTGTGGGATTTTAGCAAGCTGACAACAATGGAACAGTCCATCAGCAATGGGACATTCTCCTCAAATGTCTCTCTGTTGGAGGCGGCAGGAAGAAAAGTTGAAATTCATACCATTTTAGAAATGAAAAGATCTTTAGCCTCTAAATTCCTTAGTTCAAGTTCTGGACTTTTTTACCAACTATGTAATAGTTTGTATGAAACAAACTTGTTTGTATGAGTTGATTAGCATATCTACAATGTACAGAATAACCAGAAAGAGGTGACAGTGGCCAAGTAACAGCATTAGGACAAAACATTCTGTTATCTCTGCAACCACCTCCTATCAGATAGCAGAGACAGGGTTTATTCATGTCTTTAAGAAAGAGATTAATATGCAGAACAATCTCAAAATCTTTCCAAATGCCTAGGGGCTGACATCTGCACAGTATTTTCGATTTTGGAGGCTTTCCAGCTGAAGTAAACACCTTATCTATTCAGGAGAAAGAGTGAGATGCCTGCCCAGACATCTGTCATTGTACCCTCTTCACTTCCTCTTACCAAGTTTTCTGGAATGAAGCATTGGGAGCATTGGGCAGCCAGACTAGTTGCTTTTGCAGAAGACCAGACAGACTTCATATTCTTCTGTCATCTTTCTGAAAAACAAAGTGCTGAGTGAAACAAGGACGAATCCTTTAGAGCCATGGTAAGTGGCAAGAGGGATAATCTTCCATGCTTAGGTGCCTGTTGTTTCCCTACTTCTGGGAGAAGTAACATGCAGTGGGAACAGATCTGCTTCATGGTGGGAAGGTTACACTCCATAATGAGAAGGTTACACAGCTCCTCTCATCACCCTGTCATGGAAGTGTGAGCTCTGGCAGATTACCTGTCAAAAACAGTCTCTTAAATCACATCTTGCCTGAACTAGAAGACTGGGCTACCACAAAGAAATGTTTCCATCACACATAGCACACTGAACACTGTGCCTAATGTAAGTTTTTCTGGCCTGAACCCTTGCCTCATTTCATTATCCTGTTTAGAAGCCTACAGCAACCAGATAAACCACATCTAAAGCTTGAAAAACTAGAGAGAGAACACATCAACTAAGCAGGGAGAAAAGGAGAACATCTGTTTTTTCACATTTGCCACATTCCCAGCAGGAGGAAGGTTAAAACTAAGCAAACGCAAAATAAAAACAGCTTCCATTTTAATAGCACTATCTAGCACAGTGACTTGTGAAGAGAATGGAGTGTACACACAGAGTCTGGACACCCTGAACAGCACACAGATTCACAGACACACCAGCTGGCAGCTCTGCAGAGGCTTTACTTGCAGGCACAAGGTAAGGAGTGGCAGGACACTCATTGAAAAAGCTGTGTCAAAAATGGTTTAAACCTTGTTCAAGGACAGTCTTCAAAGTGTTTATCAGCTCACCATAAAACTGCTAGAAGAAATTATAACGTCAGTCTTGTCCTTCATTCTGATCCTTGTTAGTATATCCCACATGTTGTCACTCCTGCTTCTGATACAGTGACTGCTACTGCAGCCTTCAGCTTCTACACTATGTTCCCTCCTTCAAAAACAGACATGCTCCTGGATAACTGTTGGTTCACCATAAGTGGTCTATATTGAATTAAATTAACTTTGTATCCTTAAAGTTCTTAAATATTTCCTGCCTTCTCACAGCTCAAAAGTTAGTTTCATTTAGCTCTAAATTTAACAAAACCATTTGCTCCAACTGTGTTATTCTCCTTATGTCACAAACAGCTGTTTAAACCTGGTTAGAAGAAATTTTCATATACAAAATACAGATTCTTCTTAGAATGGCATGACCTTTAAAAAGTATTAGTGAATCTTATATTAACATACCACTTCCAGAAATAATGACTCTGAAGATTGCAAATTTAAGAGTTTTGGCAAGCACAAATGGAGACTCTGGATCATGCCTTAATTTAACATTAAGAAATAAAACTACTTTCTTTAAGATATTGAGAGACATCCTATGTGGCTTTTGAACACCAGGTATTAATGTGAACATAATGCAAGTCTCAGGATGCATCCCTTATTTCCCTGGATGATACAGAAATACCTCTGCACTCAATTTCAACCTTTTTTTCAACTGGAAAAATGTACAGCAGCTGCTGCTCATTTAATAAAATTCCTGTCCTACAGAAGACTATCATACAGATGGTTCAGACTTCCAGCTGACAGACCCTAAGGACACAGGTTAGCAGGCTATTTACTAATATGTGGTTTTATTCCATCTCCTGTCTCCAGCCATTCCCTTGACACAGTTCTGTCTCATTGTTTTGTATAGTCTGTAACCTTATTTGGTAAAGACTTTTATCTCAGGACAAGTCTAAAGATTATGCTAGGTCATTGCTTCTGGTCTTCCATTTTCAGTTTGCTTAACATTTCCTGTACCATTAGCATTTATAGAAGCATATGAAACAGGGCATTGAGAATTACAGGGTTTAACCACAGCAAAGATCATCTTTTACAGCCTGAAATTTAAGATATAAAGCACAGGAATTTCTTCTGAAAGTATTCAGTTTAGGAGGAAAAATGTCTTCCTTAGCTACGTTTCTTCTCAAAACTGGTAAGCAAGATACAGTGCATGGACCCCAATACCTACTCAAAAGAATCTCTCAAGGTTTGCAACTACACCTCTCAATTGGTGAAAATAAACAAATAAATTGCAATATCCTCACCCCAGTAAGTTATATTGATAAATTCATGCAGTATTTTAGTTTTAGAAGGTTTTCAGGTTTTCTCTTTCCATTCCTAGAGCAGCCTGACAGTAAGACAGCACAAACTCCTCAAACAGATGCCATCCTTGAAAAAATTGGTGCTTGTTCCTATCAAACCCCTCTCTGGGGCTTTTGGGTGTGCAGTGATGACTGTACAGGTTTGCCTCATTTCCCCTCATAGTAGCTGGAAGGCTTGGATTGTTGTAACAGGAGACCAAGTAGCAGCCTGCCTCTTCCGCACAGAAAACAAGTGGGGCATTCAGGTAGTACACGCTGGTTTTTTTTTGCTTGGGGTGATTGGTAAAGTCACAGTGCAGTGACTTAAAAAAACAAGTCTTTGTAAATAACTTCCATTGCCAATATTATGTTGTGAATATTTCAGAAGAAAGATGGGGTGTTTTGAAGTATATGTTGGCAGCACTTTTTGTTTCAATGAGCATAGTTGGAAATGTCAGTAGCCATTACGTGATGAGGTTCTGTTTTGCAAGTCATCTCCCATCTTACCTGGTTGCTTTTCTGTATTCATTTTTTATTTTGTGTCATGCACACGAAAAGAGAAGGCGATGCTTCTAGTTTAGGCTAAAAATACATGAAAAATTATTTGGGTATCATTGTGGTCTAACCCCAGCTGGCAACTAAGCCCCACACAGCCATTCACTCACTTTCCCCAGTACATGAGCTGAAACTTTCTCAGAAAGTGTGATGCAGATAAAATACTGTACTTACCTGGTGAAATCCTTGCTTCAGTGCTACTCAGACAGCCTGATGGAATGTTGCAGAAAAATTACTCTCCTACCAATCCTTTCTTGTGCCTTATTGACATTTCAGATTTTCTGCAAACCTTTGCGAGTAGGCTGACCGGCTCCATTTTACATTCTTAGTTTATGTTGGGATTTATGTTATTTGATTCAGTCCTAACCAGCAAAATTGTTCAGTTTAGAAGTACAAAATAAGGACTCACACCCACATGTTTCAATATTCAAAAGAAGCCTGAGATCATAACAGCAACATTGTTGTCATTCATCTTTCTCTGCATCAACTGAACTGTAGAAGTCCCTCCTGACCTGCTCAGCAGGGAGATGAACTAACAGCCTTACTACAGGCTGAACAAGGTGTGCCAGTGTGAGGCAGGGCTTTCATAAAGCACTTTGAAGGTAATACTATCTTGTAGCAAGTTTTGTTAGTGATTTCATTCTTGAACCTTGGTAATGCTGGCCTTGGCAAACAAAAAAGGCTGTCAGGCATTAGCAATCTTCACCATATATGGATATTGCTAGGTAGGACTGCAGAAATAAGCTTTTGGGGCTAAATTTGGTAGATAAAGGGGTGACCCAGTTTGGAAGGCTGCTGATGAATGCAAGAAACAAGCTAAATCCCAAACCTGAAATAGAAAACCTCTAAAACAGGTGCTGGGAGCAATATTTGTGCACCAGAGTGAAGCCTTTTATCCTGCTGTAATTCCAGGTCTGGGTGGCTTGCAGATACTGCTCCCACCTATTAAGGCTACATAACTTTTAACATATTGTGTTGTTAGAGACCCAAATCTTACCAGATTAAGCTGAGAGAATTGAATGCTCTCAAACCTGGACTTTTTGCCTTTTTTAAGAGACATGGTTCTATAGTTGATCACTCCTTAAAGGACTTTTTTTTTTTGAAGTACACTCTGTGAACCTTGATACTATGTTGAATTTGATGACTTCTTAATCTTAACTGTTAGCTGGAATCTTCACAACTTAATTATTCAGATATAATGGAAACTGAGATGTTAATACTAAACTCAGAAATCTGCTGCTTAACCAGCTGTCTTGTTAATTATGGTAACAACACACTGGCAATTGCTTTGATTAAAACACCCTGGGTTTGGTTTGCCTTTTCATTCCCCAATCACTGTCCATACAGATTCAGTTCTGCTGTGCTCTCTCCCTTGCTAAGCGTGCAGAGGAGCACACCAGGTCCTCTGGAGAGGCTGCTGTGAAGCACAGGACAAGGACTCTGCCTCAGAACATCCCTGTGTACTTTAATGCTTCAAGCTCCTGTGTAACTGGTAAGGAACTCTCTACGCTCCCTCATTCTGAGTAAATTGCTTCTTGAAATAGGAAGTGCTGTTTCTTTTCATCTGTTGAGGTACAATACAAAGGCCAACTCTCCACCCATTCTGAACATAACATTCCTTTGGCACTGTCTTATAAAAAGCTGAGGTTGTGCTGGAGGAGACCAAGACACTCCTTCAGCCTCCTCAGAAACGTCTCGTGACTGGTTGGAAGGATGAAGCTCCTGGCACTTTGTGGCTTTTTGTTTGTCTGTCTTTTGTGCCTCAATGTCTTTGTTGCAGAAGGTACAGTACTATAGTCTTCTAATACAGCTTTCTCTTTTCCTTTTCTTTCCTTTTTTGATATAAAATGCTTATTTACTATGTCGATTTTAATTAAAGGAAACAAACAGAGCTTGACAATGAAAAGGAGGATTGAGCTTAGAAAAGGACTTAGACTGCACAATGTGGTAGCATATCAGTGCTTTGGTTTGTACAGTAGTATTTCCTCTGCCATAGCCTGGTGCACAGCATGATTAACTTTTACCTTAATCTGTGTTCTGAAATCTGCTCTTCTGAAAATACATTCTCTTATATTTTCCCAGTAGATAACCAGCCATCCACCAATGTAAAAATAGTATAATTTTCTCAGTAGTGGGAAATGTGTTAATGGAAAAAGCTTCTACCCTTATGAAATAAGAGAACATGAATCTGGTTAACAGAGTATATGATAAGTTCTTTATAGAACAGTGAAACAAATCAGAGTCTCTTCTCACCTTCAATCAGTCTAAACTTTGTTTTCCTTTGTTTTTTTGTTGGTTGGTTGGGATTTTTTACCACTGATAATCAACATTTCATCTGAAGTACCTTGAGGCACTTAGTTACCATTTTGCAGTATTCCAAATTCACAGAGCAGTTAAAATCCTGAAAACAGAGGATTTCCCATCTGTCTATGGCCACATCTCTGCAGATGTCCTTGTGCATTTGCAGAAGGACAGTTCAGTAGCATTTTTAAATTGAGAGGTGCAATCTAGAGTTACCTGTGCAGATTTGTTTAATATTGTGAATCTCTGAGACTCATCATGATTTTTCACAGTGTGTATTTTATACAAGATTTAGAGAACAAATGTGAGATAAAGAAAAACAAATAAGCTAAGTGTCCAAAGGTCAGGAGCAGCAGACTTGCCATGCTTGATATTTTCTAGAAACCTTTCTAAGAATAGTTTTATGTGTAAATATGAGCATGGACAAACACGTGGTAGCTGTTTTTCTAACTGGTTAAGTCAGCTGCCCAGTTTTGTCATTTACTGGTGTCTGTGCTGGTAGAGCTATTTGCCAGAGGAGTGGTACCTGAAGCCCTTCTGCTCTCTTTGCCTTTTCTACTTCTTTTTATTCAGGTCTTTCCATAACACTTGAGAAAGACTTTAGGAACAGTGCAAGGGGAGTTGTAGAATTTCTAGAATGTTTTCAGGAGCATAAAGGAAGCCTGTCCAGGAAGGACAGGAGATGGCCCTATCAATAAAACACAAATGAATACCTGCCACTTCCCATAATAGTGTTTCCTCCTTGTTGATGTGCATGGTACTTCCATGAGTCACAAGGTGGGGAGGAAGCGTGCAAAGGACACTGTTCCTTATCTGTAAGCATAGATGTCAAAGTAAAAGTGTCTGGGTGTGCAAGATAAATGTACTTTGCATGTTAAACCTGTTACATCAGAACTAAATTATGGTGGTATGATAGCTCAGCCTCCATCACCAGCCTGGACTGTAAACTGTGCCTCAGTGATTTCCAGAAACATTGACCATATGTTAGATTTTGTCGAGGAGAAATCATCTATCTCTGTCCTTTCTGCTCCACCCCAGCTCCAGAGTAAACCCTTTTCTCCCCCCTTTATTGTGACCAGCACTGTGGTCAACTGCAGTCAACAGCTCACTGTGTGTGGTGGGAGGGAATATTTCAGTGGCTTTGCCCATCCAAAGCAATTTATTCTACATTCCTGTGCATCTGGACACAGAGGTGCTCTTTTTTTCCTGTTGGTAATTTTTTATATTTTCTTAAGGTGGTGTAACTGTAATCGTATTGCCTGCCAGTGTGACATTTTGAAGGATAAAGAAATCTTTACAATGTGTATCTGATGCATCTATGAGTAATGATGGAAAAGAGCAAATCAGTTCCTGTTCCACACTAGGGACAAAGCTGTGCAGGGATCTATAAATCAGTCATGATAATCCTTTGTTTTACAGATCTCTCCACACAAGAATGTCAGTGGTAAATACAGTAAGCAGAATGTCTGTGGACTCTGACACATTTACTGTATGGGTACAGTTATTTGCATTACCTGTCTCCACTGATAATGTATTATTTTTCACCCTTAGGGCAGAAGGGTAGAAGACGCTGCTGCTCAAAAGCATCCCAACTCAACAAAAATGCACATAAAGGTAAAAAGATTTACAGTTTCATTAGATGAATTAGGTAATCATAAGAGAGAAATCACAACATTCTGGATTTTTTCCATCTGTAAACTTAACAGAATTTTCTATGCAGGTAAATATTAGCTTCAATGAATCACTGAGAACTTGTTCTCCTTTTCTTAGGAAACTTACTGAGTCTTTGGATTGGGAAGAAATGAGATTAGAAGAGATTAGAACCCATTTAACGCCCATTGTATAAAACAATCAAGATAAATGTGATCAAGTCTGATTAAAGGAGTGTCAATGTTCCTCATTGATAAGAGCAGTTGCAGAAGTGAAATATTATCCTGGCTTTGCCCTGCTGTATTCCATCACCATTCATCTGTGGCTGTATTCATCTTTGTTTTGAGAGATCAACCAAAGCGTGGTTCTGTAAATTCCCAAAAATCCAATTTTTGAACCCACAGCTTTACCAGGAAAAAGAATTAGCTCAGATTGAATTTGTTCTAAATATGTGCATGTAAAGACTGTGCAAGTACATCATATCCCTGGTTTCAGTGAGACCTCAGTGGGAAAAAAGCTAAACCATGAAAATGTCTAGGATAAAAGGATTAGTATGCTCTTTAGAATCTTAGCATCTTAAATCTTAATGTTTCTAAATTCAATGAAATGTCTAGCTGATAACTTCTGTTAAACTCTAAAGATAAAGAATTTGACCTAGAATAGTTTATTTCCTATTTCTAATCTTTTAATCATAAAATTACTAATTTGAAGTTCTGAACAAATTCATTCTAGCTGATAAAATATCTTAAATGCTTTATTACTTTTTATATTTAGATAACTTAGGTGGAAATCTTTGTGTTACTCCACAGTTTTCCTTTAACTGGAGCCTTTCCTTCCTGTCCAGTCTCCCAGTGCTGAATCATGGGCTCTGTTTTATAGGCAGAGTCCCATTGGTACCAGGAGCAGTGAACAAACTGCAGAATTATTATGGGTCAGGGGTTTGTAGCTGTCTGGGGCTCCTCATTTAATCAGCAGGTGTAGTAGCAACTGAGGACTTGAGCAATAGCAGGTTCCCAGCTGGCCCACAAGGCCTGGGCGGATGTGCAGTGCCAGAGGTACAGAGGTGGCCTCTGTCACTCCTGGCCTGAGCTGGATTGCACGTGCTGCTGCCTGCCTGATCCTGCACCTTTTCCACATTACTGAGACTTCATGTGATCAGCACATGAAGTGCTGTTACTATTCAATCTGAGTACTTTCTGCTATCTGACAAAATTGGGGGTGTTTCAGTCTTTTTTACACGCAACAGGCATGAAAACTCTCTGCTAAAAGTGCTTGCAAAGAGAATGTTCCTTTGAAAGCAGACTGCTGTTTCCTGGGGATGAAGTCCAGTGATGCTGGTCTCACAGAGAAGGTGTTGTGCTGAGGGGGAGAAAGGAGTACAAAGGAAGCACTCCATTAAAACCTGTAAATTCATCACAAAGATCTCCTACAGACGGAATCTGAAATGCTTTCCTGTGCTGCAAACACAGTAATATTTTACGATCTTTGCTTGTCCCATTACACTGTGTAGAGTAATGTCTCGGAGCATTCCAATATGCTTACTGTAATCATCTGCTGTCCTTACCTGCAGCCAAACCTTTTTTAGGTCAGGGGTTGTTGTTTATTTGCTTCCATATAAGGTGCATCTTTCTGCTGCAAATTACTTCCTCAGATCTGCTTGTATCAAAATGCTTGATCTGAATTGGTTTCTACTCTTATTGAAAGGCAGTTGTTAAAGCTTGGGCCTAATGCAGCAACTGCCCAAAGCTGAATTCTTCTGTTTTAATGTGCGGTCTTTGACCGGAATTGTACAATGTTGGCTTTGTTTTGTATTGTTGCTATGAGATGTCTGGGTGACTTGTGCTGGCTTTTTTAGGGGGTTATTACTTGCTTTATAGTCTGCAGGAAAAGCACAGGGACTGTTTTTCAGCATTGCTCTGCACTGTTCTCTGTGCTGGGCAATTGCCATGGGCAAGCTGCAAAACCACTTGGAGACCAGCTCAGTGTGGCTTGAGGAGAGGGTTATGTATAACCATATATAACCAGACTGGTTACTTCTTTTGAAGCAAAACCACTGATTTCCTAGAATGTTGTCATTCCAGCAGAAACAACTGCTGTCCCTGAAAGCAGATGCTTCAAGCCAATGTCAATCTATGGCTTCTGTCCAGGAAAAAGGGAGAATGTGATGATAGTAAGGGGAAGATACTGTTTAATGTGTCAGTTGAAGAATTCAAGCTCTGGAGAGACAGTAGCATCATCCTTTGTCTATGAAGACCTTCACCTGACTATAGAAACTTCCAGCAGCAGCAAACTTGCAGTGATTGAGCACCCTCACTAAAGGGAAAGCTGGGAGTCAGTGACCTCCAGCAACTAATGAAAAGGGGAAAAAAAATTGCCATCACATTCCTGTTTATTTTCAGATCACTGCTAATCTAAGCCTGCCCACTCAAACATGGCTGAATTTCAGATACTAAAGTTTTGTGCTGTTCTTCACACTCCCAATTAAACAAATCTCTCAATTTTCTCTCTTTTTCATGTTTGTTTTACAGGTGCAAGTTTTAAAATTGCTCCAGTGGAAAAAAGGAGACCTTGCAAGCCTTGTTCTCCGCGAGTCCCTCCGTTTTCTGGACCACTTCCACAGCTAAAATAAGCAGACTGAGAGGAGGCTGAAAAGCATCTGCCTACATGCACAACCAACAGTGCCTCACTGTCTTGAGGACCCTCCTTTCACAGACAGGACATGAGTGTACATTGCTTTCTGTCTGGAGAAAGGCTTCATTACTTTGTGTTAATTCATTCCTTCATTCAGGCACCTTTGATAGTATTAACCTGGCAGAAAGAGTCTGGCAAAGCTGTCTGGCTGTCACCAGACTTTGTGTTTGTGGAATATTCTTCTGTACCAAGCAGGGATTTAGCTCCTCAAGTAAGAGAATGAGGAAAGCTGGTTGAAGAGGTAGCTGAATTGTACTGGTTTGCATTTCTAAATGCCTTTTAGGCATTCCATTGCCTAAAAGGTGGTGAAGGGTTGATGCTTTTGTTTCTAGTTATCAGTATACATGCATATTTAACCTTTTCTTCAATCATTTATTTTATAGTAACAAAGGTGTTTGTTTATATGATCATCAATCATTGATGATTTTTCCTGCAGCTCTCATGCTTGATGCTTGCAATCCACTTGGAAGTAAATTTCTACAAATGATAAAAATATCATCATTTACAAAGGGCTGAGGAACTAGATAAGCAGATTATTAAAATAGTGGTGATTGGCCAGATTCAAGTAAGCTTTTCAATATGTCTTCCAAGGGGGCTAAATCTGACTTTAAAATCAAAGTGGCCTGGTTTTAACTGCCTTAAGAGTGTCATCAGGTGGTTATTGAAGAGCATACTGAAAAGATATTAAACCTAATCAGATTTCATCTGTTCCTCTGAAGCCAGAAGGCAGCTGTTCTTTCAAGACAGCAGAATTGTGTGATCACCTCAACAAACAAAGCTTACTGGAGCATGAAATAAATGCTAAGAATAATACCAAAGGGCTGAATAACAGAGAAACTGAAGCACCTGCTGATACTTTAGCCATGTATCATCTGTCCTTTCCTAACTGTCCTCTGTGTTGCCGCTATTTCTCTGCCTGGGGGAGAGTCCTTAAAACTGAATTACTTGCTTGTTCATAAATTCAGTTCTCCTTCTAGTGAATATGAGGAGGAGTAGAAACCTTTTCTGCTGCTGGGTAAATTGCAGATTGCAAATAGTAATTTTTCTGTCAGTCCTCATAGTACTACTCTTTCTGTTAACATAATTGTCAGTATGATAGAAATGGTTTCAGTGCCCTTCACAATTTGGGGGGAGTTGAATGGGAACAGTCAGAGGTCTGTTGTAACTCACACAGGCAAATGCAATTCCAAAAGGTCAGGTTTATGGGCACTTGCTCAGGGTCCTGCTCTTATTGAGAATGTTTCTATTGTACTGAACAATTGAACCTATTCCTGGCTCTTCTGTGTGCTTGCTATTACTTTATTTTCATATTGGTTTTGAGAGTAGGTAGATCTGACACTCAGCTTCCTATTTTTGAAGACCTGACCATGCATAGCATTTTTTATATCAAGGATAAAGGAACTGCCAGTCCTCCTTGCAAGACCTCTGAATCAGGAGGTTGATGAAGGAACTGTGTTTCACTGTTCAGTTGCTGATCAGGGGGGCAGCATATTTTATTTCTATTGTTTTGTGGAGCTCACAGAAAAAATCTGTAGAATATTAATGACAAGTAAATGTAAAAAATATTTTTGGTATTGTTTGCAGCAGAGTTTTTCTCTGTAAAATATGGCCATGTGTTTACAAGTCTGTATAAAGCCTCACTACAAGGTTTGAGGATTCTCTTTTCTAATGTGAGTTTAAGGCCTTTTATATCTGAAAAATGTTCCAATATTTTCCTCTTTGCCTTACACCCTCCAAGCAGCATGCTCTAAACTCTCCAGCCTCCTTCAGGCAAAATGTTCCCTCTGATAAAAAAAGCATAAGCTGTAGAGACCACTAACACAATTCTTACAGAAATATTCTGTGTAGAGACACAATTTGTGGTGATTGGGGTGGGGCTGTGGCAGAGCCTCATCAGCAATGGGCACAGCTGTGAGCAGCAGGTGAGCAGCACTGACAGCAATGAGCCAGGGAGTGCGCAGGGACACTGACCAACCACCAAAGGGAGCAGAGGGCACACAGGGGCAGTGCATCAACGTGAGGGGATAAAAGGCTGGGCTGAGGAGCAAGAAGGGCAATGCTTGCAGCTCCTTGTGGAGTGGAGTGATGTTACTCTGTATGGGCAGACACCTGAAGCCTTCTGATGTGGTATGGTGTTACTGTGTATGGGTGAATGTCTGAGGCCTTCTGAAATTGTGTGGTGATGCTCTCTCTGTGGTGGCTGTCTGGACTGTGGCGTGTGCTGTGACAACTCTGGATCTCTGGAGAGATCCCAGCACATAGTTTAATGTACTTTAGTAGGCTTCAGTCCCTGGTTGGGGGCTGTTCCAGCTAAAGATACTACTTGTCTAAAGTCCTAGCCTTGGCTGAGCAGACTACAGCAGGAACCTCCAAATAATTTCAGCATGGATTGTGACTGCTGCCCAAATGCTTTGTTGCTTCTTACAGAGGTATAGAATGTTGTTGTGTCCTCTTGAAAGTAATTCCTCAGCAGACTTTGACTCTTATGTACCAGGCCATTTCCCCATGTGCTTACAACAGAGCTACCATCTGATCATGGTTTCACTTACAGGCATCTGTTGTTTCTTTGTATTTTCCTTTCACTTCTACATGTATTTGTCTGGCATTACCGGAAGAGAAACATATTTGTTCAGTGGCTTTTCAAAATACACAAGCTGTATGCTTATATAAAGTACATTTATCTTGTCCAAGCTGACAAATGCATTTTTTGTGGCTGTGTTTGTGTGTGCAGTCGGCTGTCAAGCAAGTAAATTGCACAGGCTTTAAGTTGCAATAAAGATGTTTTTGAAGTGTCTCTATGCCTGACAGAACAGATGCTGAATCCTGGTCTGACCCTGCCAATTAAGTGAGGCAGGTGCCTCCTCACTTTGTTTACAGCTTAATACCACCAGCTAACACCAAATCGGCCTGTTTTATTTGGCACTGACTGTGAATTGTCAGGAGCACAGGAGAAATGATCCCTACTGACAGGATTCTTGGTTTAGAGGCAAGTTTTTGGGATATCTTTTCTAACTAGGTAGTAGGAGAAATAAAAATCTGTATTCTTTATACAAAATGTTATCGCAAAATCTGTAATGGGGGCTCTTGACATTGGCTTTTCAGCTCTCTAGACTGGCTCACAACTCAAGGGCCTGGGTATCCTCAAGGAATTCATGATTTTGGCTCTAGAGAAGTTCTGTTTATCTAAAATGTGGACTACAGGGGCAACTTCTTGTGATCCCATTTGCCAGGAAAACTACACTTCATGAGAAATGTCATCTCAAACAATAATCTCAGCTGGAATATAAAAGCAGAAGGATGTTTCTTGTGTAGATACATGGCTAACTCTTGCCAAAACTGAATAGAAGACTCATGGTGGCTTCAGTATTCATTGGATCAAGTCTGAGGACCTGTTGCCTGACTGTTTTGTCCAAAGTTATTGCTAGATAGATTTAGGAAAATGTTGTCAGATTGTGCAGGCAGGTCAGATGCATATGCATTTTTTACCAAAGTTTTTTCTGAGGAGAATTTGTTCAAAGCTTGTCTCTTTTGTCCCTCTTGTAGATTGAGGGGAAAACCCACTTATACGTGTCTTTTTTACTTCAGCTGTCACTAGATATAAGCAGTTATCTTTACCATAGCTAAGTGCTCTGCAGGACTAATTTTTTGAATTGCTGTTGGGGAGCAAGGAGAGCTCCCTAATGGCAAGAGCAAGGGTGTTGGTTCCAATCCACGTGTGCTTTCAGTATTATAAGACTTAGAGCAGCCATTGGATAATCTACCTTGCTTTTGAACACATGACTGTTCCATCATGCTTTGTCTTCTGATGTTAGAGCAGGGCTCTCAGTACTGAAGGAATTCCCAAGAATTACTCCTGTTTTCAGTGTCTCAGTAGTGGATCTCTGCTAGAAACATTCAGGATATGGATTTGTTCACCTTGTCATTCAACCTTTGTGCCAATATCTGTTTCTGTTTTTAACATGTACTGACTGTGCGTATATTTAAGTGTGAGGGATTTAAGCCCACGTTTCCAGGCTGATATTCCACAAGGGAGCTAAGGACAGATTTCCTATAGGATAAGCACCTTACACTCACAATGCCATCTGGTCAGGCTCTGAACACGCTATCAGAGAAATCAGGTCACTATGTGCCTGTGAATGATCCTCAGGTGAACGTGACTAGTCTGGCTTCCGCAGCCTCACAGCCACAACCACCTCAGCTGATTTGTGGAGTAAGGAATTTACAATTAAAAATTGTAAAGCATGTATATTTTATTCCAGCAGGAATAATGTTGCAGGTATGTTTTATTCCAGCAGGAATAGTGTTGCAGATGTGTTTTAATCCAGCTGGGATGCATGAGGGATATTTCCACCAAAGACATGCGTACGTGGTGATTGCAGGTTTAAATATATATTGATCCCCCAAGCCCACACCTCCCTGCCTGCCCATTCCCTGCACAGAGTCTTTGGTGGTTGTGGGTGGGTTTGTTTGATGAAGTAACATCATCTTCCTTGATGTTCGCTGCTTGGCAGTGGTGGTTTGGCTTTCTCTTATGTCAGTTTGTCCTGGCCAAAACCAGGAGCCTGGTTCATGCTGGCTCCTTGAGCAAAAGGTTCTGCTTTATGGATTTCAACAATACCTGAGTCTTGTTTTACTAAGTTTTGTCTTTATGGCCTTTACCTAGCAACTAAATTGTTATATGTTCTGTTACAAGTTGTCTCTACTTAGCAGGTTACATTCCTGTAACAAACTGTGTTCTGTACTGTTAAATAAGCTATATATATTTCTCTTTTCCTCCACCTGCCTAAGTACATTAAATGCTTCTAAAATTCTGAATTTTCATATACATATATGGTTCCCATATCACAGTTCTCCCAAGAAGCTCTCACACCAGGCTCAGTTGGCCGGACACTCAGGCTGCAGCTGGGATGTTCCTTTAGGAGCTGATTGCTCCCAGCTGCTCATACAGCACAGGCACTCAGGGCTGATGATTTACGCCTGGTCTAGGAGGCACTGGGACCCCAGCATTCAAAGGTTCCACCACACAAAAATGCCTGTTTGTTCACTGCCCAGCAGGCACCTGTGCATGTAGGGTCACAGTTTGTGGTGATTGGGGGTGGGCACGGCTGTGAGTAGCACTGGCAGCAATGAGCCAGGGAGTGCCCAGGGGCACTGACCAACCTCCAAAGGGAGCAGAGGGCACACAGGGGCAGTGTGAGGGGATAAAAGGCTGGGCTGAAGAATCAGAAGGGCAATGCTTGCAGCCTTCTGGAGTGAAATGATGTATGGGTTGAAGAGGCTGGGCTGAAGAATAAGAAGGGCAATGCTTGCAGCCTCCTGGAGTGGAATGATGAAATGATGTATGGGTTGAAGCCTTCTGAAATTGTGTGGTGACATTCTGTGTATTGTGGCCATCTCAACTGCAGCATGTGCTGCGACACATACAATCATTTAACTGCACTGCTGTCACTCCATTTGTGATGTGTGCTGCAGTCACAGCAATGGTTGCATCCTGGCTAAAGGAACTCTGAGTGCAAAAGCCAAAGAGCAACAGGGTTTCCCCTCAAGCACCTGACAAGCAAGGTGCTGCTTAGGTCAGTGAAGAAGAGTGTGTTTCTGTTGGGTTTTGTCATGTTGTTTGGTCTTCAGCACTGATGCCAACCTCAAGGAGGCAAAAAGATGTATTCCTGAGGCATCCTTTGGTGCTCGCCTGGTCTCTGAAAAGCAATTCTCTGTAGCATTCAAATTGTCTCCCAAAACTGAGATGCACTGGAAAATGCTGTCTTTGCTAGGTGGGTCCTCCAGACAAAGCTTCCTGTTTGCATTGTCCCAGAACCCTGTGTCCCAGTCAGTGCCAGTTGTGTGATCTGTTCACTGAGCAATGCTAAAACCTATTTGCATCACAGATTTCTTCCCAAGGGATCAGTATGCCTGTATAGGAAGATGTTTTCATAAAAGAAAAAAAAAAGTGTGAAAAAGTCCATCTGTTTATGAATGTTATCAGAGAAACAGTGAGGTGGTTGAGAACAAGACTCTGTATGAGCTGAGATAATGCAGCAGTGTGTTCAAGTCCCTCTTTAAAGGATTCTTTTTGACTCAGTGGCTTTCCAGTTTTTAACTTCCATTACTTGGGAAACCATAAATGATGGCAATTGTCACTGTGCTCTTATCTTGATGTTGTTTGAGTGTACCAAGGTTAAACAATTCAGCATTTTCCTTTTACTTAGTTAAATACATACCAATACTGCTGCTTTATTCTGCACACATCTTCAGGAGCATGGTTGATGAAAAGAGAGAAAGCACTCTGTGTGTCTTGACCTTAACCTCGTAAGCTCCACCTTTGATAGTCTTTGAAAGGAGCTCCTCTTAAATTTCCATTTAAGTCAGGACTCAGCAGTTTTTAGAACAGATCCTTGAGTCTGAGCCGTAAAGTCAATCTACTCTTCATAATTTTATTATAAAATGTGCTTTGCACTTTTTCCTGTCTTTTTGAACAAAACTTTCTATTTCCTTCTCCAAGATTCTTTCCATGCTTTCTTTTGTTTCTAACATGTCAAGTCTTCCTCCTTGTTAGTTCTCATTGAATAGAAAATTTATATTTTGCCTCTTGGCATGATGGTCCCTCACCTCTTCTTTGTCTATGTGGGATCTCAAAGAAATTCTGCAGGTGAATTTCCTCAACTACTGAACTACATTAATTTGTCTCCATGAAAATCTGTCCATGAGATTGACTGGAGTGTATATTTTCAAAAAATATCTTGTAAAATGGGGCTGCATTGCTTTTTTTTGCTTTCAGACACTAATTTTGTACCAAGGACACTTAGAGGATTTGAACATCTCTGTTTCAAGGCTCCATCTTAAAGCCACAGTATGAGAAGGGATTTTTCTGTCATTTAATTTGTATTTCAGCATTCACTGCAGTAACTTTGGACTGTATAATCTTAGTTAGCAGATGTGGAAGTCTTTTCTCAAATATTTTATTAATTCCTCAACATCTATTGTTGAGATTCTTGCTATGTAATTCTCTTGATTTATCTTATTGATAGATTGTTAAAAAAAAAGCCAAGTAAGTACAGCATTTTGAGCTAAAGTACTAGAAAGTGTGGGAGGAGATGGTGAGAGCACAGTGCTCATAGGCAGAGCTAGTAGGAATGAAGAGACAATATTTAGGATCTCACCAGGTTAAACTATTTGATTTGAGAACCATATACACACAATGATTTTAGAAATCTCTCCAGGCAAAGAGTAGATAGCTGATGGAAAATGCAAGTGGGAATAGAGCAACAGTCTCATGTGTTTTGGAGGTAAATTACTTCAAAGCTGAGTATTTAATATTCTTGGAATAGAAAATCTGTTGACACATAGCTTGTTTTCTAGGTAAGGACAAGCACTGCTTTGGTATAAGGCTGCCTGGGTACTCGGGTTTCCTCTGGACACAGCAATCCAAGGCAAAGGCTGGTGTGTGCCCTGGCCAGTGGGATCTCCATCCCCTAACAAGGTAAGTACCTTGTCACTTAGTCCAGTATGAGGGTTGCTGACTTGTGGGATTCCCTTTGGAGAATGGTTTAAGGCACACACCTGAATTCCCAAGAGAGATCATCAGAAGAGCCACCTGCAGTCACAGTGTCATACATTTATGAATCATACATTTATCTGAGTGAAATCCAGGGGCTGCATCACCCCTGTGGCCAAAGTGCTGCTGTGGTTCAGAGCTGATCTCTAGCAAGGGCTTTGGTTCACCTCAGTCTTTGCATTCATGCCATTCCTGTCCTGAACAGCTGAGTCTGGTCAGACATGGCAGTGAAAGGAGCATGTTTCATTTTCATACATCCCCTGGTTCAACAAGTCATGTTACAGTCTTGTAAGCAGGACATCCACACAGGGATATCCATGGCATGCACACCAGCCAGGAGATTTATGGGGAGAACACAAGTGCTTCTTTGCTCTGCCTAAACAAGTATCATTATTTTTCTCAGCCACACTGAGTAAACTATAAAATCTTGATTTATTCATTATTCACACCCCAACTCTGAGTTATATGTATAATTTTTACAGGCAAAACAATGAACAATACTACTTCTTTCATAAATAACTTGGACTGCCTGTCTGCTGCTAAATGGCATCCTTCACACAGATCTGTGTCATGCTCCACAGCACCACATCCATCACAGATCACGCTGCTGGACTGAATGTAGGCTATCTAAATATACCTGGATATTCTAGGGACTATTTGTTCATTTTCCATCCCTGTCAAAAGAAAATGAGGAGAGTGATTCGTAGCTCCAAAGAAGCAAAGTTACTGAATTGTAAATGGATTTTGCAGTGGTCTTTAAAAGCCTCTAAGCTAGCAAAATGGATAGTAGGAACTTTAATTACTTCGCAGTTGCAGAAAATGTTCCCCTTTTCTCAGTAACCTGCAGCACCTTTTTTTGCAAATGCTATAAAACACTTTTTGGCAGACTAAAACCAGGAGAAGCTGTATCTGAGATAAGTTCTCCCAGGATTTCCCGAAACCTCTGCTGCCACCCACAGTGAATGACCATAACTCATGATAAATCATGGAGGCAAATGCTCTGATATTTTTGGTGGGTAGGCTAGCATTTTTTTTGATGGGATGAAAGTACCATCTTTTACCTGTGTGGAAAAAATGCCCACCACATTTTGTTGGGAAAGCACTTTGTTGTCTGTTTTAAAGCCACTGTGGAAATGCTAAAACTGGTAGATATTGGATGTTTGCACTCCCTCTGTTTTCCTGACATTGTAATTTCTTAATTCCTTTGGAGATAAGAACATCATAGCTGAGTGTTCCTGTTCTTGTTATCCAAAATGGGGGTGGGGGGTGTTCAAACCCAAGGGGCTCAAGTCGATATAATGCTTGTAGTCACCTCTCTAAATCTTGCTTTTTCTTTCCATGAATTGGGAATGTTTTCCTTCTTCTGCTCTGTGGCTGTATCTTCCTGAACCAGTTGAGTTACAAAGTCTTTTCATGCTGTGTGTTTTATCAGACTAATTTTTTTCTGATGAGGGTGATGAAGTACTGGCAGAGGCTGCCCTGAGAAGCTGTAGATGCCCTGTCCATGGAAACATTCAGGAGCAACCTGATCTAGTTGAAGATGTCCTTGCTTGTTGCAGGGCTTTGGACTATATGCGCTTTAAAGGTTCCTTCCAGCACAAACCTTTCTATGGTACTGCCCAGGTTTCACCATTCTCCTGCACACTGCTGAGGTTTAGCATGGCTGCTTAGTGGAGCTGAAATATAAAAAAGGATGCATAGACAGCTGAGTTACAGCTCATGCTGTTCATTAAATTCCTTAAACCAAACAGTACAGTGTTGCTTTCAGCCTGGAATTACTGAACTAAGAGATGTTTATAAATTTAACCAAGGTCATTCATGATCACATCAGTATCTTTTGATTACTTTTATATGAATTTAATGATCTTGAGCTGATTATTTAATGATCTTGGGCTGACTGTGTGTGCTAGATATGAAAACCCCCGTGTGTCAGAACTGTAACAATAAGCTCATTTTCTTTTTAGAATGTTAAATTCGTTCAATTAATTGCAAGAAAATAAAAGTGAGAGGAAGAAAGAGGTGTTTATTTGTTTGCATGTTAATGTGTCATGACTACTAAAATTTCCACGTCATTTTAACAAATTTGCCTTTCCTAAGTGATGAGAGTGGGCTGTGGGGTGATGCATAAACTCTCATTTAGGAAGTGGCATATTTGTTCTGGCAACTGGGAGGATCAGAGTTTAGTGATAATGGCCAAGGACTCAAGCACACATCTCTGATTAGAATTAACCACCTAGATATAGGACTGATTCTCTTTTGTAGTTCCTACTGAGCAATGTTTGACCTATTGCAAGTCTGTTTCTCTCTCACAGCTGGTAATTCAAAATGTAGAGAAGGACCTTGAAGACTTTTGAGGAACTTTAGTCTTTTCTCTTCTCTCCCACCAAGAAACTAGGTTCTTGCAGACTCCCCTGTTCCTATAGTTTCTCCCAGCAATCAGACAGAAGGTATGGTGCAGTGCTATGAAAGTGTAAAATCTGGGTCATGTAAAATTCTTCACCACCAAAACTAGTCATCTGAAATGTAATCAATAGCTGTTCCTGGATTTCCAGCATCATCTGTATTCTGTATTAATGGAAATTGGTGGAGAGTGATGATATGCCCCAGTACAAGTCATCTCTCAGTCCTTTCAGGGAGATTTTTAGGAGGAGAAATTATGTTGTTTGGGCTGGCAGGAGTGTTTTGTTTGGTTCATGGTGGGAGCTGTGTGATTAACTGAGTCTCAGCTCTGGTGAAACAAGAGTGCTCTGAGCCCTCCCAGGGCAGGACCACTGCAAAATCCAGCCAGGCAGCAAACACCCAGGCAACAAGTGTGATCATTACATTTACCTTACCTCGGCATTCCTGCTGCTCCTAAGCTGTTTGGAGATCAGCTGAGACAACTCATGCTCACACCATGCTGTGGGACTTGCTACTGCACTGACCCTTTGGTGTGCAAGGGACAGCCCAGCTGGGGCCAGGGTTGTTAGGGTGTCTGTCTTACCTGTGGTTTATGTCATGGTCCCTTCCTTTGTTTTCAAGCTAAAAAACAACTTCCCAATCACTTTCAAAGATGTGAGAATAGAGAGAGTTTTGAGAACATTTGACTGAGGTTCATTTCTCTCTGTTGCAGAATTGCATGAGGAATTCTGAATGAAGTGTGCTGTGCATAATGCCTCCAGGTATCAATGGTAAGTCCCACAGCCTGTTATAGCATGTGATTTACAAAGAGAATGCCACAGTGTGATTTGGTGTCTTTCTGCACATGCTGAGGTTTATATAAAGGGTGCAGCACTTTCTATGTTGTATTTATTGACACGCACAAATGTGCACACAAAAAATGCTGAGTACTCCTCTCCAGGGTAATGCCTAATGTCGTATATACCCCAAATTCAATAAGCATATAAAAAAAGTAGCTTGAGCTGTTGTTATATGAGTGTGAACTTTATTACTTATCAATACTTGTCCAGAGCATAGAAGAGAGGAAAATGGAAACACAAAATCTGAAGACAGCACATAGTAGCTAAAAAAGGAAAGCAGGACAGCAGAAAATAATATCTGTCATTTTTTTCATTTTATTTTTCTCATGATTTTTAAATTGCAAATGCATGTAAGCATCCAAAAGCTGATCAAAATGCAACTCATGAAAGCCTCCCATTTATATGCCAAGCAGGCATGGCCCAGGTGGGCAGCTCTAATGTGGTTGCCCTGAGGTGGAAGGGCCACCCACGGTGTGGAAAGAGTAATTTCCCTCCGTGCCAGCTCAGTCAGTGCCCTCTGCTCAGCCTGTCAGCACAGGTGGCAGCAGGTGCCAGCTGGGATTCCAGTGGCACAACAGGGCACTCACTCCCTCAGCTGTGAACACAACTCCCACTGCCCCCACCCCAAGCTCCTGGTGGCATTGCTGTGCAGTGTGAGGGGCTGTGCTCCTGGGAAAGTTTAGGTGCTGTTTTATGTTGGCACCTGCTGCCAGTTCTAGTCTGGCCAACATTTTAGGCTGTGCTTTGGGACTAGGCTCAAGAGCAGCTGTCTTTGTGGGACCCACAATTCCCCCATTCAGGGTTGTGTGAACAGAAAAAGTGCAGCTCTTGGTAGTTGGTGAAAGCCCCTTTCTTGTCAGCCATATTTTATTAAGGAGGATTACTAGTCTTAAGCTTAAGTATTAGGGCTAAAAAAGTGAACATGGTAGGGCCCAGGGTTTTCCAAGATTCTCAAAGGCTCAAAGAGATGAAAGATAACAGGGCAGGAGCTGGCCTTGTGGGTGGCTGGTGTTGTGTCTGGCCCCTGTGCCCAGCAATGATCTGGTTTCATGTTCCCCTTTGTCTCAGGGGAAAAAAAGCACCCATGGCTCAAGGCATCCCAGGGGGCTTCTCACTGCACAACCCAGAAGTTCTACAGCCATGCAGTTGTACACCCTATTTCACCTCAGCTGTGCTCAGAGGAGAGGAAGTCTGAAAAATATTCACTGCATTATTGTAGCAGCCTTCAACATCTAAACTTAAATTGTATAAAAATTCAGGTTGTCTAACAAGCTCCGGTAGATATTGCTAATCAGTCACCCAAGCTTCTGTTCTGAAGCTATTGGAATCTTTTCTGGATGTTTTTTGTACTGAATAGTAAACAAAACCCTGGGAAACCAGTTGGTCGTTGGTCCAGATCATGTGGGTATATTTGAGATCAGATGGGTATATTTCATTTTTCTTTTATGTTTCTTGTTACTTGATATGCTAAAGATGTACAAAATAGCAAGTTTCTTGTATATAGAGAGAGGGATCCTACCATTCCCAAAAATGTTGGGACAGAAGGTATTGCTTTCCTGAAACTCCCTCCTTTTCTTCCAAAGGAGAAAATTCATCAAAATAAGCCTGGATCCATGAGCTGTGTTGGTTTTGATCAAAGTATATTTTCTGACAGAAAAAACAACTCTGTCACATGTTGCTGTGTTAGGTATGGATCTGACTGTGCATAGACACATATTAGCTAGGTTTTCAAACTGTAAGGAGATTAAGAGCTCAAACTCATTGAAATTCAGGAGGGAGGCATTTTGCTTCCTTGGAGATGCAGGCCCTAGAGATTCAGATCCCCAGGGGATGAAACCAGGGGAACAGACAGCTATTAACTTTGACAACAGCTCTCCATCACTTGTTCTAGGAAAATTCTCTCTAGAAAAAAAAAACCAAAACATATTGTTAGTTCTGGGTTGAGGAGGCAGATGAGAAGACATTTAGGTGCTATTTATATTTTCTTTTGGGCACCATGCAGATCTATTTCTGTGATTTTGTCAGTGGTTTAATACTATTTTTGACAGAGATGGGATGATTAAATCTACAACAGGGACTAAATTTATATCCATCTTCTATATGTGTATCTGCTCCCACACAGTTTTCAGCTTTGGATCCCCATATCATGAATTTAAATGCACTAAAAATACATTTGTTTTTCATAGTTGCCTGCTGCAGGTTTCCCTGAGCTTTACAGGCCACTGCTGCAGTCACAGATCAGTTCAACATGGAGCTTTTGTAAATAGTGCTCTACAAATATAATCATACAGAGCCAGAACAAAGGTCTGATCTCACAGGAGATGGTCAGAAAGAGATCAAGATATCAAAGAGCCTACCCCTGATTGAACTTCCAACCTTCTGGCAGGTCATAATGTAGTGCTGAACTGAACCAGGGTTTGCATCTGTGTCATGACATTTGTTAGTCATCAGCAAACCCAGTCTTCATTAATTTGTCTCATGCATTTGCAGCCTTCTTTTGCTCTCTGTGCCATTCTCTGGTAAATTCCATTATGGGTGATGAGTTTTGTTAATATTGGCCCAAGAGTTTTGCTTTTCTCCTTTGGAGAGCCTTACAGCTGACCTGTTCTGCAGGCAGAGGTGTCCTGCCAGCAGCACTGTGGATCCCAGGGGATCTGCAGGCACCCACAAGCCCTGTCCACAGCATGGGAGCAGCACAGCACTGTCTGCAGCAAAGGCCTCTCCTGTGGCCCCCTCCAGCATTTGTCAGGGTAAGGTACACTATAAATGTGTGACAGGATCCAGCTGTCAGCTCCCTCTCTAGGAAAAATATACTGGAGCTGCCCAGCCTGTCCCTGCCCTCCATGAGTGATGGATGAGAGCAATCCCTGGAGCCCTGCCCATCTTCAGCTCTGCACCCCACAGGGCTGGGAGGGGAGACTCTGTCTGTGGGCTCATGCCTGGGGAACAATCACCTGCTCCCTTCTGCAGCTTCAGCAAACAGTGATAAAACATGGGTGACTGAGGGAGCCAAAGCTTCCTCTGCTGCCCTGTGTGAAGCTGCTTCCTGCCTCTGCACCTGCTTGCAGTGTTTCCACTGCATGTGCCCCCCTCACCTGTGCCACTGCAGCCACCCAGCCTGTGAAGCTTCTGCCACTTCTTAAAGCACTGTCATGGGGAGCTCTTTGACTGATCAGCTTCTTGGACATGTCTTTCACTCTGGCCCTTAATTAACCCAGAAAACTCCATTAACACATCCTTAAAGAGCAAGTGCTCTGCTGCAGGTCAGGTTTAAACAGCTCAGCTCCAATGTAAACACCTCAGGTCTTGGCAGCCAGGTGCTGCAGGATCGCAGTCACAGAATCACCTGAGCTGGAGGGGACCACAAGTGTGTATGTGACCATTGAGTCACATACTGCCACTGACGGAGCTCCTTTCAGACAGGTTTGTATTTTTAGTTATGTATGTTTTTATATGTATTTTTCGTTAGTGAAAACACTTTCTGTATGTCAAACCAAGCAATTTGAAAAAGCTGTTCTGTTAACTTTTTCAGTGTGTTGATGGTTAAACACACTTCTCAGTATGTTGGAAATTTCCTGCTGAAAGTAAAAGATGCTTTCAGCAATTCATGCTGTTTAAGAATTAAATGATCAGGCCAACTCATAAAAAGAACATTTTGACTTCTGCATTTTTAATATGCAATGTTGTGTATTTTTTTGCTATCATATGTGCTTTCTTTTAAATTGTAACAATAATTTCTATTGTTTTTGCTAATACTAGATTTTCTTCTTTTGTAGTTTCTCACGATTACCAGAGCTAAAATGAATATAAACTTCTTTTAGCTCTTAAAGCACCTTAGAGAATTAAAGATAGAGTTCAGAAAGAAAACAAATTTCTACTTTGCCTTCTCCCTGACTTGTGTGTTTGGACAGAGAAATACAGTACTGAAAGCAAAACATGAGAGTTACACTGATTCCTCCAAATCTTGTCTCAGAGATGAGTCCCACAGCTCCCTGCAAAGTAATTGGTCTAATTAGGTGGTAGGAAGGAGCTTCTTTAAATTCCTCAGAAATTAAGACGTGTCATCCGCTTAACATCTTAGCATCTGTTACTGCCTCTTCCACATTTCTCTGCTACATCAGTCTGAAGGGCACTTTCCTGGACATTTCAGAGAGATAAAAAAATAAAAATAAATAAAACCAACAAAAACCAAGCCCTTATAACACAGAAGAAGTTGGCTCTTTCTTCAGTGGGATGAAGCATGTAAGGCATTTCACCCCCTCCTTATTTCTCAGTTTGGTGCATGTTTGCCTGGGTGAGTACAATAATCACTTTGTTAAGTAAAATATAGGAGAATACAAGCATAACCTTAAATCCTGTAGTTATCCTTACTGATTTGGTAATGTTGTTCTGAAATATTTTCCATGGCAACTGGTCCTTGTGCAAATGTTACACTCTGTGTTTATATATTTGCAGTTTTGTTTCAAATTGGCTATTTTGAATCTCTAACAGTCAGTCAGTAGAATGACAACTAATTGTTTTTTGTTTTGTTTTTTTTTAAACTTTGCTGTTGTCTGGCAGCAAGTAAGTATTTAATTATGGCTAATTGCTCATGTAGTAGGCATAATTTTAAGGCAGGATGTGCTTAGAACACTGGGTAAGGTACCGAGGCACTGAGAAAGTTTCAGGCTTGTATGTGTAGAGTAGAGGAGAGGTGTTCCATCATTGCAAGCTGAACAAGTTCATTTTTCATTGAAGCTGTCTGAAACTGGTTGAGTTTTTTTAAGGGAGATCCTGCTATTTGTTTTGTTTCTGTTGATTGGGAGGTTTTTTATATACTGTCTCTATTTCTTGCTGCGTAAATATTGGCACAGTGGCACATAGAAGTAATTTTATTAAAAATATCTATACAGATACAGTTCTGAAAGTCTATTGCAGCAACTGGGTGTGTTATGCACTCCTAGTATTCCCTAAACAGCTCCTGTTTACTGAGAGTCAGGTAACTGAGACAGCCAAATAACTGTCACCTACAAAATGCTTTTGTTTGGCTTCTGTTTTGTTTTAATTGCAGTTCAGGCAAATTATGCCCCCTATTTCTTTGATAATGGAGCCAGAAGCACAAACGGGAACATGGCACTTCTCAGCCTTTCAGAGGACACGCCTGTTGGTCAGTATTAAAATTTGTATGTTTGAACTGTAAACCTGGAATTGCTTGCTCTTATGTTTAACGTATATATTTTCTTGTAGGTTGTTGTTGTATGCTGTGGTCTTACATGTTTTTCTCTCAAGCTTTTAATTGGCCTCAATTTAAAATGACATGTTTGAATTGTAGCTGCAATTTAAAACATGAATTCTAGCTCCCTTTTTTTTTTTTGTGCAGCAGTCTATTCACAGCTTCAGAGCACAGACCTTTGGGGTCAGAAATAAATTTGTGGTGAGAGGCTTCTAACAAATTCTGTAAATGCTTATGTGAAGAAAGCCTAGTTTCTAGTAATTTATCAGCCTTGATAAAAGCAAGCTGTACATTGAAAAGTAAGGGGCATGATTTTTTCTAAACACATTTTTAATATTTATGTACAAATGGTAGAAAATGTTTCCACTTGCACTGAAAATTGTTTTGTCTAAATAACTGATGTTTTTTTAAAAGGTTTTGTTTTGTTTTGTTTTATTGAAAATTCAAAAATTGATACAGTTTTCATATTTCAGCATTCTGAGGCAGGTCTATTTGTGCTTCTTTTAACGGTAGTTACACTAAGAAAATTAAATAAGAACAAAAAATGATGTATAATCAATATTTTCTGTGGGGGGAAAATAATCTCCTAAGACCTGAACAATTACATAAATAAGTGATGTTCATCATCTTTACTTCAGACTTTGCCCTGAGATTTTATTTAGGATTTTCTTCTGTTCATCTGTAGCTTTCACAGGCTAAATCAGAAAAATATTTAGTTAATGCAAACTGGGTACCAAAGCACCCCTTTACTCACACAGAGAGATGTGGCTGCCCAGGGCTGCAGCCAAACACCCCTGCCAGGGCTTAGGCAGCTGGGGAAGGCCAGGATGAGGGAGGCATCAGAGGGCACAGCCTGCTCTGCAGCCTGACATTGCCACCCACGCCTTCTCACAGCAGACCAAGGTCACTCTGCCTGGGAAGGAGCTGCCTGGGTTTGCTCAAAGTCCCCATTTCTGACCCAGTGGTGTTGATGTCATCCAAGACCCACACTGGGCCTGCTAGAGGGTGGGGAGGGGGGTGTTTGGAAGCAGCAAATTCTCCTTTACCTGCTCAGCTTGAGAAGAGGAGGGGGTGATGGCAGCACATAGTGTAGTAATGACACACCTTGACAATTAACTTAAAAGGAGCTTGCTGATGATGCAGCAGGAATTTGCTACAGGCTTGGTCAAGCTTAAGTGGAAACCTCAGCTTGAAGGCCAACAGTAATGTAGTAATGTAGTGGCACTTGCAAAAGCCAGAGCCAGACCAAGGAGCTGCAATTTTTGCTGTACTTCTGCCTGGATTCTCATGGAAACCACGCTTAGTTCAGCCTTGTCAATCCCTACTGTTCTGCTGATAGCTGGAGTCAGATGAGCCAGTGGAATCACTTGTCCAAATGTAGACAAGGCTGTAATGCCAGACAGCCACAAAATGGGACCCCAACTCAGTTTGTTTGGGGTGGTGCTTGCCAGCTCTGCCACTGAAACTGCAGGAGTACAACTTGCTTGCCATCCAAGTCCCACTCCCTGGTGTGCTGCCAGCCTCTGCCTGCCACCACTGGGAGCCTCCAGGCACCTGCATGGGGATGAGGAGATAAAGATGGCACAGAGCCACAACATGAGCAAAAACATCCCTCCTGTCAGGACTGCAGCACCACATGGTCTCTCAGATGACAGCACTCCCTGCAGCAGTGAAGTACAGCAGTAATTTCCACTGCATCTCATCTGGTGCTCCAGCAGCCAGAAAAAAGGACAGTGTGCCTCAACAAACAGCAAAACAGCAGTGTGAGGGATCAGAGCCTGTGTTAGTGTTCTCCTAATTAGCCCCAGTAAGAATAATGAGATATATGTGATGGGCTTCTGTACGTGCTTTTGTAACATTAGCAACCAGACTAGGAACACAGAGGTCTCTGGAGAGTTTGTGCTTTGCTTGCAGCAGTGATAAAGCTCAGGCTGCTCTTTCTTGAGAACTGCTGTGCTTTCTGCCTACTAGCTTCATCCAGAATGTGCTTACATGTGTTTAAATTGGCTGGCTTGTACTTCTAATTTGATGTGTAAATGTGCTTTAAAAGACAAGAGAGAAATAGCTTCTCTCTGAAAGCTCCAAAAGACCTGTAGAAACCCTTGGGAAAGAGAGATAAGACCTTACTTTTGAGAAGACCACACAGCTTCCAGTACTTCTTTGGGCTAATTCCCATAATACCTTGACAAACAGCTCTAAGTACTGCAAGGTCCTCTCTTCTGGAAGCACTTTCAGAAGTTCCATTGGAACATGGCTGCTTGGGACTTGCTTAATGCAAAGTGCTGCTGTCCAAGTCAGCGTAGTCACTCCTTGGGGAGCCTTTGGCACAGACAGTCACAGAGAAGGGCACAAACAGCACTGACACTTCAGTGCTGGGTGTGCTTTCAGCTTTGTACAGGGCAAGAGGATCAGAGTTCAATTATACCACTGCCAGAGCTCCCTGCTAAATGGCTACCAGGCTGGCACTTTTCTGTGGCACTGCAGGGGAGAATATTGTTCTTCATCACTTGCTCTGATCTGCTCCAGAAGCAGGAGAAGGAATCTGGTCTCCCATGTTTATGTGCAGTCCCAAGCATCCACATTCCTCCAGTCATCTCTCAGGTTGAGCAGGATGATCAGTGACAAAACAGGGGAACTAAAACTTCCATATGTTTGATTCTGGATAGCTTCACTCAGGTTTATGTGCTGCAAAAATGGACAGGTTGCTATTAGATCTTTGTCCTTACATAAAGTTTGGAGTCATGGGCAGGATGCTTTTCTTGGCAGCAGCTGGTGTCTGATCTGTGCAATGCCACAGACAGCAGCTTTAATAAACCTTCAGAAATTTTACAGTCTTTGACCCTGCTGAGATTGCAAATGGTTGGCAAAGTTGTATGTGTTAGTTTTATTCCCAGACATCTGTAGGCAAGGGACATGAAACATTTGGGAACACTGAAAGAATATGAGTCTATGGACAAGTCTGTGTGTGGCTGTAGAAAGAGATATTGCATCTCTACAGCTGTGTGAACACATCAAATTTATTACCATTCTCGTGTCATCCTTAACTTGACCTTCTTTTCCCTTGTCCAGTTTTGATTATTTACACAGGGCTCATTGCATCTCTGCAGCTGTGTGAACACATCAAATTCATTACCATTCTCGTGTCATCCTTGACCTTCTTTTCCCTTGTCCAGTTTTGATTATTTACACAGGGCTGTAACTTGTGTACCAAGTTATCATAAAACCAGCATTTCTGCATGAATGCTTGAAGGTACCTGCAGATTCCCAAATCCTATTTATTGCTGCAGGGCTAGAGACCCCTCAGAGTAAGAGGGGCCAGAACAGCAGCAGCACTTTTCAGTGCCAGATTTGAGAAGAATGGGAGGAGCTATGAACTGAAATAGCAGTTGGTGTTTGTGGTTTGGTGGGGCAGGTGGGTAATTCGCTCTTTGCATGTGTACATACAAAATGTGCATGTGCTCCTAATCAAGGTCTTAAGGCAGGAGTGGGATGCTATTTCAGGTTGTTTGTTTCATCTTACCTCATAATCCCTGTAAGCCTCATGGTGGGGACAGAGTGGGGCTGGGAACAGCTGCAGAGCAGGGGATTGAAGCATACTCAGAAGGCCTAAGTTCATTACTCTCTCAAAGCCCAAACATCATCAGTGCTCTGTAGATCTCTGTATGATCTCTTTGCATTTCCCTTTCTGTTTGTTTTTTTTTCCCTTGCCCCCAAGAAGGCACTTCTCCCATTAAAAGCCAGTTTGCAGTGGCAGTTCTTCGATCAAAGCTACAGCTGCCACCTCCTCACCACTAGGTGACTGATCCCTTCAGATCCCCCCATCCTTCCAGCTTGCCCTGTTCCTACATGCTGCTTGTCTCCTTTCTTCCCATCACTCACAGCTGACTGAGGAGAGCCTTCTTGTCCCCTGTGGTACCTATCATTCTTTCCTTGTTTCTGTCACCCTGGTCCACCTCTAGAAAAGCTGGGAGCTGCCAGAACAGCAGTGTTAAGCACAGCCTTCTGCACCCCAGAGGCAGTGCCAGCATGCACAGAGCAAAGCCCCCTGCAAAGCCAAGCACTGCACAGAGATGCTCTGAGGACTCACAGGTGTTACAGCCTTCAATTTTGTTTAGATTCTTCTGACAGAAACTGCAGATACATCAGAAAATTGCACTCAGATGGTTTCTGCTTGGAGTTGGTTGCCATGGGTTCTGCAGGGACATATTGCTGCTGTCTGTGGGGTGATGGTCCGGGCCCCGTGCTGAGCCCTTGCTGTCATATCCCATCTCTCCAGGACAGGCACTGGGCATGTTTTGGCTGCTGCTGATGCTGCCATGTCTCTGCTTTGCCAGCTGGTTGGTGCACCAGGGTGCAGGGAAGGAGCAGAAGTCACCTGGGCATGGTCTAGAAGGAGCAGGAGCAGGCAGTGAATGGGGAAGGGGCTTTGGAGTAGTCATGGTGTGTGTCCATGGCCTCCAGGAGCCTGTGCTTGGGGTGAGCTTGGTGTGAAAACAGCTGTCTGTAGCTTTAACTGTCCATCTCTTCTGCTGGGGAAGTGGGCCCTTGGCTGAGAAGGTGGAGAGAGACTTGTGACCCTGGGCAAGGCTGTGACATTAGGAACAGAGGTGTCCTGTCCTGGGACCATGGCCACTCATGTCCCTCTCAGCATCTTCTTAACAGTTGTCAGCTGTGGTGGCAAAGGACTGAGCATGAATCCAAAATGTGCTTGGCTTGTTTAAGTGACAGGGGAGGGATCTGATTGCTGAGTGTTGCACAGCAGAGGGGGAGAGCGTGTCTTCAATGAGAAAGCAAAATCAGTCCCAGAGCCCAGGGCAGAAACTGTGATTAAATTTGAGTCAGAAATTAAGTAAAATGGAGCAATGGCATAATGAGACAACCATTCAGCCAAGTGGCAGAGCAGAGAGCAAATGACTTTTAAGATGGAATAGGAAAAACAGAGTGAAAAAGCCTGGCATGGCTCCTGGGAGGAAGCCACAGCAGGAAGCAGCAAGTAGTGCCCCAGGACTCCCCTGTCCCAGCCTGCTGCATCATTCCCTGGGTACTCAGAATATCCAGCTCCTCTAACTGTGGCATTTGCCATATCCTCAAGTAAAGACTCTTCTATTCCCATATTTTTATGACAGGGAGAGGGTATTTATTTGGTATCCTCTGGTAAGATTTTATCTGTCTTTTTCATTTATTTCCTTTTCAGTAAGTAGAGGCTGCACACTGAGAACAGATTTTTAATTGGCATTAACACTGTGGTGAGAAGTGTTCCTGGGGGTGTTAATGATATGGAGGGTACTGTGAAGTGAAATTGCAATTTGGAAAAAATAAGGAATTATAATGAGTTAGAAAATAAATTTTGATCCACAATCTAATTTAAAAGGCATGTGAGTATTTTGTATTATGAAAAACGAAGTATGAGCTTTAGCTAAAAAGCAGAGTCCAGTGTAAAGATCAATGAAGTCCATCATTACTTGCTCAGAAAGCTCAGTAATCTCAGTCTGTACCAATATCAATGTTTCTACTCACATTCAGCAGCAAGGAAGTTCCTGTTTTCCTTATAAGAAAATTCTAAGCAATGTAGGAAAGGAAACTGAGATTTAAAGAAGCAGCCCAGGTTCAAATGGGTTCACATAAACTTCCAGTGTGTTGTTCTCCAGCCCTGTGACCCCTGAGGAGTGGTTTGCATTTGTGTACTGCTGGTATTGGTATTTCAGGGCAGCCACAGCAGACACCTTGTGCCTGGTGGTTGCTCTCAGGCTCTGAGACAGCCCAGATGTGGTGTCCATCCTGTTTCTCCACAGCACAGAGAGCACTGCTCTGCAGCTGCTGCAGACATCCACACAAGCTAGAAACAGGCATGACACTGTGTCAAGTGCAAGGGACAGGAAAAGGTAGTAAGAAGGGCAGAAAACAACTAAGATGTAGAGACAACTAATAACCAAAAACAGGCTGCATTAAAGTACTATATTTATAAGGATATCAGTGAGATGATGAGAATTGACACCTTAAATCTCCAATTGGACCCAGCTGTGATATTAAGAAAAAGCTTTTGAGAAACAAGAAGTAAGTCTGTGCTAGTGCTACAGAATCCTCCAGTTTTCAAATTTCTCTCTCTTATATAAGTAGTTGTATCAGGAAGCAGGTGTCCTTTCAGAATAATATTTTATATCAGTCCCAGTTAGTTCCTCTCCTTTAATTTCCTTGTGTTTACAGAGTTGTTACAGCCAGGAATATCTCATCATACTGCTCATTGTCTTTCCCTAATAATTTTCAGGGATCACAGTTACAGATGTGTTGTCATTTTCCATTCTGTTTTGTGGGAAAAGTACAAGAAAAATGTGGAAAATGTCTTGTAGTTTTGTGAACTGTTTTGCAGTTCACAAAATTATTGATTATTTGTTGGCTAGCTGAACCAGCTCATAACAGGATCTCTTGTTAGTGCTCTTGTGGGTGCATTGGTTTTTGCAATGTACAAAGGTGCCCAAATACTTCCCTGATAATTATCATATGAGAATTTACTCCTGAGTGAGCACAGATTCCACATGGTTTAGTATAATCTCTTGCTATGACAAGAAGACAGTCATGCTTTGCAAATATCACCACTGATGGCTGGATGTCCCATGGCCACTAAGACCCCTGAGCAGCTTCACAGTTTGAATGCCAAGAAAGAAGCAAATGAGGTCCAAAAGGTTGCCTTGCAAAACTGAGGAAACCTTTGAGAAGTTGACCTGTCAGTGGTGTGGGCAAAGCTCTAGAATGAAACATAAACTTACAGATCTGGTAGTGATCTATGAAGAGAGGAGAGGAGAAAAAATTATCACTTTTGAGTACTGAATTGAACATCTGTCAAACTCAGGGCCAGAGTAGTTCAAGACTGGGACTCTTAGTGTTCGTCCTTAACTTTATGCTAACTTTTTAATCAGGGATTCTTCCATCCTGTATTTGGATTGCATGGATGAACAAAACTCACTAGTAACCAGTGAGTCACTTGCTGCAGCATTTCCAGTGCAGAGGGCTTTGTTAGATGTAAAGCAGTTTCTGTGCTTAACCTCTCCAACCTGAATGTGTCAGGTAACTTACCCAAGGCACAGCAGATGGGAAGGAAACAACAACAGTGGTTTATATTTCAGGCTCAGTTAACTGGTGTTTGTAAACTGCTTGAAGTTATTTAGATGAAGGTGTTAAAGCACAGTAGAATGACAGACATGTAAGTTTAAAAAATAATGCTAATAAACACTCTCACCATCCCTTGAAAATATGGGTGTTATAACTCCCCCAGGAATTATCATTTATAATACACAAAGTCACTTGAGTGGGAAAACTGACACCAACTTCTCAATGTATAAAAATAGAAATAACAATCTTTCTCCAGCTTCTGAAGGAAATACATTGATGAGTTTGAAAAATTTAATAATTGGTATGAGCATGAGTGGGTGTGTCAAGTAAAGAATCTAATGAGAGAGAGGTAACGAGTGGGAGTGCAATAGGAAAGAAGACTTTTGCATCAATTAATTCTGAAAGTGGGAAAGTATGAAATGTCCTTGCACCTCCCGAGTTCCAGAGCTCAGATCTAATCCTGAAGAGAGGGAGATTGCCAGATTTTCTGCATGCTAGTTTGCAGTTCTGACGTTCCTACAAAGAAGAGATCTGGGAGGGCCTTTTTGTGCTGTTGAGGTTGTCACCTATTTGTACAACAGCGTCACTTCTGGCTCACCCGGACTGAGAGCTGGCAAAGAGCTTGTCACCTATGTAAACCCTTGGGTATGAACAGTATTGACCTGGGTGCAGCTCCACAGGAAAGGGCCTAAAGTGACAGAAACCAGCACTGATAAACTCCATTTAAACAGCTGGCTGAAAAGTTGCCATCAGGACTGTTGAACTGTCTGCTTATCCATATTTCCCAGTAAGTGGGCTTGATTGACAAAACCTTTTCCTGCTGCAGGATAGCCAGGTTCCTAAGGAACAGACCAGTGAAACACTCACTGATTGAAACAACCACAGGGAAATGCTGTTGAATATCAATTTTTCAGGTACCCACGTGTACACTCTGAATGGAACTGACCCAGAAGGAGATCCTGTCACATATGGCCTGACCTATGAAGCTGGATCAAGGCGTTACTTTTCTGTTGACAAGAATCTTGGAAATGTTACTTTGATCGAGGAGCTTGACAGAGAGGTACAATCAAATGGCACCACTCCAGGTGTTTGTGGAAATTCTTTCAGTTTAATTTGATCTGAGGCTTTGAGGGACAAAGCCAGTTTATTAGCCCCGGAAGCGTGTAATATTCTTTGCAATTCTAAGACATTATACTTCACCCCTCATGTTGCATTCCAGCTGACTTGTGCCACTAACATTCCTATCAAAATTTTCAGCAGTTGTCTGTCCAGCTTTTTTCAAAAGAGAAGTATATTCTTTATTTCTTATCTTCCCCCACCCACACCCCATCAAGAGCTTAGGGGCAACTACAGTCATTAAATCCTCAGACAGGGGACCCTCCTGTCATTAGGAAGAAGTAGAGATTTGTGTGAGCAGTGTTTCAGGACACTCCTCTAGTACATCATGCTGGTCAAAAATGCCTAAAGCCAGCCTTATTCTGGGAAGCAGAATAGGCATCTCCTCACTGAGAAGCTTACACTATATTTGGTAAACCCTTTAAAAATCTGTACACTGATACAGACCAATTTTGAATCAAAGTGCCATTTTGGGGAACATTTCTTGAAAAAGGTGACTGATTTTTATGAGCACTCTAGGAAGAAAGAGGGATTACCAGAGCAACCATCTCCTGACAGTAGCCACAGAGGGTTCAAGTAGCTGGAGCTTCTGAGGAGTCTTCCTGGCCTCTGCTGGGATTGCTCTGTGATATTAGTTGTTACTTTCATCTGCCTGCCTAGACAGGTTTAAATCTGCAGTCCCTTTTCCAATCAGGAAAAACACCATCTCTCTTACAAAAGAATTTTCTTCATTTACAGAAGGAAGATGAGGTTGAAGTTATTGTCAGTATTTCAGATGGCCTGAGTACAGTAAGTATTTAATTATGCTGTAACTTGTCAACTGTCTTTCCTCACATACCTACTCCTATTAAATTACCTTAAAAGGACCATCTCATTTGATCAGAAAACATAATCTCATTAGAGCCTTACCTCCTGTTCCAAGAGCCACTGAACTCACAGTTACTCAAGTCTCACTTCATCTCCTTGCTCAGCTATTTGAGGATAATTACAATGAAGTGTGAGCTGAAATACTGACTTAGCAGCCTGCAGAATTACAGCAGCTTCCTATGAAGTTTCACTGCCAGCACAGCCGGATTTGTGTCTAAGATCTGGAGGCTTTTTGGAGAAATGTGTGACATTATGGGAACTAGTGTTGGGTGCCCAAGAGCTGCCTGTCCCCACCCCCACAGTGTTTCTCTGGCATGATGTTAAGAAGATTTGCTTAGGCTAAGGTGGTGGGGGGTTTCTTGTCTGCTGCTAGATAAAGCTTTGCTCGTGTCTAATTAAGGACTTATCTGAGGCACTGAGCCTTCAGTCCTGTTTCCACAGATTTTCTTGGCATTTTTAATTTATGGACTGATGCTGTCAGGGCCAGGATGGCAGTCTGACAGTAGGAGGATGAGGGCTTCATCACTAGAGGTACCACAAAAGTGGGACCCTCTTCTTATCTACAAGACTGGATAAATCTAGAGCTCTTTCTCATCTCAAATAAATTAATTGAGATTATTACAAAAAATGTTTGGGATGTTCCAGCCTCCTACAGGCACAACTGCCCTGGAAGTCTCTGTAAAAAGGACATAATGGGATTCATAAATAATGGGAGTCATAATATGCTCTTCATATTCTATTCATGCTCCAGGTTTCTGAAAAAGTCAGGATCCTTGTAATGGATGCCAATGATGAGAGCCCAGAGTTCATCAATACACCTTACATAGTCCAAGTCCCAGAGGTGGGTGAAGTTCCTTTGCATACTGGAAATAAACTTCTATAGGATGTAAACAGGGGCTAATATGTTTTCAGTGAAATAACAAGTTGTGCAGGACAGACTTGCATTCTCTTGGTTTAGGGTTTGGGTAGATATTTAATATTCACTGCAAACTTGGGGAATAAGTCTGTAGGTATTTAAGGTGTGCTATTTTTGGGGTAAGTTCCAAGATGTGAGTCAATGTGAGTTTTTAGAATTGACTACAGGAATAGGATACAGCCAGTCTCAGCTGAAATGTTCTGTTATTTTTATTTCACAAAGTGTTTCTTCTTGTTTTCCAGTTTTAATCTCTTCCCTTCTGCTCTTTGGTTCCCTCAGTGCTTTTACATTCTTTCTACCATCACTATCTTTCTGCCTCCCTGCTTGCTCATTTTTAATTTCTTTTACCTCACCTGGTTTTCCGTTTCTGTGTGACTCTGCTAACTCTTTCTGGTCACAGAACACTCCCTCCAGCAGCAGTATCTTTAAGATTGAGGCAATAGACAAAGACACGGGTTCTGGAGGAAGTATCACCTACTTCTTGCAGGTAAAGTATTGTCTGTACCTTCACAAATCGTCTCTCATTTACTGAGATTTCAGAATACAGATTTTAAAATATTTTGGGGGTTGAGTGCACTTCTAGTGCCTATAGGGACCAGTTTTGTACCATGCACAAGAAAATAAACATTGGCAGAAGGGGTGTTGTCTGATTGCAAGCAGCCAAGGGTGATCCAGCAGGCAGCAAGGGGAGTTGGAGTTGCCACTGACACTCCTGTGCTTGCCAGCAGGACCCCCATGGCAGGGCTCTTACTGACACTTCTTTTGGAGTGACAGGGAGAGCAAGATTAGCTGGTAATCCTGTATGCTTATGGGATTTCTAAAACATGAAATAGCTTTCTTTAGGGAGCAAAACACACTGGAAACATAAATGTGCCCTTTAGTGTAGCAGGCTGGTGCATAATTGATACCTTGCATCACAGTGTGAAATGAGAGACACTAAATCTTCTCCCTGCCAAAGCAGTGACTGCCTGAAACCATCCTCTCAGCTGCTGCCCACTGGTGAAGAACTGAAAGGATTCCAGATTTAAAGCTGAACTTCTGTATTACAGATCTTCTGTATGCCACAAGGGCAATTTTTTGCATTATGTCCTTCAAATTCCTTCTTCCTACGGGCAGTTTCATCCAGGTTATCTGCAGTTCCCTTTATTCAAGAGGAAACATGAAAAAAAACCAAACCAAAAACAAAGCAAATTTATTGCAATATTTAATTTTGGATAAGAATATGGAGACAAGTGAGAAGATATTTACATAGCACTAAAGCTAATCCTGTTAAGAGCTTGGGTATACTGTGAAAGAACACCTTGAGTGTCTTGTTGAAATTTAGCTTTGGTTTCACAAATTATGATCCATATTCAGGATTCAGTTTTTTACAGGGCTTTTTCCAGAGAGCTGATAGTCTATGAACCAAAGGACAGCAATTTCAAAATTCTATGTTTATAGAATATAAATATAATTATGTATATTTATAATAATATATCATTATTTATAATTATATAAATAATTTTATAGTATATTTGTGTGGCAAAAAGGATAATAAATATGTGTATTTGTTGAAAAAATCTTGCCATATCTTTGGGCACAGTCTCTGAGAATTCTCAAGTTGCACAGAAAAAACCTTTCCATAAGTATGATAAAGGCAGGTGGTGATGTCTGCTGAAATAGCCAAGATTATCTGACTATGGCCATTGTGTCTGGATACAGGAACAGAGGTGTTTTTACAGGTATCTCCAGTTCAGAAGAATGGAGGAAGGCATTTTTTAGGCCTCTTTTAAAATCAGATGTCCTTTAGATTTTGCTTGTACATCACAAAAATCACAAGGCCACCACTGTGTTTGACAATAATCTATACATGCAACCTTCCTGCATTTTTTTAAACCAGTAGAACTTTGAAACACTAAGGTGTAACACCATTTCTTTTTTTCTTCCTTTTCCCTTCATCTTTTTTCTGTTAAGTCTCCCTACCTCTTTCCATGCAATTAACTGAGTTAACTAAAAGTGTAAGTTTTCACAACGAAATACTAAAAGATCAAAAAAAAAAATCTACATTACAAATAACTGATTTATTCTGAATAATGAGAGATGTGTGATTGGTTCATGAATTGTTCATAAACACACAGAGGTGAAATTCATCAAATACATTATTCACCCCAACCGTATCATTATTCTAGTCTTCTCCCTTAGCAGATGAAATAAAGGATGAATCCCTATGGCAATCCTATCTCCATATGTGTAATCTCTGGCTGGTTCTTTTCTTTTCCTCTAGAACATCCACACTAATAAGTTTACAATAGACCGTCACAGTGGTGTCCTGCGCATCAAACCAGGGGTCACCCTGGACTACGAGAAATCAAGAACACATTTTGTTGTCGTTGTAGCCAAGGTAAAAGGCTTTTATGTGAGGCCAGAGGAGGTGGGGTGTTGTGCTTGAGTGGGACTAATTAGTCTGAGTACAAGTGCTGCTGAAACATGAAGGCAGCAGAGTTACTCCTGCTGTAACATCTGGAGGTGTCGGGGGTAACGCGGAAAGGTGGGGGAGGAAAGGTAGCAGGTGTCTGCTGCTCAACAACATCTGGAGGATTTGGGAGGGGGTTCCCCACATTTCATTCATGTTCCCTGTGCCATGGGACTCACCTAGAAGAGAAGGGTTGGTGTGTCCAGCCCTGCCTTCAAGAGGCATCAGCCTGTGAGCTCAGGGCTCCTTATGCTGCCCAGCTACCACCACAAGGACAGACCCCTGGCAGGCAGACAGGCCACAGTCACTACCCATATTAAGACACAGGGCACACCTAGATACAGCACAAGTGATGGATTTCTTTTCTGGAAATATCTGTGAATGTTTCTTTTTTTCACTTCCTTGCTGCCTCATGCCAGGAGCTTATTTAAATCCTGCAAATATTGCTGCACATCCCTTCTTGCCACTCTCTTTCCCAGCAGTACTGTACCTGTGACTGCACATGCCAACAGGCACTAAAAGCTTATAGATTCTGAAGTCTCTCACAATCCTGTGGGGACCTGTCACACAGATTCACATGGATGGAAAGAGGGCAGTTTTGCTGTAACTTATGGGGACTTAGAGTTGCTCATGTTTTTTAAAAATGTATGGACCTTTTAATGTACTTTTAGCCAAGGTTCATTTGAGGAGAAGTAACAAAATTTGGCTTAAATTCTACCTTTGGGGCAGTAAGGAAGAAAAAAAAAAATCAGTTAATCTTTTAAAAAAATTGGAATTTTTAGAATAAGAACTGCAGACATGTTGAACAATTCACACTCTTACACACCAGCATGACTACTGACCTACAGCCGGTGCTCTGAGACTGAGGGTGTTAAAAGCTTCTGAAATAGCAAGTTGTCTTCCTAATTGGCTCTGCTGTACCAGTCGTGCAGAGCTGGTTGTACCAAGTCCCCAGAGACTGCTTACACAGTGTGGCTGTCTCGCAGGTTTTGGCTGCACAGCTCCTCTGTGCTTGCACTTTATCACATTGGAGTTCCTGGGAGACTTTCAGCATGTACACTGTTTATTTCCCTCCAGAGATGCACTACCTTGCTACTGTGCACTGCCTTGTGTTCATGACAAGACTCTATGTGGGATGAAAAGTTGTGTACCTTGGTCACTAACTTTTGTATCAGTTTCTAGCATTCTTTTTTCCTCAAAAGCCCTTGAATTCCCTGTCCCTTCTCTAAAGATTATTTATGACTGCATATATTGGCTCAATCATTTTTAATATAAGAAATTACTTATGAGGCACTGCAAGCTGTCTTCCTAATCAGAGGGAAAGCAGGACAAATGGAAAAGAGAAGGGACTAGGGCAGCACAGCTTAAATCTACACGTTCAGAGAGGGAAAGGATTCCTGGATCTGTGCTTCTGAAGGCTCATGAGGTCCATGCAATGGCTCAGCTGATTTGCAGGCATGCTTCAGCAGAGGCATATGACAATGACTTCTTTTCCAGGACGGTGGTGGGAAGCTCAGGGGAGACAACAAAGTCTTTTCAGCCACAACAACAGTTACTATCAACGTGGAGGATGTTCAGGACACTCCTCCCATGTTCATTGGGACTCCCTACTATGGATATGTCTATGAGGACACGCTCGCAGTAAGTTCTGGTTTTCATACGTGGGAGAACATGTACAGCCTTTCCCATCTAGCTCAATATGGCCCTAAGGTTTCTGGCCTAGGCTTTACTGGAAATAGGACCCAAACTCTGATTTGACTCCTAGGTGAACTGAGCTGACCAAATCTCACACTTGTTCTTCCTTATGTCTACTGCAAATTTGTCATGCAAGGCTTCCTGTTATTTTCATTGACATCAAAAAGGATTCTGCCCATTTGTATTGGTCTAAACCCAGACAGTGAGTAAGAGCTCTTCTGTAGCTCAGAGCTCCAGAGGCACTTGGCTGAAGGCTTAGGCTGCCAGTCACCTCACCTGAACACATTGTGTTTAAAAGCCTTCGTGTGTCTGTTCACTCTGTGGTCTCACAGTGCTTTTATTTTCTTGGTCAGATCAGTCTGCTACCCACAGTTGGTTGTACAAGGTGCAGACAGAATTTATGCCCAAATACTCAAGACTCTCTGTGTTGTCCCATGGATATCACCTGGGGAGAAGCAACCTTGACATCCCCAAAACGCAGGATGCTTTCTGCTCAGTGATGGCTGGTTAGGCAGGATGGGCCAGGAAGGCCTCCTAGGCCTAAACTCAAACAGATTATCAGTCAAGCAGGGACATAATGAGGAGAACCAGTCATTTTCAGCCATGTATTTTTGAAGCTACAAACTAATGAATTTTCTCTATATCTAAGCAGTGGCATCATTGTGTATGGATCAGCTTTCACCCTGATCCATAAGATTTGATTAAAATTTTCTTCATATATAGGACAAGAAATGGTATCTACCCATGAAATTACCCAACATTAGACTATTGATCAGTTTAGCAGTGTGATTGCACTCTGCTCATTTGAACTTCCCTTGAGTTGCTGGAAAGATTGTCTTACCTTTCTGTCCAGAAATGTGCACTGCAGCCCATGCATGACTCTATACTGCAGTTCACTGCAGAGGCTGTTACATTTCAGCAGGGCAGAGAAGTAATGCTCATGTACTTTGCAGGTGTTTAAAATGAGTGATATTATGTGTATTGATTTATTCTGCATAGTTACATATAGATCTTGAAATAACTATCAGGTGCACACAGGAGTTAGTGTTTACTATGGAAATGAGAATCAATAAATGTTAATTACATCCACCTTGAGCTCATAACTTACACCATTATGATACAATGATGGAAGCACGAATCAGTCTTCGCTGTGTGGGTTTTGCCATTACAATGAGCTCCACAGAGAAAGAGGCAATAGCTGATTTTAGTGGTGTTTGTGCATTTGGTGTTAATTTTGTAAACTTGCTTCTTTTCTCCTTGGTGGAGTTGTCAGGATTTACAAGTACTCTGTCACCTTCAAAGGGACTGCACTGCATTTTGCCCACTAGGCAGATTTTATTGCTGCTTCCAGCATAAACGATAATAAACACAGTTCTGTATTTCCAGTTGCTTTAGCAGAGCCTTGCTCTTGTTTGAAAAATTCACTCAAGGGTTATCATGAAAATGTTCCTTGTTGCCATTTGTGATTCACTGACAGTTACTTCAATGTTTCCTGGTTCTGCAGCCTCAAACAGTAACGCTTTAGTTCAGAGGCCTGAATTGTACAGCTCATTGCCACTTGGGTGAGCATTTTAATGTGACACTGATCATCCCTCTGAGCTGATAGGAGCAGTCACATGAGCAAATGCTCCTCAGTACACAAATTCTGTACGTATGGCCCACAGCCACGTTACTTGTGCAGAAAGACAGACAGTGAAGGTTTAAGGGCAGTTAAATCACCATCATTTTCATCACAATTTTATGCCCTAGATGTTCTGTGGGCCACGTTTCTCTTTGATCTCTGTTTGCTTCTACTGCCTCTCTGAACTTAATTAGGAAGGACCAAAGTGACCCAATGACCTCTTGGCAGCTGCCTGTGTCTCAGCACACTGTGTGGCCATGGGACACAGGAGCCTACAGAGAAGCAGCCAGAGGGAATCTTGGTAGTGCTCCAAACTAAACTTTGGGTTTCAGATTGGCTGCTCCAAATCCTCTCTCCACATCTGTGGCTCCAGGCAGGTGTCCTTGGCCACAGCTTCCAGCCATTCCTGTGACCAGCCAGCCCCCAGGGCTGAGGCACCCGTGGCCACGCAGGGTCTGCAGCCATTTCACACCTAGAGCAGTGGGCACTGGCCCTTTCTGTGCTCCCCATATGGCACAAGCACAAGTGCCCACTCTGCCCCCAGTGCTTCACTGCAGAAAGACTTACAGGAGTTCAGTTTATTAATGTGCAGTTGCAATTTCACTGCTCTAATCTCGGCACACAGACTCTGATTTCCCATTTCTCCCCAGGGCTCTGAGGTCCTTACTGTTGTTGCTCTTGATGGAGACAGAGGAAAGCCTAACAGTATTCATTACTCCATCGTGAATGGTGAGTAGGCTTGTTTCATATGAAATTTGAAGGGCACTCAAAACTCCATCTGGCATTAAATTAGAACAGAATATGCTAGAGTTTAATAAACCTGAGACAAAATCTCAGGAAATAATGTCAGGTACCTCAAACAACTTCAGGGCCCTGTCTAGCAGAGAATAGCCAAGATTCAATTCAGTGAGTTTTAGTATCTTTTTCACAGAACTGTGCTTGGAGCTGTTAATGTTGCTGATTTGTTAGGCATCAGTAGCCTGCTTGTCATTTCAGAAAGTGTAAAGGGAGATGCATTCACTCTTCTGAGCATCTCTATCACTTAATGTGAGAGGTGAGATAATTCATTGGGAGACCCAGACATGGCATTTGGAGAGATATTTTTATTAATACAGTGATGAAAGTTGCTAAACAGTCAAACCTCTGATTACTTGGAAGAAATTATATTTACCAGTGAAGAGACATTGGCTGTACACTGAAGTGGAAGAAAACAGATGTTACCAGAAGATTAATGCCTTCCATGAGCTATTCTGAGAGTGTCTGTCACACATTTTTTAATAGCATGAATGTGAAACTTAGTGGAATTGGTGATTCATTAGGTGGTGAAGACAACAGCTTAGAGCAACTAAACTCCAGGCTACAGCTTTGGGGATTTTAAGTTTTATACACTCTCCCTTCCAAAACAAGGCTTCTGTAGCAACTGGGCACCCCAACTGTCAGGTGTGAAAGATCCCGAAACATCCTAAGAGAAATCTGAGATGTAGCTGAAGAGCTGTGGAGTAAGTGCTTCATTGTGTCAAGTGATCTAAACAGCCAGAACAGAGATACAGCTGAGTTTTTGTATTGGTGTGGGATGAGATCCATGCTGAGGTTCCTTCTTTATGTGAGGAAATAAACAGGTAAAAGAAAGGTAGAAACATCGAGGAAAAGAGAGTTGCAGAAGACAATGGATGAAAATGAGAAAAGGTAAAAAGAAAGGTGCAAAGAACAAGTAAGTGGCATGAAAATATGCTAAATAAGGGAGAAATTAAGTAAGGAGAACAAGTGAAGGCAGAAGAACCAGGGAAAATCTCAAAGGGAAGTAAGATTAATGAGAAAAGATACCAGGTTGTCAGAGAAAATAGAGAAGGACCAAAAGGCTTCTCTGGGATAAAAAAAAGGTAAGTGTTCAGGAAAGAGTGGGAAAGGAAGATGAAAGGGGATAACAGATAAGTAGAACAAAATATAACTTAATGGGGAGCAGGCTTTTCTCATGCCCATTAACAAAGGGCTTTGTTTGTGTGAAATGGAAAAGAGGGGAAGGGAATATGCTTTTAGTGCATAGAAAGTTGAAAAACAGAGAACAGAAGATTGCAACAGGTTTCTGCCCCTGCACCTCAGACACTGGCATTATTTTTGACAAGCCCTTATTCCAATAACGGCAGGCTGGGATGTTAAAGGACAAGAAAACAGAAACAGCAAATAGGCAATTGTTTGTTCTTAATAAGCACGTGTTATCCCAGGAGTGTGGAATAATGATAGGAAATGCCCAATCTTCTGAACATGCTGTCTGGAGGAATACACATACTGCTACATGTGCTCCAGGTTACCCGTTTCCCTGGGATAACTAGACAATAACATGAAGTATGGTGGTTTGAAACCACTATTGACTTAAGCTTCTTCTCAATCAGAATGTATTTTGCAGGCCAATGTATCTTAATAATTGGGTATTGTGAGTCAATATCTGTTCAATGTTGTGTCTAGAGTGCTTTAATGAAGTTGCAGTTATTGGAGGTATTAGCAGAAGAGGATACTATCGGATGGTTTAAAAATCAGCATTGGAAATGAGTTTGAGGAAAAGAACAACAACTGGGCTTTCAGGTCATCATCCTTTATTTCTGAAGGCTTGATCTCCTCCTACATTTAAAGGGATTTCTTCTCTTTTCCTTTCAATGGTAGGCTGCCACAAAGCACAGGATGTGGCCAATACTTTACATGAGGCAGCATCAGGGCTGCCCTTCCTGGGCACCAGCCTGCCCTTGGCTGTGATGTGAATCCTGAATCCTGGTGAGACACTGCAGCCTCTTTGCAAGCTGGCATTTGCTTCAGCACAAATACACCAACCTCAATAGACTGCTGCCTGGAACTGGTATTGTCTCCAGATCAATGGAAGTTGGGTAGCAGCAGCAAAGTCAGCCTGCAGCCCTGTCCTGCCTCTGTCAGACTCTGCCTCAGTTCAGAAACCTTGGGGTTTACCCCAGATACTCCAAAAAATCCTTATTGTTCAGGAAAGCCTTGCAACAGGCTGAAAGCTTTTTTTTTGACAACTCAATGTTTAAAACCAGAAGACACTTCTCCAGAGATGCTGTCTGAGGGAAGTGACTGTGTTTCTTTTTGGCAGGTTGTCAGGCTTCTCACCTTAGCTGATATTAGTGAGAGAAATGTTCTTGTTTCTCAGACTTAATTAAGCATTTGCTAATTACAATGACAAATGTCTATTTTTGTCTAAACCAGCATATAAAGAAGGCAGCATAATAAAAACTAATACCAAACTTGCATGCCTGGATGCTGAGGCTTGAGAGGAGCCCAAGCAGGATGGGAAGAGGAAAATGCTGACATAAAATGTTGCCCATAAGGGAGGAACTTCACTGTGCCATTCCTGGGGAGGAAGCCCTTTTAGACCCTCATCTGTGTTTTCATCTCTCTGTGACCAGTCATAGAAATCCTTCATTTTTGAAGAGTGGTTTCAGATCTACTGATACATATGGATACACATATGGACTAAAATGTGCTTAATGAAGTGTACAGTTGATTTGCCCATGTTGTTCAAAGAAAGAAAGTGTGGCATGCAACCAGAGCATCTTGTTTTCATTGCAGGAAGTGAAGGTTCATTTGAAATCAGCAACACCACTGGAGCCATTTCTGTGATAAAAAGCCCAAATCAGCTCAAGAAAGAAGTGTATGAACTAAAAGTTAAGGTAGGTACTGTGGCCACTTTAAGACTATTGGTCTAAAGTGCCATGAGTAAGCATGATTGTCTAAAATTGTTCAATTTATAGTTGGCTTTACCTGTTTCAGAAACTGTATCTGAACAGAGTGCCAAATAGTATAAAGCAGCACTAATTGGTTTTGTTGAGATGTTGGGATATTATTGTTGGGATATGTAATATCTCAAATTACTTCTTTCAAATGAAATTTCATCTCTCAGGCTAGAGAATCAATGTCCTTTACAGTCCATAGATACCTGTTCTCTGTGTTTCCAGATTTTATTGCTAAATTAGTGTCTTGACACCTCCATGTTATGAGATAGGTCAAATCTATGACTGGTAATAGGACTGGGAGAGATCATGCAGTGTCATGTCAGCACCCACTCCTGAGTCACTCATCAGCCACACACAAATACGTGCTCACACCTTGATGAGCCAACACCTCCATGAGCCAGTACTCATGTGACAGGCTGTGTTATTTTAAGCAGTTTCTAAAGAAAAAGTGTTTAAAAATGTAGAATTACATTGTGAAGACTGTATCAGTTTTCTTCAGCACATTAGAACTGTATATTATTGTTATGGCAAGGACAATACTGACTTAAAGGCAGCTTTGAGGAGTTGCACACTGCCAGAATCAGTGTGTAGCTCCCCCTTGCTTGCTCCTGGGCTCAAGCAGGGCAGGTACAGGTACAGTTACCTGGGAGAACACAGAGTTCTCATGGGCTGAGTTAAACTCCAGCACCATTTCTTCCTCTATCAGCTCTGCTTCACTGCAGTCTACTACCACTCCCCAGATGCAGAATGCATTAAAGCCTTGCAGGCTTTTCTGATCTCCTAATTATGTATGTAGTGACCCAGAGCTTATGCAGGCTGCAAAAGCTGCTAGAGGAACCAAAAGGGTGTTATATCACCCAGAATATACAGTGACATATTCCCAGCACCTCAGTTGCCAGACTAGTCTCTTTGGAGAAAGTGCCTTTGGTTTGGAGCCCTTTGAGCAAAAAGGCATGTTAGATATAGCTGTTGGGACAAAAATACGAGCCAGTTTCTGTCCTGGCAGAAGCAATGTCTCAGGTTCAATCCAGTGAATCAGGCTGCGTGTTGCAGTTGTTGAAACCCAGACAGATTTGATCTTCTGGTTCAGAAAAATACCAGCTAGGTTTGCCTGTCTGTCTAAACTATATGCACCTTAAATAAAGCTCATCTAAACACCACAGCAGAATTTTGAATTGGAGACTAAATTAAAAAAAAAAAAAAAACCACCAAAAAAAACCACCAAAAACCCATGCACTTTTTCAAATATTTAGCTAAATGCCACAAGTAGAGTTTTTCTCACAGTATTAAAGGCTGCAGTCCTTGCAGCAATGAGACAATGAACTGCCTGTGGTACCACACTGTCTTCTTTTTCTATTCTATCAACACTTTAGGCAAGCAATTACCTTACCACTATTGGATTGTTTTTAGAGAACTGTTTTCACCTAGAGTGAGTTACTAAGATGACAAAATTAGAGGGAGAATCAACTGGGGCTCTACTGGGAATGGTTTATTACCATAATCTTCTAATCATCATAAACTTAAGCGTGAAATGGACTGAGGTTTTAGAGAAATATAAGTCTATGAATCTTCCTACAAGTTAGAGTGCTTTGTACATGTGGAATAATACCTGCACTTGAATCTGAAAAAGGAGAAAAATGCTTCATCATTCTTTTCTTCCTCTTGCCTGCTGCAGGCATCAGAAGTCAGTCAGGAAGGTGACATCTCTGAGCACACATTTGCCATGGTGACCATACGGGTGGTGGACCTCAACAACCATCCACCAACGTTCTATGGAGAAAATGGTCCCCAGAACAGGTTTGAGCTGACCATGTACGAGCATCCCCCAGAGGGTGAGATCGTACGGGGACTGAAGATTACAGTCAATGATTCAGATCAGGTAAATGGAAACTATGCAGACTTTCAGTTTTCCTGTCCTGTTTTCTTAAAGACTAGAAAGAGCTCTTGGATGGAGAAATGTCATTTTAGACATTCAACTGTTTCACCTGCATTCCCTAAAAGCCTAGGACAGATGAAGTAGTGGTAGGGTCCAGTATCACAGAGAGACTAGATCCAGGAGCTCAGTCTCTCATGTACTGTTAGGCCAATGGGAAGGGTGGTCCTAAACCTTGCCAGGTCTTGTGGCAACTGAAGTTGAACAATCCTTGCGAACTTCCCTGACTGCTGGTTGTGTTCATTTGTTGCCAGTGTATTGTCTGAGAACATACTCCCTTTGAAGATTTTCTTGGAGTTTCCAAGCCCTTTAGTAACTTCAGGTGCAATTACTGTCTGCATCTTCTTCTGGCCCTTATGTTACAGTCAGGGTCTGCAGTGCATGCTTTGATTAATCATTCCCATTGGAATATTTTTAGGTACTCTTAAAAATTATGCCCAAGCCAAACTAACTCTTACCAGATCAAGAAAAAGGAAAGAAGATTCCATCCATGTCAGCCTGCTGTCTAACTGACCTGTGATGCCTGTAGGTACTATGGCAGTGGTTGCTATAGGGACCCCTAAGCTAAAAACTGTATGAATGACATCCATCTGAGTTAGCCTCTGGTTAGGTAGTGACAAGAAAAAAGCTTAATGCATCTGAGAATTGTATTACTATTGGAAAGAACTCTCTTCTGTAACAGTGCTCAGTATTGTGCTGGTTTGATGGTATTGTACTTTATCAAACCCACTGGCTTCTTCCCCCTCCCTCCTGCTGCTCTGAAGCGAGCAGATAAATGACTGCTTTCAAAGCAGTGCTATGTCTATCCTGCTATTGTCATGGGGGATGGTGCTGCAGAAGGGGAGAAACAAAACCCATCTCTTTAGAGACAAAATATATATCTAGGCTGACAAAATATTCAGGCTGCAAGTTAGGCTATAAAATAAGCAGAAAACACTGATAAATACACTGTATAGATTTCTCAAGAAGCTTCCTAGTACAGTGTAAGGCATCACTCATGGGGGGGTGGGTTGCTTTTCTTCTAAGGCAGAGAACGCAGTGTTTTTCCTTCTATCCGAGATGATTCTATAGAGAAGAAAATTAAACATGTCTCTGTCTCTGTCACAGCTGCTAGAGACTCTTTCTTTTGGGGAGTGGATGATCCAAGTGAGGAGGAGGAGGAAGCTGTGGTTAAGGTCTGGTTTAGGCCTACAGATTGATGGAAATGTCATGCTTACTTGCAAAAAAATTATACAGAAATTTCTCTCCCAGACCTCTTCAGTGTGGCTTAGGACTGAGTGCTGCTGTTCCTTCAGTCATTCCTGTGTCCCATGGCTGTCTGCTTGGAGACATGCAGCAGCATGGCTGGCTCTGAGCAGATCTGGGTTCAGTAGACATCAGTGGCAGAAATCACTCAGCTGTTGGAGGGAGCAGTTCTGTCCCTGTCCCATGCCACCCTTCTAGTCATGTACGGTCCCATGTGCCACACACTTTGTGTACTGTCAGACTGTCCACTCTTCCCATCAGCACTATTTTCCATAGCCCAGCAGCTCTGGCTTTGTTGGATTTACCACCCAGCAAAAGAGAGCCTGTTGTCATCTCTGTAGTTGGGGAGTGGGTTTGTGTGACCAAAAAACACAGACTGAGTTTGGATACAAGGTCATTCTGTTTCCCTTAAGGGACTACTGCTGAATACTTTTTCTCTTGGCATGAACTAGGGCTGCTCAAGAACTGCTCATAACAAGCTCTCCGGGGATACAACTGAAAGTAAAGTTGTCCTGTTTGAAAGTTATTATTAGAAATTAATAATCTCAAGATTTATGCTACAGGCAGAATGTGGCACCAGGCAGGCAGTGAATCTGGCTGTTTGTCAGTGTAAACATGACACTGAGAAACTGGTGAACCCAGAGAGTTTGGTGAGGTAGGCTCAGCTCATTTTCACATCTTCCCTGTAAGGCAGAAATATGAGAATCCCCCTTTCATCTTTCCTCTTACATGCTCCAGTTTGGTTTAAAAGAATTAGCCTGGCCAGCTGGCTCTGGCACACTCTTCCCAACTTGCATACAAGTGATGATAACCTTTCAGATACTGCTGCTTCCCATGTTCTCTCTGGCTAGAACGTTTATCTGTGTAAGGGGATTTGCTCTCTCACTTCACCTGGAGCTGTCAAGTGTGTGTCAGATTTTGTCCTGCACAAGTGGAGCTCCTCTCTCCCCACAAGTGCATCAACTTCCAAAAGATTTGGTGTTTTCATCTCTGGGCTAGCTTAATCCAATCAGTGAAAAACATGATACTCCACATCTCTTTGAAAATTACCTTTGTGATTCTGCATCTTCATCATGCAGAATGCATGAAGAACAACTCACACAGCATGTAAGTTATTAGGACACAGATTGGACATGGGAAGTGTACAAGGCCAGGCTGGATGGGGCTCTGAGCAACCTGGTCTAGTGGGAGGTGTCCCTGCCTGTGGCAAGGGGGTTGAAATGATCTTAAATGTCCCTTCCAACCCAAACCATTCTGTGAGACTGGGTTTGTGAGCATTGTGTTGTCCTTACTGGAGCAGTTCAGTTGTGTTTCCTTGGTAGGAAGCAGGAAGAGGCAGGATTTCCCTGCCAATATGCATGTGGTGTCATCTCTGTGTAGCTTCCAGTGTGTGGCACGAAACCCAAGGCTGCTTGCCACAAGACTCCTCTCTTAGCCAGGCCTGCTGCAGGGTTTTTCCATTATGACTGAAAGAATAACCAAGCTTGTCAATCTATTTTAAGAAAAGCTGTGTCTGTCTTGTGACTAGGGCTGGAGGGATTATACAACTAAGCTTCTTAGTGATCTCCTGCCCAGGGGATGGAGAGCAGAGGGCTCTTAGCAGTAAGGCTTGTTCTCATTTTATGTAGTTTGAAGAAACAGAGCAATCTAGGCTGTAAGAAACATGACATTACTGAAAACAATCAATGTCATATCTGCTTTTATTAACAGGGAGCCAATGCTAAATTCAACCTCCGTCTTGTTGGACCTGGTGGCATCTTCCGAGTGGTTCCTCAGACTGTCCTGAATGAGGCTCAGGTTACAATAATAGTGGAAAATTCTGCTGCCATTGACTATGAAAGCTTCAAGGTGTTAACCTTCAAGGTACTTCTGCTTTCCATGTCCTCTCTTTCAGTGTATGCAGTATGAGTAGGATGGCTTTTGTATCTGATGTGATTTAGCTTCTTAATCCACCCAGAGCTGTCTGATGCATTATCAGAGACATGATAGTCCATGCAAGGGAAACTCATTTCTGCCACTGGTTCACCACCTTCACAAGGTTTAATGGATGCATCTGTGGACTGATTTAGTCCAGTCAGTGCAAAATGTTGATTTTTTTGTGTCTCTCTGGAAACTGTACATGTTGGTGGCTCTGAATCATTCTAGACTGAACCCTCAGGGTGCTATTTCTGCACTCACAATGATACATTCAGAGGATGAAATCCTAATTTCTCTGCAGCAAGAACTTTACCTACTTAGTGCTAAGTAATTTGATTCATGATCATGCTTTTGGATGTTGGCAGCCTGAAGACCCCAGCTGACTGGAAGATAATTCCCCAAAATTGCTCACTGCCTTTGTCAGAGTCTATCTATCTATATAGCCATTTGCAGGCTGACCTGAGGCTCACCCATGCTCTAAACCAGCTCTGCAAGAACCAGTTTCATCCAAAAGCTGGAACCTTGCATTATTACCTTCCCTGATGGATTCTTTGGCTCATCAACAAGATAACTAAGTAGTCTGGTTTTCTGTCAGCTGCCTGACATGAGCGTAGATGTTTCAGTTCTGATTGCAAAGAACTGCATAGACAATCCCTGTAATCATTTTAAAAAACTGCCAAAACAATCTAGCTGAACATTAACATATGTATCGTAACATACAGAGAGGAGCATTTTTTGCACAGTCCAAAAGCCAAAATTCCACAATTTTGTTCTCCCCCTTGCTGTGTGGTTTGCTCTGTGTCCTTAGCAAGCTTCACTTCAATGTGTCAGGCCTCTTCTTGCAATGTTGCTAAGCCATTTTGAGCTTTACAGGTTATAGATGCTACAAAAATATGAGGCATCATTACTGCATTAAAGTGGAAGATTCTGAAAGGGCCATAAAGTGCTACTGAAACTAATTATAACAAGCACACATTTATTCAGGTTAAACTACCAAAAGACCAGTAAAGGAGTTACACATGGCCTCCTCATGAATGCCAATAGAAATCAAAGTAGTTAATGTGATTGCCATGAACACCAAAAGAATTAATTACCAGGAAAAAGGATATATATTTTTATAGCTTAAGCAGCTATTATTTTGTTTAATTCTTTCTACTGGAGAAAGACTTTTCAAAATTATTTCCACTGGAGACTATAAGACTTGGCTTAAAAAGTGCAGCCTTTTTCTGGATTCCAAAGGGAGAAGGTGCAGATGGATGATATGGTAGCAATATATGGCAGCAAATACTTTATAAAGACCTCATTGCTGGCTTCACTTTCCTGCAAAGTTCAAATCCCTTCCTACCCAGTTTTAGTTGTCAGTGTAGTCATTCTGGTTAGAATTTTGGATGAAATATATTTCTATTTAATGTGTGTCTCACAACAGCTTTGAGAGGTTATCTTCAGGGTTTTGGTTTTTTTCTGTAAGCAATGATCCCTCTCCTCTAGCTCATTTTTGAAGAGTAAAATGCCAGAGAGTAATTAAAGCTAATTTGTCTAGAAGATACACTGAAATATTTTCTGAAGCAAAGGCTGCTAGAGAAACCTATCTTCCATTTAGTGCTGGCTCTTAAATGTAGGTGGTAGTCAGGAGTTCCTTCATTTTCAACTGTCTAAGAGCTGAAAAGGGTTTCCCAGAGTACTGCAGCTATGGTAATCCACACATCTCTGCAGTCCCTCTGCCACAGGGGCCAGATATTGCTGTCCCACCTTGTTGGGGGCTTCCATGCTTTGGGGGCAAACCTCCTGCCTCCATCTCCTTCAGATTAGAGCACATCCTGCCTTGGCAGGAGCTTCCAGACACTCACATCTACAGCCTGGGACCAGGTGAGGCTGAAATTATCATCAGCTGCCAAAATCAAATTCTATTTTAAAAATTTACCTACCACTTTTAAGACTGCATGTCAGTTTGCTCTTCTGGCACCTAAGTATGAATTGTTGATATGTAGTCCCGTGAAGCAATAGTTTTACACTATTTTTTTTTTCTCTCTGCATGAAACAAACAATACAGGTCTGCATAAGACAGTGCAGGCAAGTAAGCTGACAAAATTTCTTCCCTGAAGGAAGATGTTGTCAGCATGTTGACATAGCAGGACCATGGCTGCTTAAAGGAGAGGGAATAAAAAATCAGTGTGGAAAACAAAGTAAAAATACTGAGCTTTCACAAGGTATACTGAGATGGACTGATTGCAGCAGCAGAGATGATTTAACTGCAGATGTTATAATTTAGTAATGGCTCCATATGCACAATCAGCACTCAGGTTTTACCTCTGTACTGCTTTAGGAGCTGAGATTTCTCATGAGGAGGTTTTTGCTGATGTCTGCATGGCTGTCCCTTCAAAAATTTCTTGGCTGTAACACCACCTGAGACTCCCAAACACAAAAGTTAGCACAGCAATGGAGTGACCAGGCTCCCCTTTTGGAGCAGCAGTGTCCTGCAGTAATTGCAAGCAATCCTTCGAGATCATTTCTTCTCTTTTTTTTCCAAGCATTATAAATGTGCACACGGCAGACACAGCTCTAGGAGATGACACTGAGATAGCCTTTTCCCTGTCTACTTGAACAGCTCCTCACCCTCTGCTTTCACCTTGAGGTGATACAAATTGTCCAAATCTGGCAGAGCAGAGGCCGGAGTGTGTGTCCCCCAGGCAGTCGCGGATGTCCCTGCTGGGGAGCATCACTCACATGCCCTGTGGCCCTGCACACCCAGGATGAGCTCCCGCAGCACCAGGGGAGCAGGGGGTGCTGGGGCAGCCCTGCTGCTCCTGCCAAAGCTCACTAAGGCACCTCTCTTTGTGGGAGCTCCTGGGACACGTCTTCTGGTAATTAAAACCCCTGCAGCCAGATTTCTCAGCTGAGCCTCTTAGATCTCAGTTCACGTCCTGCTCAGTAGTCTATTAGTGGTGTGCTGTCTTCTTAGAGCCCTCCTGCCTTGTGTTAACTATGTCTCTGCCCACGCATGAAAACCAAACATTAGACCATTGTTTTTGGTGTTAGCCATTAGGGCTCAGCCCCCACAGAGCCCAAGACTGATGGCTTAGTGCTGATCCTGTGTGCTACAGACACTGTGAAGGTCCCAGTGTCTCTCAGTACCCATTGTTGAAACTGCTCTTTCTGGCTAACAGAACCACCACACACAACCTGAGCTTGCTGCTGTACCAGCTGAGGCATCCTACTGATGCTCCCCAAATCCAGTAGATTTTGCTCAGTAAGGAGCAGATAGATACAGTAAATACTCAGTTTACTCTATGCCATTGCCTGTCCTTTCAGATGAGCAGTTATAAAAATGTGTGATGTCAAAGAGCTCTGTTCTTCTCAGAGACAGTGAGGCAATTCAAAAGCCCTCATTTTATCTGATTAAGTCCTAATCAGCATGAGGCAACAAGGGTAGAAGTGCCATGAAGTCAGTAGTAGAAGTCCTCAGAATCTCTTGGAAATGGGATTCTGCTGTACATGCCTGACAATCCAGCATTTGGGGTGGGAAAAATGCTGCTTCAAAACAACTGGTTCCCTCATCTTTTTACCCTGTTTGGTGCACTTTATTGTTCCTGACTTCTTTCTTGAGGAAGAACTTTCTCTACAAAAGATCACAATTAAGTTTATGTAGTTATTCAAAATAAATCAGTGCTTATGTTTCCCCAAGTTCTAGGAGCTGAATGGGATGATTGTTTGTTGGCTTCTGTTATGGTTTTTGGATGTGTGTTGGTTAGTTATGACCAGTCACATCTGTCACATGAAGTCTAGTATGAATACACGGGTTTGAAGGCCTCTTGACTGCCCATCTCAAGCAAGTACACAAAAACAAGCCGAGGACACATGCTGACCTGGCTCATCATCTCCCTAGTTCTGAGCTGTCTGGTCCAACCAGACTATTGTGCCATGGGTGCCATTGTGCCATGGGTGTAGAGGAAGTTCCTTTAAGAGAACTAATAGCTGCTTTGTAGTGATGTCTGGTTTTTCTCTTCTTAGCTTCTTGCAATAGAGGTGAACACACCGGAGAAATTCAGCTCGACGGCTGACGTGGTGATTCGCTTGCTGGACACCAATGACAATGTGCCCAAGTTCTCCTCTGACTACTACATTGCCAGGATCCCTGAGAACTCCCCAGGGGGCTCCAATGTAGTTGCTGTTACAGTAAGTTTCATTTATCTCTTAAGAAATGTTCTCTTTTCTGGGTGTCTGTGGAAACAGTTCAAGTACCTTAAAAACAGCGGACAGGGCAAATAGCAGATCTTACTCAACATTTGACTTCTGGACCAAACTCCAATTCCTTTCTAGAATCAACCCAAAAAAGCCACTTTGGGAAAAAGTAAAGTTTCAGACAAATATTATTGAGAACAACAAGGGCCATCTGCTTTTAAGACAAATCACATGGCCTCGGAGTATTAAGAAAGCCTCAGCCAAATCAGTGTCCAGTGGGAAGATTCAGTTATGGCTAAGTGGAATTGGATTTACTGGATTTGTTTGCTTAAGTATGAGTAAAAAGAAACATGATGGCTGCTTAGTAGGTATTAGTCTCCTCCTCTTGGGAGGAACCTGGCTGCTAAAGGAATAATTAAACAGTTAATGAGGGCAAGAATATAAAATTAAAGTGCTTAGGACTGGGAAAAAAAGATCCCTATGTATGTATCTTCTCACGGTGGGAAAAATATGCTTATAGATTTTCCAGTATCTTGCATTTTCATACAAAGAAAGTCAGGGTATTACACGGGCCTTGAGTGCTGGAGGAGCATTTCCAGCTGCCTCTCTCTAATGAAACTACTGAGACTGGAAACAGCCCTCATGTCACAAAGCCAAGAAATCTCCTGGCCACCTGGGCCTTGGTGGGGGATGCAAGTCACCTTGCAGAGGCCACACAGGTAGGGATAGTGGAGGCAGGTTGCCAGAGGTCTCCAGTACAAGCTGGCAACAAGCAAGAAAGACAAATAATCAGAATAATAAAGTGCTGAAGGCAAATTTTAGCAGTGGAAGAAACAAAGAACTGAAACATAAATAACAGAGAAAAGGTTATTGCATGAAACTAAGGAAATATATTAGAAACTCTTAAACATAACTATCTTTGAGGTAAGAGAAATAAAAACACTCTAGGATGTGGGCAGCAAAAAAAATAAGAGATTTAAAAAATGTTTGCAGAAGCAATAAAACTTCTGAGCTAAAGTGCACAGGAAAGTGTAGCTGAAGAAGCCCATGTAAAATTTAGTCATGTGCTGTCAACTCAGTACTTGACCCAGATTCACAACTATATGTGAAAAACTAAGATGTTTCAAGTACTCAGAATGGCAATTCTGGAAGAAGTCCCAGGTATGCAGATGTTTTAAGTGAAGTTAGACAGTACCAAACTAGGCTGCAGTCAAAATCGTGGGGTGACAGAATCTGACAAGCTCATGCCAAAGAACAAAACTACAGCTACCAGTAGGGCTGCAGGTGTGTTATGTTAATCATGCAGGAATCAAAGACATTGTTCCAGTTCTCAAATATTTAAACAGGAAGATGAATGAATGAGCCAGCACCACCATGATTTTTGATGGCCAGATACAATGCTATAACACCTCCTCAGTGCTATCAGAGGAGCAGGAGCTTATGGAAATAGCTGCTACCAAATCAATAGCTTTCCTAAGCCTGAGCTAAGAAAGGAAGCCAACAAGAGTATGAAGCTAAGATATCATCTGGTAACAGTATCTGCATTATTAAAAGTCACACAGGCACAAGAGTGATTAAAAAATAAAGAAAGCTGAAATACAATGTATGGATTGAAACATTTGTTATTCATTACTATAAATTGACTCAATTAAACAAGCAGAAGCTTAAAAATACAATATATAAAGTAAATAGCTTTGTCCAGGGAATATTCATTAATGTTTAACTGATAATTAGGAAGGTCTGAGAGCTGGCAGTGTGTTCATGTCATTGAGATTATCTCCATCTCTATCAGAGGAGGATGAGGTAACTGTGGATGCATGGGGCCACCTAGCGTCACTCACTGTGCCACAGCCCCCGGGCACCAGGGACAGTTCCTGGGGCTGGCAGGATGTTTTCTGTTGTGCACTTCCTAGGTGCATATTTCCTCATGCGGTTTCCCACTAAAAATGTGATGGCAAAGAGAGTGAAAAGTATTTGGGCCTGTTGTTAAAAGAAGAATGAAACAGTTCTTTTTCCATTTTAGTAAAGTAAAACCTTCTCTTTTTTTTTTCTTAAGGCTACTGATCCAGATTCAGGGCTTTGGGGAGAAATCAAGTACTCTATCTATGGAACAGGAGCAGATCTGTAAGTAACAAGTAAATAAATAAAACTACATAACCTCTAAGCAGAGTTCTGAAATAATTTTAAAAGAAAGCTAGCAGACTAATTCTTGGTCTGCTCATTTCCAAGGACATTTATGCCATGTTATTTTTGAGTTCTGTGAACTACTACTGTGAAGCTACTCTGATCATTAAACATCGACTTCATGAACTCAAGGAATTCTACCCACAAACCCCCAGAGAGATACAGAGCAGCTAAAGTATCAATACACAGGATTTGTTCAATCACCATTTGAAAAACACTTGTAAGAGAAAGAGAGATTTTGGTCTAGTTGTGAAAAGTCAATTCTACTGAAAATGAATCTCTAGAAGGGTTTTTCCCCTCCCCTTTCCATATAGCTTTACAAATAGCTCTTGTCAAGATAAATCAGGGAAGACAAGATATTCAAGGATATACACTTCAGCTTTGGAGGTCAGCTGCATTGGGTGTTAAAAGCCTTTCATACATTTAAACATAATAGTCCTGCATGAGGAAAAAGGGAACCTGATGCTTACTTGGTTTGGTAATAACGCCTCCCTCCCTCTCCCTGTCTTTGGGGACAGTGCTGGGGGTAGAACATCTTGAAACACTGGCTCCTTCACACCATGTCCATCCTAGCTCCCAGACACGGCTGGGATCAGTGACATGGCTGTCACAGATATTCCTGCTGGAGCCTGCATTCTGCAGGGCAAAATGCTGGAAATGAATGAGATTTTCAGATACTCGCCTCAGGAATCTTTTTTCCTCTGTACATTATCCACCTGGAGCTAAAGGTGAACTCTTCTTGTTAAGGTGAAAGCTGTTTAGGAGGCGAAATCAAAGTCCAAAATCCAAGATGTTAAGGGTGAACCTCTTCTGTAGCCAGAAGGATACACATTTTGGGAGTATTTCTACGATGGATTATTTTGAGCTCTTCACTAAGTCTTTAAGCTAGCTGCTAACTGCACAGAGAGAAGCAAGAAAAGGTCATGTCATGCAGGCAGACCTCCTAGGTTTAGAATGTAGCAGCTGGTGGAAAGAAGCTTGAGAAAGTTGTTGACAAAGGATTTAGGGGGAAAAAATGTAAGCACAACTTTATTCTGATTGGCATTATGGGGCTGCTCAGATTCACTGTTCTTATGCTGTTGAATGAAGAAATTATGATGTGAGCTTTTCTTTTCCTTCTTAAGTATTTTTGTTGGTTTTCCTCCTGCCAGAATGGCATCGCTCTGCAAGGCTGGATTGATTTTCTAGCCCTGGCACCTCTGGATGTGCTGAACACACAGTTTGATGCAGATAGGAGAATTTCAACTAGAGGCACGATGTTTCTGTCTTGGATATCACATCAGTGGGTGTGCAGTTGCGTGGGCAGAAAGATGAGTTTTACTGGAGTAGGAGAAATAGTGTTAACTGTTGAAGATGAAAGCAATCTGATGGTAATCCTACTTTGGTAATCTAAGCTGCCAGTGGGTGCACTTCTGTTCTTCCACTAAAATGGGAATGATGAGAGTGCTGTCTGTGTGGTAAGGGCTGGGCTGGGAGATGAGGAGGCAGCACAGGCACTGTCTCCTACACAGCTATTCCCACCTCCAGATCTTGGATTTCATCAAAACTTGTATCTGTATTTAACAGGGTTATAAGAACAGTTGAAGATTCTGCATTGCTAAATGCCCCTTTTGTAATCACTCTCAATTGTATTCACAGTTGGAATACAGAAAATATTTTGCTACCCTGTACACTGATCAAAGGAAATATAAAAGCTTTCATCTGTTAAAAGCACTACTGCTTGGAGCCTACAGTGGCAGTCCATTTTAAAAAGACAGTGTTGGTATCTTCTCTATAAATCCAAACTTTGGACTGACACTTTTGACAGTGTCTCTGTAATTGCAAATGTGTAAAACTGAACTTGCAACAGATAAATCTGAACACCCACTCCATTCCAGAGTCAGTCTATGAAAAAATTATTATTTTTGGAGAGGATAATTTGCCCTGTATTTTAGGAGATTTAAGAGCAGATTTTTTTCCTACCCATTCTGAGAAGTGAAGCGCTTGAATATGATATACATCACACTTCCTTTAGACATTTAGGTGACATAAATCAATCTTAATTTATGCAGGACATAATCTTTTACACTGTACTTTTAAACTGGGGAAAAAAAGAGTAAAATTAGGTTTAATGTTTTTCCTCTTAATGTAAGAAAATCACTGTGGGAGAAGGCCATCACACTGAGCATTTACTGAGGACAAAGACTTTTAATGGAAAATGCAGCTAAAATGGCACAAGAGAGAAAACTATGAGACACTGATAGTTCTCTGGTTTTCAAGCCTAAAGGAGCTACACAAAAAACAGGTAGAGTCAAAGATTTGGAAACATCACCCGGAGACGAATTAGCTGAAGAGTACCAGTGTCTGGGCACAGCATTTCAGTCTTTACAGCCTGGAGCAAAGCTGGGATCTAAACACACATTAAGTGACCAAAAGTCTCCTCTTGCTTCTTTTCCAGGTTCCTAATCCACCCATCAACAGGTATCATTTACACCCAGCCCTGGGCTGTGCTAGATGCTGAAGTGAACTCCAAGTATAATTTCTATGTGAAAGCAGAGGACACAGATGGGAAATACAGCTTGGCTGAAGTGTTTATCACCGTGCTAGATGTCAATGACCACTCTCCAGAGTTCAATGAAAACATCCAGGAAAAGACGATGATCATTGGGTCACCCGTGAAGATAGAGGTGAGAGATGGCACAAAGCAGAGTGCTTTGGAAAAGCCCTGGCTCTGCTGTTTACTCTCAGGGGTCATGATGAATGTCTGAAAGTTGCCTTTTCTTGCAGCTTTATTTTGCACATCCACTTGGATGTAACAAATGGATTAAAGTGTAGAATTATAGTATTTACTGACTGCTGAGAAGGAGAAATAAATTCTATAGGCAGAATATAAAGTCCTATTACAGTATTTGAACAATCAGCTGGGGGATGTCCTGGATTAGACAGTGATCATAATAAGCCCAAACAAGATAAGTGAATGAAAGTACAGGGTTTTGAACACATAACCTTCCTGACACCCCTTTGTGTTCAACCACACAACGTAGTTCCCTTCGTTTTGAAGAACTGTATCCAATAATCCAGTGCAGAACAGTAGGTCAAAAAACAATTCCCAGGCAGAACATCCTATGTTACACACATTTAAATGCATATCATGAGGCCTGATCGCACAACGCCTAATGTTAGTAGAATAAATACCACAGCACAAAAATTAAGGCAGCTATAATTTATGACATGGAGCTAATCCCATTGTTCTTCATCACTTCACATTTGTCCTCCACACTGTGTGAGAAGCTCCCAGCTGAGGACCGTTTGCATTCTATAGATAGGTTACAGTTCAGTTTTACGTCTGATTTTGTTTCATCTCAAATAGAAGTAATTTGTAAAGAAAGGAGCCTAGTCCTGCTGTTTTTTACTAGAAAATGTAGCCTAGCTTCCAAGATGAAATGAAAGCAGCCCAGTCATGGCACAGATACTATCAGAAGTGAATGCCCAGAAGGTGTTTGTCCTCAGGCAAAGATAAAAACAATAACACCTTTGTTTTTCACACTTCCCCTACCAGGCTATAGACCAAGATGCAGAAGAACCCAACAACATTGTGGATTATTCCATCATGCAAGCAGACCCGGCCAATGTGTTTGACATAGACCAAAGCACTGGGGAGATCAAGCTGAAATCCTATATCCGATCTCTGGACATCATCCACAACATCACAAACAATAAAGACTGCATATGGTCATTGGTGGTCCAGGCCAAAGATCGAGGCTCCCCCTCCTTCAGCACCACAGCAGTTCTGAAGATTGATATCACAGAAGAGGTAAGCAAATGTTTTAGAAAAATCCTTATGGGAACAATCCCTGAAAAGCACCAAAGGGTAGACATTGCTTGCTCCATTTCTGAGACCTTCTTGCCAGCTCTGTTTTGCAGAGTATTTCTATAGCCTTGTGGTGAAGTTGGATTCTGCAGCCACAAATGTGAAAGATATTTTGATCAGAAATATTGCAAAGGTACAAAGGTAGGAGCACAATATAACTGGGAGATGAGTTTTTTGTTAGAGATTGTTAGATATTAATTAAGGTCTATAGACGTCTGAGAGTAAAGGCAAATCCCAACTGCTAAATTTCTGCTTTTTTATTTTCATCCAGAAGAAAAAAAAATCTCTTTTCCCTTACAAAAAGTGAATGGAAAACAGCTGGGGTCAGAGTGAAATAAGTCAGAGAAATCAACTGAAGTGACATGGGAAAAGTGAGAAAAAACTTTACAGAAATGCTTTAAAGTACACAGAACTTTGGATGGGAGTTTAATAATTGCAGTATTATTAGCAGATGAAACAAGAAGACTCTAAAAGAGTCTTGCACATGTAGGTTGAGATTTTCCTTAGTCCAGCTTTTAAGTCAGCTGGAGAACAAGCAGCGATTTATGGTGTGCAGCACGCGCTTGCACGGTTCTTATTTATTGTAACTGCCTTGCCATGCCTTTAACTAGGTACCAGCAGGGAGGAAATGGGCTTTAAAGCAGATGAGAAACACACCATTAGCCTGATAGTCTCTAGACCACACACATAAACTGGGCAAAGATGCAAAACTCATCCTACAGACTGCAGCTGCCTTCTTGGTTTGGTCACAATGCTCCCACTGCTCTTAGGTCTGTTACAATCTTTGTTTTCTCCATCTCCTCTTATTCCACTGATACTCCATGTGAGGCACATTCATATGATAGTTTGTGTAGACAGTTCAGAGCCTGCTGGACTGCCAGGGGCCTTGGGTCTGCCCTAGCAGGGCAGTGGCTGGCATGGGGCTGCCTTTTGGGGCTGGCCAGCCCTGTGGGAGAGGGCTGGCCTTGCTGCAGCAAGGCTCTACCACGTGGAGCTGGGGGACTCTGCATGCAGGGTGTCTGTGGTAAGTCTAGAGCTTTAGCTGTTCTTACAGGTACAAAGGAAATGCACTGCTTAGCTCTTGGATTTCTCATGGAAATGAAGTTTTGGTGGGTTTTATACAACCAATCAGAATTACTGCCCACAGCCAAGAGTGGGAGTAGTTGCCCTCCCTGCCTCGCTTCCAGGCTTCTCCCAGGCTGCACATTTCAGGAGTGTGTGGCAGTGGGTGGACCCAGGCCCAGTCCTCAGGCACATCCCTGATCATGGCCACAGCCTCCCCTTCCCTCCTGGGTGAGCTGGAAACCTCTCTGTCAGCATGTGGGGCTGATGGGTGTGAGTGGAGAGAGGGTGTCCCACACCTCCCTGCTGGGGGACAGCATGTCCCTGAACCAGCTGAAGAAGGACAACTAGAAGGAAAACAAAAGTAGCTGATACTTTGGGATAAGGAGTTTCCTGAATTTCCTTCTGGTGCTTGAAGCAATAGCAGTACCTGATGAAAGATGGTGTCTTGTATGAAGTCCCCTGTCTGCTCCCTTTTCTCCCCCTCCAGGGGTATACATTTGGCACAAGGTGAGGGAGAGCCCTCCTCATAAAGTCTAAAGGGGAAGCAGAGAGCGTGTGATGACATGGATTTCCTCACACACAGTTTTTTTCCTTCTTCCAATGCTCTTCTTGATGCCAAGTCCCAACAGAGAGTCTGAGATAGCAACAGAATCTTCTTTCTTTGAGTAGGTTTCTTCAGCAGCATCTGGGCTACCAATCTAGTGTCATATCCTCCATAACCTTTTGTACGTCTCTGTTACTTCTTCCATGGCTTGTAATGATTTGAGTTGGTTGGGTTGGGGGATTTGTTATCCCATAGCCTCCCATCTTTTTTGCAGAAACAGATTTCAGTTTGCAGGTATGTGAGAATGCAGTGCCAGTGTCCAAAACCCTTGGTCACTGCCTGTGTCCCAGGGAGAGCACGATCACTGCTAATGCTTTGTGAAGAAAACAATCTCTTGGTGTAGGCATATTGCATACACACTCTCTCTTTCTCTGAGGCTGTAACAAATGTGCATTTCATCCCTCAGTGCTCCAGCTGTACAAAGGCTCTTATTTCACTGTTTGGTGGGCATTTATGTATTACTGATTTTGGATAAGGAGGATATTTTTGAATGCATCCTCTAGAGGTTTCCTGCAGTGTTAATCACAGTAAGTAATTAAACAGGCATATTTTCTGATTAACGTTTACCATTGCAATTAGCACAAGTCTGTGCCCTTCGAGATGGATGCCTTGTGGCTAAGTTCAGCAGTATTGCACATCAAAAGGACCTTCTCTTGGAATAATACAGTGCTAAAGGAATCCAAAGGCCTTTTAATTTAACTGTGTCTGATTTTATGGAAATTGGTATTGAGGGGCATCTGTTAATATCCTATCCTCTCACAATAAATAAAAAATACCCTTTCACAGAATAAAAAAACATATGCTAGAAAAGCCAGTCTTTTCCATCCATATGTCTCACTCAGAAATCTGTTCCTGCCTGATATTTTCAGAGAAGGCTCATTCCTACTCCTGTTCTTGAAAGTTGGCCTGATGGGGGCATCCCTCGGCCTCTTGACGACTCCACTGAGGTTCTGCAAATGTAGAGGGGGTGTTTATTTACACCTCCTCACAGACTGAGGCTTAAGTCCATATTTAGACAGCATAATCTGTAGTTCTTAATAGCTTTGACCACTCATTTAGACTTCTAAATATAGCTGGTGAGCCATACTGAAGCTTCAAAAATCTTTGAAGTAACATGGAAATCTTCTCCTCTCATACTAATGGCAACCATGGGAGCTGTGGTTGCTGGCACTGAACAGCCCTTGCCACATATGCAGAGCAGTTAGCCTCTTCTTTCCACAGTTTTGTGGACTTGAAAAAAATACTGGTTTGATTTGAGAAGTCTTGCTTCATGCTGGTGTTTGTATTGCGAAGTGATGCAAACACAGCCTTCATATACAGTGACAGAACTGAGCTTTGGGATAAGCACTGCAGGGACAGCTGGTGTTCTGTCTCGGATCAGGAGTCACTTCTGAAGCAAATCTGATCATCCCCACATGCTGTGGGATGGCCTGTGCCTCACCTAGCTCCAAGCACACAAAGTGAACTTCTTTCAGAGGATAGTGTGTTTTGGGAGCACCCCTAGTGTGCCTGGGCACCAACAGGCAGTCCCTCCCTGCAACCAGGCTAGAACAAAAGCCCAGAAACACTGAATGTGTGGAAGTGGGCTCCTCAGAACCAGCAGGTTCATTGCCAGATTGTACAGATCCACTTGCTCAAGTTAACACAGTCTGAGTTGTCTGTAACACAGTCATTGAGCCAAACATTTACCATCTAGTCCAACTCCAGCACTGCCAAGTCCATCACAAAACCATGTCCCTTAAGTGCCACATCTACAAATAATCTGCAATAGCTTGGGCTCTTAACAGGTTTGCCTACTTACTTAGACTCCTAAATATAGCTGGTGAGCCTTAGCTGCTCTTGTGATTGAAGAGCTCAACCACATTGCTTTTGGGTCCAGCTTCTGGATACTTGGCCCATGTGCTCTGCTCACTGCAACCCATGCATTAGGAAAGGCTCTTGAGAAGCTGCCACAGACAAAAAAATCCCCCCAAAATCAGCAGAGCATTATCTTCTGTGAGCAGTGGTATTTTGGTATTTTAATTCCCTTGATGACTGGAGTGTTTCTTCCACGTCCTGGCCCAGAGAAATACAACAGCTTTCATTTAATCATGTATCTGCTTTTATTTTATGTACACCAGAAAAAGCAGTACCCTCCAAAATGCAGAATGCCTTTTAGGAAAAAACAACAGCTTCAGCAATTGCAAAGTGGCACTATTTGTTGAGCTGGCTACGTGGCACTGCTGGTAATCAACACAAGGACTTGATGTTTTAAATGTGCACTTCCCACGAGTCTCTCTGCAGCCTGGCTAGGATTATGACATTCCTGGCCTGTATTGCAATTTATTCCTTCTATTTATCCTGCCAGTGTCATGGCTATGACAAACAGAAACTCTCCGACTCTGTCCTTACAAAATGTCTGATGTTTTTATGCAGAACAGTTGTTGTCCAAGGCTAATTCCAGGCAAAGCTTTGTATAGTAGAGGTCAAGTAACTAAAATAGAGGCTGAACCAGCTAGCTGTTAATGGGTTTAGTTTTGGTATTAATCATCTCTTCATCACTGGAAGCTCTGAAAAGATGCCAGACTTTCTGAGACCAGGCAACTGAATGAAGCCAAATGTCACATCTCCATAAATTTTTATCTGTTCTTACCTCTGCAACTGTAGTACACAGGCAACATGTACTTCTGTCTAATCTCATTTATTCAAGGTTTTCAAATAGCTAGTCAAATATTCTTCAGCCATCAGTGCCTTCCTATAAAATAGATCTTGACAAAACTTGTAACAGGTGGACTCAGGTCATGCACTACTTAGCAGGGTTTATCTGACACTTAATTCATCTGACTTTCACATAAAGTTAAGTAAGCCAGGGCAGAATTTCTATCATCTGATGGGATTTAAGTACAAAAAAAAAATCCATGTAATGAAGCAAAGCTGATGTGAGTCTAAGCTCCACCAAAGCCATGGGCTGCTTTGCTTTTGGTTTCTAGTTCAGGTCCACTCCTAATTAAGTACTGGAAGAACTCTCTGTACAGCAAAATGATCAAGATTTGTGCCTACCTGCCCAGTGACATGGTCTGTGAGTTTCACTAGCATTTCTTTGCCCTTTTTTGTAATGGGACACAGGGTAGGAGTAGAGTGGGCTTGATAATGTGTTTGAGATAGCTTGTGAAAAAACAGAAATTAAGACAAGGAGGTGTTTATTAGCTAATTTACATGCCCCAAGTTTGTGGATGTGACATTAATGACAAGAGATACTCTGAAGCACACTCTGAGATACTCTTAGTCATCCTCCCCCAAAGACTGGGGAGGGCAAAGAGATGGGCATCCTAGATTAGAGTCACACAGGGAACTCCATCTGAGCTACAAGTCAGAGGTTCAAGTCCAAGCTACTGACAAGGTTCTCCTTATACACACTGTCTTTTATACCTATTTTGGCATATGGTGACTACTGCTCCAGAGGAGTCCTTTTCTCCCCATTGACCAAAAGCTGGAAGCTTAGACCTCTAACTAAAACACATCTCACTAGACATGCAAAGTTTGGGTGAGGAGTCCCTCATGTAGTCAAAGACAGGGGACTAGGGCACAGTGGACAGCCCTGTCTTTCTGCAGCCACACATCACTTTATGACCAACTCTCAGTAACCAAACCTGCGTGTGAATGTGCCATTTCTGCAGGCTCTCCTGGCCTTACACTGTCTGTTCAGACTCCACCTGTATTCACAATGAACTCTTGGAAATGCAGTCCAAGGGTAGGCTACCACGCCCTGAATAAGGGTGATCTGTGTGCCATTCCTCTAGGCTTTATTCCTCAATCAGCCAGGTGTTTATATGTGCTTCCAAACTTCTTTTACTGTTTCTGGATTCAGTTTGACATCATTGCAACTGCCTCCTCTCCTGTGCCTAGTTCAGCACTTAGCTCCCTTTATTTTATAGGCTCTCTATCCTGTGCACATTTCAGCCTAGCTCCTCAGCTGTGTTTATAATAGATACTGGCCTCTTTCCAATATAACCATGTGAGGGTTGACCATGTCTCTTATTTTTGATATTTCCAGATCAAGTCCAGGGTAAAATCCTATATTTTAGGCCTCAAGAAGCGTCCATGGACAATATATGGAATATGCATGAGTGGCGTCCTTTCCACCATTTCTGTTACAATGGTGATCTCCACCATCATGTACTGGAAAAGTGTGAAAAGATCCAAGCTCCACCCACAGGGCAAAATCCGCAAAATTATACGGGGACCTCCGAGACGCACAGTGTGCTGAGCTGGAAAGTGAACTGGCCATTCATTTGTCCTTAATATGCCATATGTAGCTTCTGTCATTGCTGATTTTCTTTTCTTTCTATAAACAAAGCTCTTTAGCTCCACTGATCTCCCCTACCTCAAAGAGTTTTGTTACGTCTGTAAAAGAGTACTTGAAAACAGAATGCAGCACATACCTGCTAACTACTCATTTGTACACTGACATTTTATAAGCAGAAGCTTTCTCCTAATCCTTTTCAATGCCATGCTCAGTAATTGAGCCAATTATTTTCTTGCTCCATTCTTGCAAGTTAAACACTATGGTGGCATGCAGGAATCTGCTTTAATTTGGTGGCAGTACTTCTGTAAGCTTTTGTGTTCAAGTCATCTACCTCACAGCACTATAATGTTTACCCAGTCTCCAGCCCCATCTAAATTCTCCACCCCTGGACTGGCTGTGTGACTCTCTTTTTTTTTTTTAGAGACAAGTTCCATCAATCAGCTCTACTTGTAACATATTTTGGACAAATGAAATTTCTAGGTCACTGTCTGTCCCCTGGAGTAAGTCATGTGTTTTCTTTGTACTCCTTTACAGACTCTTCACAAAGGGCCTATGGCCGCCTTTTTGATGCAAACTAAAGATAACCCCATGAAAGCCTTAGGAGTGCTAGCTGGTGTCATGGGCATAATGGTGCTGATAACTATCATGATCTCTACTGCCATGTTCTGGCGCAACAAGCGGTCCAACAAAGTCATGCCGGTGAGAAGGATCATAAAAAAGAGACAGGTGCCGCCATCCCGGACAGTCAGGATGGAGTGGCTGAAGTTCAAGAGGCCCAGCAACGCTGCAGAGAAGTTTGTCGTCGAGGAAGACGTGAAGAGCCTGCACAATGAGAACAGCAACAACAACGTCCAGGTTGTCCCCGTGCCGCCGGCGGCCCCCCTGCCCCCGCCACCCCCCACCCTGGCTCCCCGAGGCGATGCCCCGGCGTGGCGGGTGCCAACCGTGTCCGGCTCCCTCACTCCCAAGCATGTAATCAAGCCACCGAAGAAGAAAGGTCACAGCAGCACCCACAACGCCCTCGTGTCAGAGCTCAAAATGAGGTTTGAGAAGAGGAACGCAGCTTTCGGGGAGCCCCACATCTAGGTGCTCTCAGCAGCCCCCAGAGACTGCAGACTGTGGCTGGGCATGGATGTTTTTACTTGCTGTCTGTTCCCTGTGTCTGTCAGCACCCTGTGAACCAGAGCAGCTTCTCGCTGTGATAGCCACCCCTCACCTTCTGCAATACCATTGTGACTGCTGTTCCCTCGGCCGTGTCCCGTGGGCCCTCCCTGCTGTCTGACCACGGTGCTGAGTGTACCAGCCACGGTTTCCCCAGGTGAACAGGGACTCAGGTGGCCCCTGGTTTGGAGGTGTCTACCCAGAGCTTGGGTTTTCAAACAAGATGCTCTGCAGCCAAGGCCCTGGTGGATGCTTCTTCTGACCTGGTCTGGCAGGTGGGTTTGAGGTGTCTGAAAATCCATCACTTCAAAACCCAGACCCATTTCTGAAGGTGTTGGCCTGGCTGTGGCAGCAGCACTGAGTCCAGGTGCAGGTCTCCTACAGCAGTGGCACTGCTCTGCCCTGTGCACAATGTGCTTTGCAACAGCTGGCGGAGCAATGTGCTCATGGCCTGAGTCCCTTCATCCCCAGAAGGTAAGCAGGCAGCCTTGGAGAAGTTCTTCCTTTTCCTGCAGCTTACGCTGGGTTTTGCCAGAGCACATTGACATGATGCTGTGCTTTGCTTCTGCCCTGGACTTGCCTGCTGGGGAGGGATGGGAGGGGCACCTCAGCCTTCCCTGGACCAGCAGGGGCAAGATTTGAGCACAGAAGTTCAATAGCAGCACTCAGCACTGCCTCCTTCTGACACTGTGCCCCAAAAGAGCAGGAGCCCAGCAGGAGGAGGACATGAATAAAAGCACTGGGAAGACAAGGTAAAACTGAGAGGTAAATGATAAGTGGAAGACAGAGACAAGTGCTGGAAAGTTGCATATGTTGGTCAGGGAAGTGTCTGGAAAGATCATGTGGTGTTGTACACTGCCAGCAGAAGGTGTCAAGGAATATATTTCATCACCTCTCCTGGCTTGTTGCAAAAGGAGGTTTCCATAAAATATTCAGGTTTTTCTTATCAGTATTTTTGAGTGAATTAAACAACATGTAATGGGACGGGCCTAGCAGGGCAGCTGACAGGGGTTTTTTTCCTGTTATGTGACAGTAGTAAGGCACCAAGAGCAGAGCACTTTTTTCACTGGATCTACCCCACAGACTCCCCCTCAGGTTTGTTTCTGAGGAGATGTTTTTCAGCTGGGCCTGGCTGTTTCCCATCCCCTGAGGAGAAGGCAGCACCAACTGACTGAGCTGGCTGGGGAGCAGCACCCTGCACCCTCTCTCTGAGAGCCAGCCCTGCAGAGAAGATGTGCTGTCATGATACCAGGAACATCAAGGGGGGAAGCACACTGTGTTATTTCAAGGGGTTCATGAGAGTTCTCCAGCTGTCATTTCAATTGAACCAGCAGACCTGGCCCTCAGGATCTCCTCTCACTCCAGGAAGTGAAATAATTCCCCTTTTTGCACCAGGACTTCATCAGTTTAGGAGATAGCTGGTTGAATATGAAATTATGCACTTACAAGGAAAATCTTGTATTTTGTAACTTCAGTTCAATCTGCCTAGAAGCCATAGTGCTCATGTCATCCGTGAGCTGAGCCAGCAGCTGTAGCCAAGAGGTCCAGGAGAGTCCCAGCTGGGGGCCATGGCAGGATCGCTGCTCCCAGAGTCTCTCCTGTCACACCTCTCCTTTTCTCTACTGTTTTCTTGCTTATCCTTCCTCCTGGGGCACTGTGATGTGAGGCCAAGTTCTCACCTACCCAATCACCTCGTCTTTGTCCCCTGGCCACAAGCTGGCCGAAGGGAGGGGACATGCAGCCCCTGACCCCACTCCTGCTGCCCTGTGCAAGCACCTGCCTTCTGATGGCTGAGTGTCTGCAGGTTCTGCAATGTTCCCCCAAGTTCCTGATTTATTCCCCATTCCACTGTCTTCCCAGTGTTGTGTTACTGCCAGTATTCAGTGTTCATTCTCTAATGAGGAAAGCCTATAAAGACCATTCAATTAAGTCAGATTTAACAGGAATTACAGGCTTATAGTCTTAGAGATTATATTTAAGAGGCAATAAAGATGTTTTATTACTATGTTGTGAGACTCCTTCCCAGTTACTCTGTATTTCAATTTCAAAGGGTTTTTTTAATAAATAATTTTTTTTTTAAATCTGCAAAACGTGCTTCTGTGCTTGGTGTGCTTCTGCTGGCAACGATGCCTTGTGCTCACCTGTTACATTACCAGACAGCCACAGGCAGCCAGGCCCCTTTTTAGGATGACCAAATGGGCCCTTCTGTGGGCTGTGAATCAGGAGAGGGGCTGTGTGGCTTTTGGACAACACCAGGCTGGAAGGAGGGGCGGTGGGAAGCAGGATGGCATTGGCACAGGCTGGGCAGGGTCACAGAGAGCCCCTGGCTGAGCTCCCATGGTACAGCACTCTGCAGCACAGTCCCAAGGCAGGGAGGCAGCAGGGCCAGTCTGATGCCAGTGTCCAGTGTCTGCAATTTGTTATGAACAAATCCACATGGTCAGGAAAAGTTTTGTCTTTCCTTGACTTTTTCCTCACTGATTCAGCAGCTCTCTCCAGTCTCTGCAGTGTGCTGTTGTCCCTCCCTGCTGAAGAAGGCTGTTCATTACTGAGGGTGCTTTGTTATTTATTCCCCCTCGCCCACAGCTCCGCACTGCTTTTCAACCAGCACCAGCTCATGGCTCACTCTGTCCTAGCTGTGTCTGTGGGTGCTTTCCCAGGACAAGGTTTTCCTGCTCGGCCAGCTGCTGCTGCCCCTTCCTCACCACTCCAGACTCCTGTGACTTGTACTGAAGCTGCCTGGCCTTCTCCATCCCTGCAGCCACACCCCAGAGCTCCTTGGAATCCAGGTTTCTTTGCAATTTGTGACTGTAAAAGGCCAGAGATGAAGCAGAGGACCTCTGTGTATTCTGAAAATTGGTCGTGTTTATTGCTTTGACACTAAAAGATTGACAAGACTAGGAAGTCCTGTGAAGTATTAACAGTGAGAGTCAGCAATAACAAAACAGAGCTCTGTTCAAAAGCTGTGCAGAAGGAGGTGCTGGGGGAGTAATCATAGGCCTGAGGAGAGACAGCATGGAAAACACACACCAAAAACCAAAATACAATTAGAAAGTCAAGCTACCACAGCATGAAGCTCACAATAGCTGGGGTGTCTACTCTAGATTTTTCTTTTTGAGACAATCTTTAACACATATAACAAGTGCTGTGGGTCTATGGGCCACATGCTTTGGTTGTGCTGGAAAGCAAGAGGTCAAAAATAGAAAAATAGTAAGTCACATGTCCTCAGACCTCTGAGAATCACAGCACTGAGCTGCTTCACAAGCGGGAGGAAGTTGCTTTTACATGCATCTTTGGGCTTTTTTGCCTCTAGCAAAGAGGCGAGCTTTGGTTTCAAAGCAGCAGGATAGGCAGGCACCTGTCTGCATTTAGGGAATGTGCCTGGCTTGCATCTTCAGCTCCCAACCCCATTCTCCACTATGTTCTCTGCCCCTGTCCACTTGTCCCACCAGCCTGGTTCAAGCACTTGCACTTTCCCTGTCTGTAGTACAACCAAAGCTGTGAATCTCTTAGGGCTGCGTAAACCTTAAAGAGAAATAAGAAAAAAAAAAAAAAAAACCCGAAAACAAAGCAAAACAAAAAACCCACCCTCAAAACCAACACCTCTGGTGAAAATAATTTTTTCTCTAACTAAAATAAAATCTCTTCATCATGTTGGCCCAATCCATTTGCTGTCGCTGGGCTGTGATGGCAGGCGTGCCCAGCTCCCTGTCCGTTCCCAGGAGAACAGACACAGGACACAGGAGAAGCTGGCGCCTGGCACTGGACAGAGCTGCGGACACACATAAACAGACACACCTGTGTGGGGGAGTGAGGGGACACTTCTGGCCTTTGGCCACAAGCATTACTATTGGTTCGGGGGTTGTTTTTTGTCAGTGTTGGTTTTCTCGGTGCGTCAGTGTGCGTTGCTCCGTGACAGTGCCGCAGGGACAGCCCGGGCACCTCCATTCCCGGGGCTCCCCAGCCTGCTGGAAGCGGCGGTGCTCCCGCGGGCAGCGGGCCAGGCAGCCGGGCAGCGCCTCGGCCGTGCAGGCGTACATGCCGGCCGGCACGGCCAGCACCATGGCGCACACGATGACCACGATGTGGATGAGCTTCTCGCGCTGCTCCATCTGGCTGACGTCGCTGCCCGTGACGAAGACGACGCACTGGCCCTTGCGGGGAGCCTGGTTGCGCACGGCCACGCACACCTCGTACTTGGTGGCGGGCAGCAGGTCGGTCACCGAGTACGTGTTGACGCCGGGCCCGATGTAGATGGTGTCCTTATGGGCGGCGTCGTAGCGGCCCACGAGCAGGGTGTACCAGGTCTCCCCCGGCTCCGCCGCCGCCGCCGCGAACCACTCGAGGGTGATGCCGTACACCGTCTGCTTGGCGATGCGCACCTCCACGTGCGCGCCCGGCTCCGCCGCGGCCGCCCAGCCGCGGGCCGTGGTGGACGCCCACGGGGCCACCACGCGGAGGCTGATGGCCACCGAGGCGTTGCCCAGGAAGTTTGCGGCCGTGCAAGTGTAGTTGCCGGCGTCCGCCGGCCGTGCCGCCGGGATCAGCAGCTCCGAGCGCACGGTGTCCTCGCTGACGGGCTCCGTGGACACTGCGGGCAGAGGTGAGCGCGTCAGCAGCGAGCCCTCGGGCCCCAGGGCCGCTGTGGGACGGGACCCGCCCTGCCCAGGGACACAGGAAGGGGATGTGCCAAACCCCACGGAGCTGGTAGCGAAGCCCTGTCTGCCTGAAAGGCAATGCACGCGTTGGGACACCCGCTGCTGTGGGAGAGGCCGCGCTGCCCTTCTGCCATCGGCGTTCCTGGGTCGGGCAGCCAGGAGAGGCACTGAGGAGGCACGCCTGCATTTGGGGCACACGCTCCATCCTCTGCTAGCATTAAGTTGTCAAAAGGCTCAGACCAAAATAGGTGTATGAAGCTGGAAAGTGTTGGGCTGGAAGTGAAAGGCAGTTTTAAGAGCAGTGTGAAACCCTGTCATCTGCACAGACAGAGGTTTGTGGTTGAGAAGAAACTGTATGTAATTAATCAGCAGTGCTTGTGGAAAGACACACCAGAGCTGCAATTGAAGCACATATCAGCCCAGGATTAAGGGCTAATGCTATCCTATTTAGTTAGCTGGCTTATTAGGGACACAGAACCTGTGTGCTGGCTGCCTGTATATCTTACTTTACCTGATGAAAATAGCAGCTTGTCCTATTGAAGGCTCTTAGTAAAAATAAACATGAGGGAGGATGGATTGGGAGGAAGAGGAAAAGGTCTCATATTACAAAACCTTTCCTAAAGAATATAAATAAGCGACACTTCAGGTAAACAACTACCTCTGTTTCAGTTCCTTCAGAACATGGATGGACACAGACAGGAAACAGGGCTGCACAGTTTTGTGGTTTGTGTTCTATTCCTTGACGGAATACATGGGAATAATGTAGGAACATACAAGTCTGTGTATATGGGTGTGGGCTCATAGAAACACATCTTTATGGACATATAATTATACAGAGTGTGTGCATATATATATGTCTATATAGTGTATGACATAATAAATTATGTAGTATATAATATATAGTAAATATACATGCATATTTATATAACTACATTTTTATTAAATATGTACAACTAATATAAGATTAGTAGTTCGTACTATCATGTGTCATGAGGAAAGAGCTGCTTCTTAAAATCCACAAGTATGAAAATCGTATAAAAATGAGACCATGCTCTTTTTATCTTTGGCTGATATCCTGCATGAAGCAGCTTCTTCTGCTGGTCAGATGTGCTTAGATGCAGAGGATGATTGAGATCATTTGGATTACAGCCACAATAACTGTGGTGCTCGAAAGGGGCTGGGTTGCTGTGGTGGCTATGATGGCCTGCAGACCTATGTAAGTAGCATAGTACAGCATAAATTTTTAATTAAAAAAAAAAATGGAAGAAGAAGGAAAAGCTTTGCTTACCATTAAATGCCCTTAAAAGTTTGAGTGCATAGGTCCACCAGACGGCCGGGGAAGGGCTGGCTTGCACAAAGCAGGTCAGGGTGATGTTTAACCCTGCTGGGACTGTCAGGTTGGTGTCAAGGGCTGAGGTCAGGGGCTTCGTGCAGCTGTTAAGCTCCACTTCGTGAAAAAACTTCCCTGTCCTGAATTTTGGGCCTGAGCAAGTTAAATAGGAATTCATCAGAATAATAGGTGGGCCCACAGACTTGATGAACTGGACAAACCCGCGCAGGCGACAGTCGCAAATCCAGGGGTTGTCATGGAGGGCCAGCACGGCATTGGAAATGGCTTCCAGCGGCCCCTCCGTCCTCTGGCTTCTCTGGTACACAGGCCAGTTGTAGAAGACATCCCTGGATATGATGGTAAGCTGATTTGAGGATAGATCTAAGTAGGTCAGGTTGGGCAGGTAGCGGAGTGCGTGTTCTGGAAGGACATCCAGCCTGTTGTGCTTCAGATCCAGGATTTTCAGAGTCGGGGTGTCTTGAAATGCTGTCCATGGCACCGAACTTAATTTGTTCCCTTGCAAGCGCAGCTCCTTCAGAGCTGGCAGATATTCCAGGCTCTTGATGTGCATCACTGTGATGTTGTTAAAATTGAGCCACAGATACTCCAAGGCACTGACGTTCTCAAAAGACCCACGAGGCAATTCTGTTAGGTGAGAATTTTCTATTCTAATTTTCCGCATGTCCTGAGGGATATTTGCAGGGATCTGCCTCAGCAGTGCTGACATGCAGAGCAAACTCCTAGGGAGGAAACCAGAAAATTTTCCAGGTCACAGACCACGTTTGAGGCCAATAAACCAGTTCCTTATGCAGGTCTACAAGCAAATAATTGTAAGGTATTGTATATAGGGCATGCATAAGCCATCCATCCATCCATCCCTGGGGTTTACACCAATTTTGCCATAAAGTATGCAATTAAGTCGTAAAAATGACTATGTATGTAACTACATATCTCAGGGAAATAAGAGAAATCTCATTCTATGCTTAAGACAGCACAATTCAAGTATTAGAGGTGGCACTCCAGTCTGCTTGGGTTTGGTGCTCACATCATCAGCAATTTCCTACTGGGGCTGTCTGAGCCACTTCACTGGTGCTACAACAGGGGTAACAGTGTTCTTACCTTCCAAAGCTGTCCTGGGAACAAGAGCATCCTGTGATGCAAGATGAAACAGATGGGTTTATCTTGTGGAAGGCCAGAAGAAGAAGAAAAATATGACAGACAGGGTCCATATTCTCCTTTAAGAAAGCACTGTGCAGGGGTTTGCACCAAACATGCCAACAGCCTCCAAGAAGCAAATCCTATTAGCTGTAATCTTCCTTGACGCAGAAATAAATCCTGCTGGGGACCCAACCCTAAGGAAGACATACAGTGTGGTTCTCAGTCTGTGTCCAAGTGCAAAAAACCACCCCCAGGATCACTCCTGGCATTTCTCCTCCAGCTGAGGGGATTCTGACAGAGATATTTATTTGGTTGGGAATATGAAGATGGAGCCAAAACCACTTCTTTTGCCAAGCCCTTGCAAGTAATTAACCAGGCCAAATTTTTTTTTATTTTTTTTTTTTAGTTCTGCAGGGTCTGTCTCTGTCTCAAATATTTTAATGACTTTTATCAAGGCAGAAAGCCACGGTAAGGGGCAGAGTTCAGCTATTATTTCCACAGTGCCCCACTGCACAGTCCATCCTCCCCCAAACTGGGGTCTTCCAGCATGGAGGCATAAGCATGGCACCATTTTCCTCTGAAACACAGCTGTGTCCAGTCCATGGGTTTCTCTGACAAGAGTCTCTAGGAAGTCCATCTCTTTTGTATAAATACAAATTTTCAGTGCTATTCTCTGGCTTCCCTCATAAGACACATGCTGCCTACCTTTATCTTGAAAAACTGAGCCGTTCTGAGAAGGGATTTTGAGTAACCAAATTTATTGACCTCTTTTAATCCAAAACAGCAGGTTTCAGTTACGCTTTCCAAGGAGTTCTGCGTTCTCCTGGGGCCATCTAGTGTGGATGGGCTTCACTACAGCCTGCACGGGAGCACTCCTGGGAAAGGGCTGCACCTCCCTGCCCTGTGTGTGACGCTGGGTCACAAAGCAAGATTAGCCTGAACCTGCTTAACCTCTAACCTATGGGACCAAGATAGAAAAATATTTAAAGTGTGGCAGCTTAGAGCTATATGTCGCTCTCAGGATTGTGCTGCTTTCAGCCTGCAGAAGACACAGGCTTGATTCTGCAGTGATTAAATCAACAAGAGCTTTTATTTCATGGCAAATCAGCAAAATGAACTGGTGGGGAAATTTCAGGGGACTGATGTTCTGTTTCTGTCCCCCATGCACAGGGAACAGGCCACAAGGAATGGGCCTGTGGGGATGCTGTTGCTGGCAGTGCCTCACACCTAAGCACAAGCATAGGGGATGTTTATGGTTTGGCTTTTCTAGCTGAAATATTCCTTATTTGTCCATGGTGCAGTGTTTGATTTTATAACGACTGCCCTGTATTCAGGGGTGTCAGTGAGCCTGGAAGGGGAAGGCTGCTGGTCTGCAGAGCAGCAGAGCTGCCAATCCCCCACCATGGGGAGGGGTGGCTGCTGAGGAGCTCCTGGTGAAGCTGCTGCTGGTGCAGTGGAGATGGCACCACCGCAGCCCCTGTCCCCTGGGCACACCCTCCTTGTGCCCTTCCCGTGGAACCCAGCGGAGGGGACGCTCATCAGCAGGGCCGGCTGGATCAGCTCAGGCTGTTCAGGAGCAGCAGTGGCAGCTGCCACGGGTCCTGCCCCATCATCCGTCAGCCACTGGCGCAGAGGGACTCAGGGACCCCATTCCCACCCAGCAAATGCCACAGTCACCAGTGCCTTTGGTCTCTGTCTGTGGTCTGCCATGAAAATATTCCCTAATAAAACAATGATATTTATTGTTATAATAATAATTTTATATATTTACACTTTACAGTAATAATAAATATAACTTTGCAATAATAAAATAATGTGAAATAATATGAAATAATAAATATAATTAAAATGCTATATAATATTATATTGTAAAATATTAAAATATTATATTATATATTATATATTATATATTATATATTATTTTATAAGCGCTTAAGTTTGTACTAAAAGCTAATATCTATATTCTAAATCTACATTTCTGTTTCACTTCAAGGCTTCATATATCTCAGTTTCTCCAGGGGTTTTTGTTCAATCCCTGTGCCTGGATTTCCCTCTGGGCCTGTGCCCTGAGGGGCTTGCATTCCAACACCTCCCCCTCCTTTTATATTATATAGAAATACAATATATGATATGATGATTGATATGATATGATATGATGATATGATATTATGTAATGTAATATAAGGTATATAGTGTAATGTAATATAGTGTATTATAGTAATATAATATTATGTATATGATATATTATGTATAATAATGTGATATTGTAAAAATATTATTTACTATAATAATATTATTTTACCCTATATAACAGGCCATAACAGTAACAATTTATAATGCAGTTAGTTAGAAAATTCCTGGGTGTCAGGAGCAAATCCTGGAGTTTGCCATGTGTGAGCTGCAGGGCCTGGGAACAGAAGGCTTTCAGCAGAGGCAGAAGAAAACCAGTGCCTTGATGTGTTCAGCTTTCGAGGGGATGGGACACGTCCCTGTGAGGGGATCCGTGGCTGAAGCCCCCAGATCAGTGGCATGTTCAGTCAGGCGGGACAGGGGACCCATGAGGGATGGAGACCCCCATCAGTGCTGGGATGGACACAGCACCCCTGGCAGCAGGGGGGCTCTGGCTGTGCCAATGGCACAGGAGGGACAGCTGCAGGGATTCACCACTCTTAAGGCCCAAAACCTGCTTTGCTTGAAAGGAAGAGCCCTTCCTTGCCACCTCTCCTCCCTGGCCCATGGGGAGAGCCTTACAGTATGTGGCAGCTAAGTCACATCTTAAAAAAATCTTTAATGAAAAGTGAAGTGTTATTATTTACAGGTTTATGAACTACTGGAGGTTCTCTCCATGTACATCTGCAGGCACAGAAGGTGCACAATGCCCAGTGTCCTGGGATGAAGGAAAAAACCATATCCAGGGTTCTCTGTTAGAAATACCTTATTTTAAATAAATGAATTGCTGAAAAGAAAAAACAATAAAGAAGAATTGCAGTTGTTCTCCTTTTCCCACATGAGAATTCCTGCCAGTCTCACCTATCTTCTACAGGGCTGGAAAATGGCCTTTCAAAGAGTGGTGTTAGTACCATGGGCCAATGCTGTGGCTGTTTTCAGGCTGATATTTACTTGCTGATTGAGAGGCCATTTGTCTAAATATATCCCAACCCCAGGTGTACTCAGAAGGTTCAGTATTAACCTGAGAGTCCAGTGGTGAATCACTTACTGAAGTTGGATGAATTAGGGTAGAAAGAAGTGGGGAGGGAGAAGTAAGGGAAATAAATCCCCCGTGTTAGCCACAGTCATTATGCTTATGTTCCCTGGACTGGGATTTTGCTGCTTTTTAATTCAGCCCAGTTTGTGCCTGCTTGTAAATGTAATGGTCACTATTGTGACAGCAGATGTTCACTCAGTTCAGCTGCTCTTTAACATCATGTGGCATCCCGGCTGAAGCCAAAATGCAGAACAAGCTGTCTAAAACTCAAGCTGTCAAAATAAATCTCCACAGACACAGTGTCTATTGGAAGTGGAGTTTAAGAGACTGCACTGATTGCCAAAGCAAATGCCAAGAGATCACCCACTGTGTGCTGCCAGCTATGGCTGGGGAGTCAAACTCCATCTTGAAATGACATTTCTTCATGTGAGAAATCAGGTCTGGGCTGATGCTTTTCAATTAGTCCCTCTGCCACGGCTTTCAGTGTTAGAAATCACTGCTGGGCAGGACATTAGCACTGAAGGCTACAGTTGGGTGTTTCTGACAGTGCATGCATCAAAAAGTGCTTAAAAAATGACTTGACGTAATATGGTTTAGTGGGCATGGCAATATCCTGCCCAAGATTGTTAAGAGGGAGTGCAATAGCAGATGTTTGCTTTGGTTCTTCAGCACATCTTGAGAATTGACTTTAATCAAGAAAGAAATGGTTTCCTCCTTACCTGGAGGTAAGGATGAAACTAGGTGCCTAACAGCCCTTCCATGACAGAAAATCCAGTGAGGTACATATTTACATGTCTAATACCTCTGAAAAACTGACCAAGAGCATTGAAGTCACCTCAGCTTCCTTAATGGTTTGAAATTTCCCTCATAATTTAGGGAAATTATGGGTTTCTCCTCTGACCAATGCCAGACAAGACAGAGCTTGTGAAGTTTGTCCCTATTGCCCATTGTGTCTGAACCACCAGTGCAGTAGGGAAAGGCTTGTCTTGAACAGCAGCAGCTGAGATGATGAACTGCAATGCTTCAGCTATGAGACAGTGAGAGAGGGCCCAGGAATGAGAGAAGTCACGTGTATTCTATTGGGGATCACTATTTATTCAAAGTACAAAAAACATCCAGTAGAGTCTGTAAAATTGAACACATCCGCAGTGAATGTCCCAGGATGATCCCTCCATGGAGCACAAAGAGGGCCAGTGCTGGCCCAGCTGAAAAGTGAATACTTCTGGTTCCCTGTCAGATCCTGACTTCCAGGAAAGTCCTTGGGCAGTAGGTGCACTCTGTTCAACACAGGAAAACTTCAGGACAGCCTTGATTCTCTGGGAGCTTACCCATCCAGAACCATGGTAGGGAGAGTTTTGCACAGCCCAGTGCCCCTGCTGCATATGTGGGCAGGACCCAGGCTTACATACAGCAGTCCTTGCAACTCAGCACAAAAACTGCTACATTTTTTTCCTTACTCTAATATAATCAGGCTGGGACAAAACATAATAATTTTTATTAAACTTTATAAATAGGGAATATATCTATTACATACCATCTGTCATCAGTTAGTTTTTTTGCATTAAAATATATAATTTTACAAAACTTTACTTGTAAACCTAAAAATCTGCACAGTCCAGTGATAGAAGCAGCATTAATTATTTTATATTGTTTTATACAGGGATTGACAAATTCTCCCAATACAAGAGAAGTTCCTTATCATTAATGCAAGGAATACAGGGAGTCCTATCAGAAACTCTTGTGATGTGTCCCTGTTGCTGGTATTTATATTGAGATCAAATTACTTGCTTTTTCCATCAGGCCAAGTAATCTGACATAAGTAGAACCCTTCTGTACAAGGAGGACTTGCAAAATCCATACAGGGCTCCATTCCAGCCATTGAATTTTCTTAAGCCACACTGTACATACAGATCCAGAATGTGAGTGGAGTAAAAGTTCCAATAAATTTACAAACACATTTCAGAACAATTCAGCAAGCTTTTTCTGTTAGCATTTCAACTTGGCTGGATCTTTCCTATTCGCTGTTTGGCAGAACATATATAATTTTCCTCATGAATAATATTTATTACAAAGAGAAAAATGTTATATACAGTATTACTACATGAGGGACTTGAGTGGAAAATTACACATCTGGGAATTAGTTTGTGATAAGCACTCAGATTGAAATTCCAGTGAAGCTGCAGAACTTAAATGACTGATCAGTTCACCCTGACTATGAAAGTACATTTAGATTAATATTAGACAGGTTTTTTTCAGGGTCCTTGAATTTGTAAAATGTTTGGAAGCCAAAAAGACTGCACTGAGCCTCTGCTACCACTGAGACCATAGTCAGGAATGGCTGATGTTGCATGGCCAGTGGTCTGACACCACATCACTTTCTCCTGCTCTGCACAGAGCAACTTTTTTCATGACCATGACCAAGTCACAAGTACCTGGCTGATCATGTGGGCCTCCACCATCAGTTTTGCCAGGAGCACAGGCAGCAGGGACAGAGCTGGTTTGGGAGATTTTTGCAAAACTGTCTAATGTAGGTTTTCCAGCATGATTGCAAAGCATTACACCATCACACACAATGTGCAAAGTAGGATATTGTATGATTGTAATCTAGCACAGCTGGTATAAAACATATTCTACTAATTACAATACAGGTACAAATGCCAGCTAGGACTGATACTGAAAGACCTTTGCTATTGTTCCGTATGTTTAGAACAGAGTTTAGGCCCAAAGTGCAATCAGCAAATGCTGTCTATTATGCATTCTTTGGAGTGGATTGGGTTTTGTTTCTTCATTTCTATTTCCTTTGCACATTCCTCTGAATTCAGAGCATAGAGTTGCAATTATGTTGGACATATTAGAAGGAGTTGCTGTACATCTCTGTTTAGTGATCTATTAAGCATCAAGCTGCATGTTTCATACAAACATGGAGGATGTAAAAGGTGAGACTCTCAATCTTCACCTTCATAAGTGTTTTTATTAAAATTACTAGCTACTCCCCTGGCTTGTCAACCAAAAGAACATCAAAAGAGCTGAGAATAAAATATGTAGTATATTGCTGAGCAGGACCTAAACAGTACCAAGTGGAGCACACTCAGAAATGTTTCTTAATGTCCTTACACTTAGTGTGCACACTTCATTTGACAGGGAAAAAAAAATACCTAAAAAAAAGTGGTCCAGGAGAACGAGGCCATTGTCAGAGAAGCTTTTGACTGGGTGCAAAGCAGCCAACCCCAAGTGGTGTGAGCAACATGTTTCTGTAAAGCTTGGGCACCGTCTACCCTCTTGCATTTTCTTCCAGAAGATGTCAGAGACAGAAGCATGGACGGGGTGGCCTGCAGTGCTGGAGCAGAGTCACAGATACAGCCACACACTTCCCGCTGGGCGAGCTGACAGCCAGCCTAGGTACTGTCAGCAGAAGTACTCATTAGGCTGTCCCTCTATCTTTGGTATGGCTTCCGAGTCCACGCTGGAGCGGGCGGACAGCAGCCTGTTGGACTCGTCAGGGGTGTGTCTGGTCAGGTATTCTCCTTCCACGCCCTTGGCCTTGGCCCCGGGGGACAGGCTTTCGAAGGTGACGTACGATTCCTGCACGTCCTTGGGCTTTCTCACAAAACATTTTTTGCAGCGCCGCTTCAGCGCCCCGCAGCAGACCACCAGGGTCAGAGGGACAGCAATGACACAGGCCACGCTGATGACAACCACATTGATGAGCTTCTGCGTCCCTCCTGCGCTGACAACTTCGTCTGTGGAAAATATGATGCACTGCTCCTTCCTGGGGATCAGCCCTTTCACACAGACACACACGATGTATTTGGTCTTTGGCAGCAGCCCATAAAGAGTGACCTTGGTCTTCCCTGGCTCCACGTTGATCCGCCGCATGTCCCTCTCCCCAAAGACAGCATACAGGACGCTGAACACCGTGGTGTTCTTTGCCATAGGCGCCTTCCAGGCCAGGGTGATGCTCTGGTCGGTGTCCCCTATGACCCTGACAGACCTCACCATCCTCTCTGGCTCCTGCTGGCCCGTGGTGGGGCTCACCAGCAGGTTCTGGGGGTTGCTGTCTTGTGCCGCGTCCGGGAGGAGGACGCTGTCCCCAGTGCCCGCCCCGGCCCCCAGCGTGGGCACGGTGGAGGTGGTGATAACGTACCTGGCCACCAGTTTGTCATTGTAGGCAGCTGCCTCCATCCCGCTGGCCTTGCCATTCCATGTGCCTTTGGCACTAGAGTTGGGGTCATCCGTGCTCTCTGAGTCTGTGATGATGAGCGAGATGAAGGCCTCTGTTGCCCCCAGGAAATTCTTTGCTTTACAGATGTACTCTCCGGAGTCAAGGTAAGAGACTACAGGCAGGCCCAGGATAGACCAGCTCATCCCATCACTGGAAATCTCTTGGTGAACTGCAAGGCAGGAAAAATGTTAAATAAACAGGCAATAATAAATGGAATTAATTCCATGTTTGTAAAATACTGACTCCATCACCAAATATCTGATCAATAAAGTATATGACAAAGAATCATCATTTCTGCTTGCCACCAAGAACATTACAAAATCAAAATAAACCTAAGAAAAAGGCTGTAATTAGATTATGTCAGGATTTGAACTGCTTCAAAATGAATATACTGAAAAAATTGATGCTATTTCCTCCAAATTGATGTACAGTTTGAAAACATAACAGGAAAGGTTCTTCCATTAAAAATAAAAGCTTGAAAAATTTTGTGTAGGTACAATACTTAAAAAGAGTGGAAGGATCAGGCAGCAACATGATCTATTTGAGCATTAGATGCAGACTGTGGAGACAAAGAAAATACAAACAGTGGAGATTTTAATGTAATAAACACACATGGACTAGCCTAGAGCATATGGAAAAATAGTTGAAAGATAATACCCCTTCTATTGCTTAATTATTGCAGGTGTTTATCCTTACACAGGTGTACATTTGGTTACCAGCAAACAATATGTACATAGCTGAGCTTTGATTTGCTCATGTGATTTACTTGCAAGATAAAACTAGGGTTTTTTTGTCTTTTTCTATTGGTGCAGAGAAAAAAAAAAGGGGGTTGGGATCTTGTGGAAGGGTAAAGCACCCTCTTCATTATTTAGCCAGCTCCTTAGGATGGGCATGTGCTGTCTCAGCCCTTTCCTGATGGAAGGTAAACCGGGGAGATGTCTGAAAGGCAAAAGTAAGGGAGTGCAAACTTCTCCCAAGCCCTCTTGGGGTCAGGATTCAGCCTCGGCAACCAGGGTCCCTTCCAATGGCAGCAAAATACAAGGCAACAGAAGTTACTTTTTCAGTTTAATTATTTATTGAATTAGTGTTTTAAAAAAGCATAAAGCTATGGTTTTACCTATGGCAGTTACCTGTAGATCCAGACTGTGGGCTGTTTCTCACTCCTTTCTGCTCAGAACACCAGCATTTCAAATAGTCACATTATAGCATTGGCACAGAAGCTGCCATTGCTGAGAAATAACCTATCTTTCCTGCCAACTTTTTATTGAAAGGTGCTAGCATCTGATTTAATGGAGCACAAAATACATCATTCTCAGTTGCAGCTCAAAGTAAACTCAACACAGGCTTTCAGGAAATCACCCCATTGTATTTTTTGTGGTGGTTCTCCTTCAAGTGTAGGAGGGATGTTTGCAGCATGATGGGTACACATTATCATTATGAGGAGCAGCTCTGCTACATCCTGCACAGCGGAGCAATGACTTGTGCAGATCCCAGGAAATGATACTTGTTACAAATGGTTCTACTGCTGTGAAAGGGAATTGCTCTCTTCCCTGTTCTGTGCACCGAGGAGCCTGTAACCCTTTGAAGATCAGACCCAATACTTGGCAATTTATCTGCTGGGTTTAGATCCTCTGTGAAAGTCAGGGCAGGTTGGAGGCAAGAAGGTTCAAGTCTTAGCTTTGTGTCCTAGAAATTCAAGTCAAGGACAGCTGTCTTCAGCAGAGCAAAGGTTTCTTCCCTAAATTCCCCACAAATTAAAGTACCAGTGTTGCAATTACAGCTCCAAACGTTCTTGTGAATGGAAATAAAATCATGATCAATCACAAAACCAGTGTCTGTCTGAAGGCTTCCCCCAGGAGAGGTGCTCAGACCAGGTGCTCAGGGTTTCTTCCACAGACCTTTTTCCCCAGGAGAGCTTGTCAGTCCTTGGGGACATTCCCACCCAAGTGTTGCATCCTTCAGCACTTCAGTGTTTTTTTCATCTTTTTATATATCGGTAATGCTGTATGCTTGCAATCTTTTCTTTCTTCTACAGCTGATCTGAATCCCAGTTGAATTCATGTCAGACATCTCTCTGCCAGAGATGTTTGCTAATGGATTAGCCATAGAATAGATGAGGAGAATATAGAATAATTCAGTGGGAAGCCTTTTCTGTCATTGAATAACTAACTAACTGAAAACAGTTAATTGCTACTGTTAGAAATATTTCATTTCTTTAGCTCTAACAGATTTCCATAAAATCCCTTGACTTGTCTCACCACCACAATTGCTATGAAAAACCAACTTTCCAACAAAGCAAAACCAACTTCCTACGCATGATAACACACATTTATCTGATAATATTAAGATCAATATATAAGTGATTTTATAGTCTATAGAAAAGTCACAGTGCAAGGGTGGATTGCACCTAGTACAGGCCTGCCTCAATCATTCCACGTGTGCAGAAAAGCTGAAACCAAGCCCACCTGTGCCATTCAGCTGAGCCCCATCAGCTCTCCTCCAGCTGAGCTCGGGGATGGGCACGCCCGTGGTGCCGCAGCGCAGCAGCACCGTGCTGCCCAGGATGGTCTTCACCTTGGCTACAGATGTGTGCACCACGGGGCTCTGGCACTTCCTCAGCTCCACCTGGCTGAAGAAGACTCCTGCAAGGCTCCTGGGGGTGAAGCATTTCAGCCTGGGCTCAATGAAGGCTATGTTAGGAGACTGGAAATTTAGGAAATGCACCATTTCGTACAGACTGCAGTCACACACCCAAGGATTGTCTTGCAAACCTGTCAAAAAGAAATGAGGGCACTAAGTCACTCCAACAACACCTTTGGTTTCTGCCACTTTTGTTTCTATTTTTCAGCAGGACACAGTGTGACAGACTGCCAGTCTGCCCTACAAGAACTGCCTGTGCAGGAGTATTTGGGGTGGGAGAGGTGTGTCCCCCCACTGCTGCTGGCTGAGGGATCCCACAGTTAGCAGACTGGAATAAATGTGACTTGCTAAAGAATCTCCAAATCTGGATCTGAAATCATGTTCTTTAAGTTCAAAGCAGGATTATTCATATCATGAAAACATTGTGATTCGTGCACATAAAGAAGCAAAACAATTTATGATAAAAACATTTTGTTCAGAATTTATTATAAACACATTTGTTCCAGGATGAAAAAAACAAGTACTCATGGGAGAAGGGCTGTGGATTCTTTTGGCATGAGGAGACTATGAAGTCTCTGACAGGCCAGAAAATTCTCACTGGTCATTCTTAAAACACTAGCCAGATTGTCATGCCACTTTTCACACCTGCAATAGCTGTGGCTGATCCTACTTGCCTGCCATAGTTCTCTTCCAGCCCTGTTACTCTAAGTTATTTTCATTATTTTGGTAATCAGCTGCTTTTCCTGAAATGCTAATTTATACTGGATAACATGAAAGAACTATTTTAAGGGTTAAATTGAAGAGTATGCCTGTTATGGTATATAATAAATGTAGATAAACTATATTAAGGCTATACACACAGAAAGTGATATATTGAAAAACACACTCCTGTTTCAGACTCTTGGAATGTTTCTTTTCTTTATTCTGATCTCCCAGTTTGCACCTATTGAATTCCAATTCTGAAAAAAAATATACATTATTAAAAATAGACCTGTGAAGATAGTACTGAAAAAGCAAATTGGGAACTGGAGCAATGCATATCCATGAACAGAAGCTCCTGCATTCTGATTAAATCTGTGTCATCCTACTTTAAAAAGTTCACATCCAGCTGTGCTGTGGACACGTTGTCTCTAATGGTTTTAGCTAGCAGAATTGGCACTAGGGATATTAATGCCATCTAACCCCAGGCACACATTTGAAGCCTAAGCCAGGAGCATGGCTCCCAGGCTCCTGCCTGCCACAGGAGTGAGCTCTGCTCCCTCTGGGGGGCTGCACCTCCTCTTTTCCATGCACAGCCCAAGGACATGCCTGGGGCTGGCACCTGCCTGAAAGGGAACAGTACTAATACTCCCCCAAACTGTTTTAAAGATGCTGGGGAAAAATTCTTCTGAGTGCATTCCGTATCTTCTTCCCTGGGCTTAGAAGAGGATCTGGAAGTGATGGGTTTTGGCAGGAGGTCAGTTCTTGTAAATCAATATGTTAAAGTGAAGGGGGACTAAGTAAATAATGAACATTCAGCTTGGCTTTGCTGTTTGATGGCATTTTTGCTAGCAGTTTCTAGTTCATGCACTAGATAACAACTGATCCCAGGTTCCCCAGCAGGTGCCCCAGCTCCAGCTGAAGCAGCAGCCCCACAAAGCCCAGTGAGGCCTTTGCTGCCCTGCACAGCACAGGCCCTGGGCTCACGTGGGCAGTCCTCGTGTGGAAAAGCTTGCACCCTTGGCACAGGCTATGAGCCAGCAACTGAGCAGAGGAATTACTTCTGAAGGAGTCTGCAGGCAGTGGCTCTGGAGTCACAGTGATGCACTGCAGACAAGGAATGGATTGGGCTGACTCTTTTTATTATTCATGATTTTTTATGCCTCCATGAGAAACACTCATGAGCAGAGTGAAACAGAAACATGCAGCTGTGTTTTTCCAGCCTGCTCCTGTGAGGGACATGCATTTTATTTCCATGGCTCCTATGGGTGTCCACAGGATAGGACCTAGAAGCTGGAGTGTCTGTACATTACTGCATTAATTTTAGCGTTGTACTCATATGGATACATGAATTTTTTAGGATCCTGGCACAATCAACCTGTGCATAGCTGAATACTGCTCAATTTGGCCACGTGCATCAAGGCATGATCTGCTCTTGATAAAACAGTCCTAATCTATATTGAATGGAATAACATTTTTACACACAACTTGACTCTAAAAATAAAAAGGGAAAAGTATGGTCTAGGCAGTCTTGCCATGAATGAAATGGGCAATCCCAAACTGCCAGTTTTGGCTTAAAGAACTTGTTACTGCATCTGGCAAAATAGGATCATGAAACACCTGCTCCTCTCCTGATGCTAGTGAAACCTTCAGCAACATCTGCTAAGGACACTAAAAGCTTTGTAGGTGGTATTTTGTATCTTTTTAAAGTCCTGTATCTCTTTCCACTTCAATCCGGTTTTAAAAACTTCACCTTCCTAAATTTATCAAGGGAACAAAGAGCAGGTGCTTGCCAGAGTGAGAGGAAACTTGCAGTGCCTCTGCTGAGATGATCAGCAGGTGCCTGAGCTCACACCCCTGCTGCAGAGGCTGTACATGCAGATGGCAGCAACTCTGAGCCATCATCAACCTGGATTTGAACAGTGAGCAATGGCTAAAAGACCATGTTTGATAGTCTCCTGAACTAGGAAATGTGCTCAAAACCTCACCTGGGCACCCTGCAACTGAGAGTCAGCTGTGAGACACCCTGACACAAAAATGGATAATTGCCCCAACCTCTAGGCTCTGGGGAGCCTAGAGCTGCCAGCAGAAAGGGTATTCTTGGAGCTTCATAGCTGCCCTTCAAGGCAGCACTGTCTTGGTGTGCTTGGGTAGACTAGGGTTTAATTCTGTGTGAACAGATAAACAAGGCTCTGGGAAGAGACAAATTGGCAGCTCTGACCCAGATTTTATGCTCAGTCGTGGCATTATTCCTCTTTAATTTAGGCATAATAAATTATCCATCCTTTTATTTTGTTTTGCTTAAAATGGGTCAAATCCAAACACAGTGATATTAGAAAAGAGCACACAAATGATGAAGAGCTGTAAACATATTTGTATTTCTATCCAAAATGGCAATGGCAATAACTAAAAAAGCCTTGAGCAAGAGTCACCAATTTTGTGTTGTAAAGACCCAGGCAAGTAATCAAATTAATGGCATAATAAGATGAGTGTGATAAGCCTGAGGTGAGTTTGCGAATATGCAAATGAATTTACACATATTATTTAGGGTATTAAATTGTATACATATAATAGCAGGGTATTTGCTATGGCAACCACAGTAAGTGAAAATGCTGCAAGAAGATGAGGAACCCTTGACATTTGTGGCCCCTGCAAATGGGCAGGCACTTCTCTTACCTAGGATGATCTTGGAGTTATCATTGGGGAAGTAGGGAACAGCCTGGAGGTTGGCCCAGGTGGCAATGAGAGCCTGAGGAAGAGTCATGAGCTTATTGCTGGACAGATCCAGGTATGTGATGTTCTTGACATAGCGAGCAGCATCTGGAGGGACTGAGGTGAGCTCGTTGTTGTGCAAATCCAGGAGTCTCAGCTGAGGCATGCCAGCCAGGCTCTCCCAGGGGAATGATATCAAGTTGTTCCCATCCAGCCTCAGCTCCTGCAGACGACGAAGGCCCTTGAAGGTGATGCTGCTGAGGCTGGCCAGGGAGTTATAGGGCATCCAGAGGTACTCCAGGTTGTGCAGCAGGTGGAAAGCCTCTCCTGGCACCCTGCGGATGGCTGTCTTTTCTATCCGAAGCTTGCTTGTATCAACAGGGATGTTCACAGGAGGGAGGGTCATCTCTGGGTCATTGCACAGCACTGTCCTGGTGGGGAAAGACAAGGACAAGCAAAGATGTGACTTTATTTTGAAAAGATCTGAAATCTTATTTTAATGCAAGATTTTGATCTGCCTTTCTTTCTTCACAAGATTTCTTCTTGTCGTTTCTTTCTTGCTGCTCAACTCTGCATCATCACCACGAATACATCAGCTTGCAGTAATTCATATGTGCCTTCTGACTGCAGAGATCACAGTGCTGTGCCTCTCCTGGAGTGGTGTGAGTCCAAATCTGGCCCATTTAGTGTTCCTGTTGGGTTTTGCTATCAGTTTTTTTAGAGTACTTGTGATAGCAGTGACAACACTCATGCACAGCAGAGGATTCTAGTGCAAGTTAAAACAAAAGGATCTGTAAATTGAACTATAAAAGCCCTACAAAAAGAAGCCTTATTGACATGTAGGAGGTCAAGAAGTTATATAGATTAAATATGACACAGGAACTTTGGTTTGAGAAATGAGGATAAGAAAGCCAGCTAACAACTCCTTGGAAGTACTCTGGAGTAGGCTCTGCTTTACTATGGAGGGTGTGTAAAGATGGTAGCAGTCACTGCACTGCGTATAGTCATGAGAGTGAAAGCACAGAAAATTAACTCTTTGGAAAATGCTTTACTGAAAGCAAGGCAGATTTATGTGTTTTAATCATTCCTCCCCATTTCTAATCTCTAAAGGTCAAAGCATGGAAAGCCTGTGTTGCATTTGGCAGCCTTCATCCAAAAAATTGACTTGGGTTTGTAGAGAGCCATGAGATATGAAGGGAGACAAAACAGGTCTCTCAGTCTGAATTTTAATTTACCTATCAGCAAGTAGGGGAAGGCAAGTTCTTAACAAAATAGCAAGCCACCTGCAAAAGGTAAGAGGTTGGATGGGTATGTTCCAGTCTACTTGCTGGACAAGACACCACAAGAAATGTAATGTGATCAGTTAAGTAATGTTTTCCTATCACACAGCCTCTATAAACAGAATATTACAAAGCTGTCAAAACCAGGCTGGTTTTGGCTGAAATCAATTATTCCTCTGCTATCAACAAAAAATATATATAACATTGCTGAACTGCTCAAGCAGACTTCCCAGATTTAAATGCTGTTTGAGTCTACAGTTAAATTGTTAATTTATAATCAAAACATAGTACATTACTCTCACCCAACACTTTTATTGTGGCATTAAATCCTGTCCACCCTCTGCTGAAAGCTGAGATTCTGAGGAAGATAAAAATCTACCAAATAAGAAAAATCCAGAAATCCACTTTAAATAAAACATTTTACTTTGTGTAGTCATGTCACAAAATGTTACCAACAGAAAGACCATAAAGTAGTAAAGTAGAATGCTTCTCATAGCGTCCCTAAATTATGTCAGTGAGCACTAAACATTTAATCTATGGGATAATCTCCTTCTAGTGAGAAATATGAATCATAATGCAGAAAAAAGGTGGCATTATGCTCCCTAAGGGACTAATGGATATTTGCTTCATTATGTATCTTACTAAAATGCACAACAGCTTTTTCCAGTCACTGAGAGGAAATTCCCCTGGGAACTATGACATTTATGGAAAAATAATTGGCTCTCACACTGTTACACTCCCTTTTAGCAATTGCAGGCTACTTGTGTCTCTACCATGCTTCTTATTACTGGGAAAGTTTCTAGTATTAAATCTATAGCACCATAAAAGAGATAAGAAAGTAGAGCTATTTCATGGGGTTCCAAAATATCTCATTTCAGTAATGAAAAAACATTTCAGTCTAGAAAAAGTTTATTACAAAGGATTTTGCAAATCCTGTATCTCTGTCATAAAACCTCCTCTTCTGTGAACCACACCTTATGAAAATATGGCCTCTATTTTCTATAAGTCAGATACTTAGTGCTTAGCCTTCAGAAGGACTCTTTTATAACAGTCCTCCAGAGAAATCTGTGTTCAATGGCTTTGCATTCAAAGATGGACGTCCTTCTGGTCTTGCCTTCTTTTTTAACAGAAAGTTTCCAGTCTGAGAATGAACTTCATTTTTGTTGTTGTTGTTGTTGTTACTGACTGGTTTTTTAGTTCATTCTTGTCTAAAGTCTACTGCTATGCCTAAAATCTCCAGCTGAAGGATTTTTAAAGTAAATTGTTGGGTTTGGTACTACAGCATGAATCAAATCTAGTCACACTTTAGCAACAAACCAGCAGAGCAGAATAAAACCTTTTAGGACCAGAATTTTCAGCAGAAAGGTTAAAAAAAATAAAATACTGTTTAAATTTTATTCTCTTCTTGCCATTACACCAGCAATAGTTATGTCACTTCTCACAGAGGAGATGCCCAAACGCTTTCTCTGAAATCAGCTTACTGTGTTTTCAGAAGCTAATCCTCCGCAAATATAGCTAGAGCGCGGAGCAACCGCAAAAATAATGGCCACAAAGCGCGGACACAATATTTTCTCCTGCGAGCATCCCCCGAGAGGAGCAGAAACACCCCCCGCCCCGTCCGCGAGAGCGCCCGGCGTACCTGGCCTTGGTGCCCTCGGCGGGGCTGTGGAAGGCGCAGCTGCACTGCGAGGGGCAGGAGCCGCGGGCGCGGGGCAGCGCGGCCAGCGCGCAGCAGCACAGCAGGGCCCCCGCCAGCCGCATGGCCCCGGCCGCTGCGCTGCCAGGGGGCTTCGCCTATTGTTCTAGCCGCCGGCCGCTCACATCTTGTTAACTCCCTTTTGTTTTCAGCCGCGCTGTGATCTTCCAGCCCTCGCTGAGTCCGTCAGATAAAAAAGGATAGGCAGGGATTAAGGATGGGGACTTGAGTTATTTTCATGGAGGTGCTTATTGCTTCCCGGAACCGCTAACGGCATTTCTTCCTTCAGCAGCCCCCTCAAAACAGCCTCCTCTGGCAGCCTGGGGCTCTCAGGCAAGAAAAAAACAAATATATTTTTGGGGGACATAGATCACAGGCAAGATAACTGTTATCTGACCAGGAATTAGCAATAATTTACTTCCTGGCAGAGGTGTTGGGAAGATTTAAAACAGTTATTTGTGCTAATGGAATGTGAGCCTTCTATCTAAGAATACTAAAATATATGTATATAGTGATGCTATTAAAAGGCTTTATTTTCTTTTAAAGACTCCTAGTTTGATAAAGCAATTATTAAACTGTTGGCAACAAGTCTGTTACCGATAAACAGTTAATAACCCAGTAAATATGTACATATTTCAGTTTATACCAGAGCTAGCACACACCTGCAGGACTGACCACTGTGCTCTGACTCGCTGACACAGCTAAGCTCAGGTAAGGGACCCTTTTGGGGAGTGCCACCTGATGCAGAGCTGAGTGGCAGGAATTCAGGAATGCTAAGAAAAGCTCAGCTCTCTCTTAAGGTCAGCCAAAGACACCTCACTTTCCCAGCATTCCTCCCTATTGTGGTCCTGTTGTTTTCCTTTTGAAATACATAAGTTACCACTCAGAAGTGCAGCAATAACACATGTAACTATGTACAAACTGCCTGAGGTTAATGACTGTGCTTACATCAGTGTTGTTCCTAACAAAGATTGCTCACCAGGATTTCTGGAGTGGAGCTCTTCTCATGCAGAGTTCAACCTGTGTTCTTCACAATGAAGTTATGCTGGTGATTTTCAGTAATTCTGGGTAATGAACTTTCGAAGTTTCAAGGTAATCTAGATGTGGTTTGGGGCTAACTATTAAATAGACATTTTATGGTGCCATAGTTTCACATAAGCTTGTTTCACATGAGCTTGTTTCACAAGTTACTCCGATAATTAATTAATGCTTGCAGAAATCATTTATTGAGAGGATGGCCCCAAGGGTTACTTTTCCCCCTGCTATTTTCACATTCTGCATTTACCATTGTTCAAAGAGAAAGTAACGTATTTTATTATTTATTTCTGAAGAGATGAGAACATAATGCAGTGCTGCTCATTAACTATCCATGGTTGTTCTCTCATTGACTTCCATTAGGTCCCATTTCTAGATTTAACGATTTCTCAGTTCCCTTAATGATCTCCAAGCTAAGACCAAGCTTATTGGGTTTCTTTAGTGTACTCATTGGTCAGCTTGCCTTGCTGCCCAGACTCTGCCTCAGCTCAATACTTACAACATTGACTGAAACATCTGAAGCTAAATTCTACTTGAAAAGGCAATGCAACATAATTAACCTCTTGCATCTGTTTTCTTTTCAATGCATCTGATAAAGTAGTTTCCCTCCACTGGAGCTCTTGGATAATAAACTTGTAGAAAGCAGAATTGTATTGTAAGGTTTGCTTTCACGAACCTCAATTTTGCCTCATTAATGAAACATTTAAGTTACCACTAAATGTCAGGAGCAGTAGAAGTAAACTTAATTTGTAAAAATCAATAGCAGTCAATAAAGCATACCTTAGCAGCAGCTAATGCTCTGCACTTTGTCAAGAAAGCTGCTATTTACTTAACATGACAGAGTCACTTCTGAACAAGAAAGAGAAAGACCTGGAGGTAGGCTGAGAGATTAATAAAACCAGATAAATTAAAGAGGTAACATTAACAGGTTTCACATCTTGGAGTGTATTCACAAGTGTGTCTCTGGAAGGAGGAAAAGAGAGGGAAAAGGACTAGACAACTATTAACCCAGCTATGTTTTATCAGCATTTACATGTTGGAGTTTTCCCTCCCTGTCAACTGGATTATTTTACAATCCTTCATCGACACATCACCACCCAAATGATGCAAATGATGAGTTAACCATCAAGGCACAGATACCATGTTAGGCTTGATCTGAGTGGTCAAGAGAGTGAGTCTGCCCTCACCCTGCAGAAACTCAACAAGAGGTTCATCAGGACGGGTGGAAACCAGCTCAGGTATGGTTTGGACATAAGGAACTGGAGGAGAAAGAAGTGGAGGAGGAAGGCCTTGGTGCACAGGGAGCAGATATATTCCCCTGGTTCATGGGCTACATAGATCATAACATCACACAATAGTTTGACTTGGTTTGGAAGGGACCTTAAAGATCACCTAGTTCCAAACTTGCTGTAGTGGGCAGGAACAACTTCCACTACAACCAGTTGCTCAAAACCCCATCCAACCTGGCCTTGAACACTTCCAGGGATGGGGCATCCACACCTTCTGTTGCCATTCTGTTCCAGTGCTTCACAGCTTCATAAACAGTAAAAAATTTCTTCCTAATATGTAATCTAAACCTGTCCTCTGCCAATTTAAAGTGATTCCCTCTTGTCACTACATGCCCTTGTGCACAAAGTCTCTCCAGCTTTCTTCTAGGCTCCTTTTAGGTACTGGAAGGCTGCCCCAAGACCTCCTCAGAACCTTCTGTTCTCCAGGCTGAACAACACCAATTTTCTCAGCTTGTCTTCTTAGGAGACATGCTCCAGCCTCTGATCATCTTCATGACCCTCCTCTGGGTTTGTTACAGCAGGTCCAGGTCCTTCTTTCATTGGGAGTCCCTGAACTGGATGCAGTTGAGGTGAAGTCTCAGACTGGAGCAAGCAGAAGAGAACACAGAAAATCAGTGAAACAAAGACAGTGAAAAGAGATCCTTAAAACTAAGAGTAGATGCCAGTGGCTGCACTTCAAGGACTGCATGAGGCAGCATTGATGAGTGGGCTGCAACAAGATGCTGCTTCTGCTTACATTCATGCTCTCTCCCTAATTCAGGCAGATGGAAGAAATAAAGCTGGAAGCAAAATCTGATTGCTGTGTTCAACAGCCTATGAATTTGCTTCTACACAAAATTCTGGTTTATCCTGAAGCACTGTTTGCAGTACAACAGCTGTCTAGATTTTCATGGTATTTTTAAGGCTTAAGTGTATTGCCTCCTCCCAACTACTGAACAGTTATTCACTCATTATGCTATCTAATGTAAAATGAACACTCATTAGATAATTTCCTTGTAAGTGCAGGTGATATTTATTTGAGACTTTAAAATCAATACCACATTTTGCAGTGCAGAATAAAAACATTTTTTGTCATGACAGACAATTCCCTTCCATAATGAAACTAGTGGGAGTTAGGCTCTTTACTTACAGTTCTGCACTCCCAATCATAAAAATTGTGCTCCTTGCTGTTTACTTAGGAAGGGAAGTAAACAGTTTCTTCTCTGCACCAAACTAAAAATATCAGTTGTAGGAAAAAACATACAAAGAAGCAGTCAGAAAGTGTCATTCATCTGGAGTGTAAGAATTTGTTTTGCATTCTCTGAGAAGAACCAGATCTCCTGTTTATATTTTTGGTGTAAATAAATGCAAAGCAAATGAGATCAAAGTCTACTGTCAGCAAAGTTCAGCTGTGTTCAGCCATGGAAATCTTTCTTACCTTTCTTAGGTGGGGTTATAATTCAGGGAAAAAAATTTGTATTTAATAAGATTAAGTTAATTATTTGACATCATAGTTTCAATTTTTTTTTTCCCAGAAAAGCCAGAAATGTTTTATCAGAAGATTCTCCTCACAAACTCCTCACAAACAGCTAAACCTGAGTGACAAACTCAGCATGCTCCACTAAGTCGCTCATGTTTAATATGGCAATTGGACAGAATTTATTTCTTTTCTCCATATACTTAGAAAAATATGGCATAAAGCAAATCAAACAGCATATATTAGCATAAATGAAAGCCATAAAATACCTTATTATCATGATTTTGTGTGAAAGATTTTATTAGCAGGCAACACAGGCCAGACACTAAATCAATTTCATTAGGTAAATGCACCTCCAAGAAGCTTCTGGCAGGGCACATGTGAAGTGGAAAATCCTTCCCACTGATGCCAGCCGAGCACACGCTAATGCATGACGTCATTCTAAATTGGATCTTGCACTTAATGCTGATGAAGGCAGCTCCTCCAGACCTGTAGGACCTAAGTCATTAACAGAGCTCTGGACATGCTGAAGAAATAAAACAAACCCACACAGCTTTTGGCATGGCACATTGCAAGTCTGTCAGTGGTAGTTGTTTTGTGCATATTTACCATCGTTGTTACAGCCAGTGCAGAAGAGCAGAGGTGAGGGCTGACCTCTGGCCCATGGGGAGATAAACTCACACACCTCCCAAACTGCACACATTTCTGTCCCTGCAGAAGCCACCACGAGGCCCCAGTTTGGTCAGCAGTGCCCAGCAAGGCAAAGCCTGGCAGAGGTTGGAGGGGTGTAAGCCAACCCCCGTGGTGTCTCCCTGTCTGCTCCCTCTGCACTCAGGCACCAACAGAGGCCTCGCCCTGGCTGAGGCAGATGAGAAGGGCTGGCCAGAGCCTCCAGGTCCAGTGGAGAATGAGCCCCTCAGCAACCACTGAGATAAGGTGGACACAACATCTTGCCTCACCTTAGGGGAGGAGTGGGCCAGTCACCATGGCCATAGCTCTTCTACTCTTCTACAAAGGCTTCACAGTGACAGGAAAATTCCACCAGGATTGGACATTCAGGACCACAGAGGGAAATTCTCTGGGACAAACCCTTTGTGGACTCCTCTACAGAGGGAAGGCAGCAGGGGAACTGATTATCAGGGATTACCAAAACATACACCTAGAACAGCATAAATATCTGTCCAGCAGCATTGTTCTCACTGAAAAAAGTACTCTTGTCTGAGCAGCCTCACCCACATACACATCCACAATGGTCCGATTTAATGACTGGAAATACCATGGTCATATCTGACGTATTTTAAATGAGTGAAGCTTTCTTAGGTTTATATGCCTGGTCCTGTATCTCTATTGTACCTTTATTGCCTAAAATTCAGTGCAGTTCCCTCAGTTCCACAAAATCAGCTAACTTTGGGCTTAGAATCCTCAGCTGCACAACAGAGGGGCCCATGCAGTAATACTGCTGACTGCAACCACCTTTTCTGATTTGGACCTTAATAGTATTAGTCTAAGCTCAGCGGAGTCACCTCTGCTTAGGAAACAGAGCTGTTTTATTTTGCTTCTTCAGGCATGCAAGAACTTCCAGCATTGTTTATCTGGCTCCTGAATGCAGATGGAGCACAGTGGTTTACACAGCAACCCTCTGCTCTCTTGGCAGTCTGACAGGCACTGGCTTTCCTGCTCTGATTTACCTGAATACAGCCCCGAGACTTTGCATACCTTTGTGGCAGTTCTAGTAAACTTCTTGGAAACTGCAATGTTCCAGTAACTTTATTTTCTATCCTGGGTGGATATACATATATTTATTAATTTCATATTCCATTTACAGTGATTTAAGCTACCTGTCTCTGGAGAGGTAACTCAAACAGTAGAGGCAATGCTTCCCAGCTCTGCAGGAAGCTCTGACTCTCGAAAGACTGAGGTGGAGCAGCAGGCAGGAAAGCCAGTCCCAGTGCAGCCTGGTCCCAGGTGTGGTGTCCTCATGGAGCCAATCACAGAGCTAATGTGTGATATCTGGGGAGCAGGTGATGGATCTGTGTCCTTTTCTGAAGAGTCTTTCACACAGCACGGCTCTGGCTCTGGAGCTGCCCCTCCTGGCTTTCTTACTTCCCACCGAGTTTACAGCTCCTTCATTTTTTTCTCAGCATGGCCAAGGAGCTTTCCCCAGATATTATCCCTGACCTTGATGCTTTCTCTGTACTTGCAAGTCTTTCTTACTTCCCACCAAGTTTACAGCTCCTTCATTTTTGCTCAGCATGGCCAAGGAGCTTTCCCCAGATATTATCCCTGACCTTGATGCTTTCTCTGTACTTGCAAGTGAGCCCTTTCCTCTGCACAGACAGCACCTCCACTCCTGGCCCCCATCCTGCCTTGTCCGTTGCACTCTCCCCACCACTCCTGGGGCTACCAAGCTCGCTCCCCAAAGCACAGCCACTGGCTCCTGCCTGCCCCAGAACCCTTGGCCCTGCCCAGGCCTTCAGCACTACATCTTCCTCCAACAGCTCTGAGACAACTGCAGAGAAAATCAGATTGAGCAGAGTGCTATCCTGTGTTGTACAGACTGTTGAGGAGAAGGGTTATTGAGTGGCTGCAGGCATTTCCAAAGGGCTGGTGCCCGTGCACACCCTGGTGTGATGACTTCTTCCCTGCATCATCCCTCCTAAGGCCAGCACCAGGTGCCTATTTACAATCTGGGTCATATTCCCTACCACCCCTACCAAACTGAAACAAATTTACACAACTGCAACGAGAAGGTCTCCAGACAATACGCTTTCTGTTTCCTTTCTTTGGCAAGAAGCCTTTCCCATGAGGACCAAGATTACCACTCATTTCAGTGATACCAAACTGCAGTTCTGGGTGACTGCATTCCCAGCCTGCTTCTGCTGAAATGCTGCCATTTTTCATTTAAAGGCATATCTCAACATAAAAAGTCAAATTTGGCTAAAACTGAATCAGAAGAAAGGATTAGAAAGGCAGGGGAATAATAACACATCAATTTAACAAAGTTCTTGCTGTGAATATAAAATACTGTGTCAGTAATCTGCATTGATTGCTTGAAGAAAATTCAGAGTGCATGAGCACTCTGTTATCTTTGCACTGCACCTTTTTTTGTTGTGCTTGTACCAATGCATATTTTACAAAGATTAATATGCTCCCACCAAATATACACAGTTCTATGAAAACCACAAGGACATCTGGCAAGAAACTATCCTATATTTTTTCTGTGTATTCTTTGCAAACAGATTAGTAACCAGTGAAATAATCTTCAGTGAGAGGGTAAAAGGAAATGGATCTGTTATTGATGCAGAAAGGAGATCAGTGGAATTCAAATTATGAAGTTCTAGGATAACATCAGGTTCAGCAAAAGACCTTTCCCCCTCAATTTGGAAATAGCAAGTAGCTATTGAAAGAGTGCATAAAATAGAAAGGCACAAAAAACTTCATCACTAAGGAGTTAATGAGTGTCTTTGGCAAAGCAGTTATCATTTGCATGTTATCCCTGACTTCACAGGAATACACGATGTGAAGTTACATCTTACATAAAAAGGACAGAAAGCAAATGAATGCAGCTTTGTTTTACCAGCTGGAAAAAGAGCTATCATTAGAAGATTCTATCAAAGTCAGTAATTTATTCCTTATTTGCACCTCCTCTTTGCTTGAAGAAAACCATTTACAACCTGAATTTGTAACTGAAGTTAGCAGCCATATTGGACCATATATCATTCCATACTATCTCAACATACCCTTAGAAAGTCAACTTAACACAGCATCAGCAAAGGAGTTAAGAGACTGATGCAGGAAGTTTCTGTTGACATGAATTTCACTTGAGTCAGATGCTGAACTGCCATTGGAAAGTTTTCCTATGACTGACTTATGTAAGTAGACTCTGCACTGATAAATTAAATTAGATTTAGACATGGAAATTGTTAAGATACTTAAAGAAAAACAGTCAACAAGTTAAAAATAATCATTCTAATAAAGGTCTGTTAAATCCAAGGGGACTGAGGTCGTAGCCTACTTTCATGGAAGAAAAAGTATTGGAATGAGCAAAGTTTGCCCCACAGACTTTAATACACTCCACAAAACTACCAGCAGTGTGACATATCTGGGAGATTTTCCTGGGAGTGAAGGTGAAGTACAGTGGCAGGCGACCAAAAGTACCTGACAGGCCTCAGGAGGGCAGTTCAAATGCCTGTGTCCTTTATCCCAGTCTAGAAGAGCTGTGCAGCTTTATGTTGACAAGCATTACAATGAGCCATCCATTTTCAGAACTATCACACTAGGAAGATTTACAGCACATTTACAAGATCTAGCACTAATTTTTTTGCAAGAACATACAATGGATCACTATTAAAACACAGGTTTATGTCATTCATTTGCCATGCTGGGAGGCAGGACTGTCACCTTCTTTGTCATCAAGACATGTAGGTGAGTGAAAAGCAAACATAACAATGGATTTATGGGGTGCAATGTAATTTTACTCTGCTTAAACCAAATATCTGTATAGCCTAACAAATATCATACCCTCCTGAATTCTACTTCACAATCTAAGAGCATATCCATCAAGGCAATTACCTGCATCAAAAAGAGCTGTAAATTGAATACCAGAGATCAAAAAAACTCAGCAAGATGGTTTCACAACAGCCTTGAAGCTCTAATCAGTTCTCCTGGGCATCACAGCCTTTAAGCACAGATTTCAGGAAAACTGCAAAAAATCCACCATCTTCAACCAACACCCCTGATTGTAAATGCACCCCTGAAATGTAAACTTCACCACATAGTCAGGAGAGCTGAGCAAGCTCTGTTGGCATCTGGAGTGAATTCACTCTGCCTGAGACCTCAATCAACAGGCAGCCAGGTCAGCACAGTGTGGGGCCTGAGCTGAGGGAAGCTCATATCCCCTGGGCTCATATCCCTTTCTGCTCCCATTTTGTAGTAGGATTATCAGGATGAAGAAAGTTACGTAGCAAAGAACTATCATGCTAGTGGCACCTTGTTAAGGCAATGAGCTGGAGGTTGGACAAGCTGCAGGCTGCACATAGTCCAGAGCCACTGTGCACCCAGACTCCAGCCCCCAAATATCTCCAAAAGGAAGGTGATTCCTGTGAGTGCTCACCACTGAGCAACTCACTCATGTCCTTGTATGTTTAGGGCCCCAAATCAGTAATTTGTGTTTGTCTTTAATCAAGCTGTGCCACTGTGCATATTAATTTAAGCCTCAGTTACAAAAAGGAAATATGTTAATATTAGAGAACAGTCATTGCCAGAAAAATATATTGGCCAGTTTCTAAAAAAAAAATGGGTGAGGGGAAGATCTACAAGCTGCAGAAATTATTGGTTCATACTTTTCCTCTAATTATCAACTCAATGAGTGCCCCTTTGTTTTTCAGGTCACTCCCCAATTACATGTTTCCTTTGTTCCACAACATTTAATTCTTTTGCAGTGTTGCAAAATTAACTGGACAGGTTTCTTAATCTTGTGTCTACAAAGAACTTGTTGTAATTGCCATGAATGCTTTCATTTTGCTGGTGTCTGAAATACGATTTGCAGGGGAAGGGGGAGTACGGGCTGATGCTAGTCCCATCACTAATAACATTCCTGCAGGGATTGTAGTGGTGGGAGTAAAAACCCCAAAGCTTTTATATAATAACAGCATGTGTTTGCACGTGAGCTGCTCCTTTAAGAAGCCTTGGGCTACTGGAAGTAGAGAGATCCAGAGAAAAGGCAGCCCCACAGCTATAACAGAGGGCATAGGTTAAATCTTTTGGCATATTTATCATAAGAATGGTCGCTGCACACCCTCTCCCTGAAGGCTTCACTGAAATAGAAGTGTTTGCCATTGGCACTGCCCTGCTGGTAGAAGGTAAGTTTGGTGGGGGACCTCGGCAGCAAGAAGATTTTTTTCCCCCCTATTATTTCTGGTAAGAGGGGAGAAGGAAAATTGAAGTGAACAGCAGCATTTGTGGTGTGCTGACCCTAGTTACTGTGGCTACATCACCAGTACTTCTGGTGAGTAAATCAGGAAGAGCTGAAAGTTCTTTGCTGTGAAGATCTGCACTCTCTGCATAGCTGTGGCAGTGAAGTAGAGCTACTCAGCTCTCTTCTCAGGAATTTGGGATGTAATATTTTGTTGTTGACTTTTAAAGGCAATTTTATCTTCCTCTGGGAAAAGAAGTTGAAATGACTGATAATCTCTCAATAAAATTGCACTGCTTGTTTTGCAGCTTGTGATGGCAATCTTACAATCAAACATGATAGCTCCAAAAAGACCTGTAAACTGTTAGCATACATCCAGACTGCATTGGTAGCACCGCAATTAATGGCTGCTGGGTAAAAGTAACAAAGCATATCAATTTAATTGAGCCAGTCTGATCTTTTCTTAAGGCATATTCCACTTATTGAGAGACTGTAACAAAACAGTGAATTTATATCTACCTGGCAGCTAGCAAAGGCTCATAGCTAGGATAATGTTGGTGTCAGTCCCAGGGCCTGGGATCCCATTCCTGCATAGGAATCAGAGGGGATGTGGGAATTGTGGGGCCCAACAGCAGAGGAGGAGAAGCTGTGAGCACCCTCAGAGTGGGATAAATGCTTGTTAGCTCACTCCATGAACATGGAGCACGGGTGCTCACCTTTGCCTTCCACCCAAGGTCATACGTGGCTGCAAAAGAAAGCTGGAAATGATGTCAGACACTCTTGCTTGGAAGAGAGGGGGAAAAGCTTCTACCTCTTGCCCAGGAGCAGGCTGCTGCCTAAACAGGGCTAAGCCTGGCCCACAGTCCCCAAAGCCATGTGCACAGCCTGGCAGCACAGGGACAGTGACAGTGCTGGGGCTGGCAGAGCTGGGTCCTGCTGGGGACCTGCTCGTGGCACCACGGCCCTGCCAGCCCTGACCTGTGCTGGGGCTGCAGCTATGGAAGTTCCAGCAAAGAGCCCCATGGCAACCTTCAGTTAAAACTAGGTCTAGTCTAACACATTTATGGTTTATTAAACATAAGTATGTTCCGTGGGGTTTCAGGCAGAATGTGCCCAGTATATTGGCAGTAAAACTTTGTTATTGTCATCTGGGTTAGAAGACCAAGCTAAACAATCAAGGAGTCATTTACTTTCTGAAACATTCTGAGACAAAGGTGATGAAGACCTCTCTTTTCCTCATGGCAGCTTCTAAGTGCAGCTTGCAAAGAAAGGTTGTGGTGAAGAGTTGCATCCAGTTTATTAAGTGAACATATTTGCTGATTTAAAAATGAAAACTCAATACTTTCTTAAAAAAATTTAGTAAGTTCTCTATGTGTGCACTCATGCTGACCTTCAAGAAAGCAGAATCTGGTAAAGCCCGAGGCTTCCAAAAAGAGGGAAAAGATAGAAAAAAATCTGATATAGTAATAACTCTTCAGCTCTACTCTAAATATGCTCAGAACACATCTCTCCTAAAGGCTTCTCTGCATTTGAGAGAGTTAACAGCAGTTTTGCCCTGTGGGTGGGAGGTAATCTAGCAGGGAGGAAATAAAAACAGCAGATCTCAAATGGCTCCAAATATTTCTCCTGGAAATATTTTGTTCTATATTGTGCAATGATAGACACACATCAGCTGTTACTATGGTTATGCCATCAGCCATTAATGCAATTAAGGTAGAAGCAGGATTTCTGGCTAGAAAAAAATCATCCATCTTATGTAACTGCAGAATTAAGACAATAAGCATAAGTAACTACACTACTTTACAGAATTAGGGGATATGGATTTTTTCTGTGCTACAGCATTTCTTTTTCCAAGAAGAACACAAAGACACAGTGCCTCTCATCTAACTGAGACTTAGAGACTGGATGTTGAGTCAGATCCTCATCAGAGCTAAACTAATTCAGGTCGCCTTCAAAAGGGCATTAAAGGACAAAGCTTGAGTTTAAACCAGTGAAGGATGGGCTTCAGAGTGGCACAGCTCTGTGCTGGGTGAATAGCTTGGGTTGCTTGGATCCCTCTCTGAGGAACAACATAAACTTATTTTTTTTAATCTATCAGTGACTGCTCTTCATAATTAGATTATTCCTTTCCATGTATAGTCTGTTGACGAGGGACAGTAATAAGATTGAGCTGGTGTAATTCAAGCACTGTGTAGGCTACCCTGAGACTGAAGTCCAAAGGGAGGCAGGCTGACTGAAACATGGCTGAGGGATTTCTGTGCTTAAACAAAAAGGAATGTTACAAGGGATATTAAATACAAACCATTTTTCTGTCAAAGTCAGGCCTGGACATGTGCACAGCAGCAGCATGTGCTGGCTGTCAGCTCTCTTGAAACTGCCTCCTCTGCATCTCACTCGCTCTGAACCCTGAACCATGTGTCCCTGCATGCAGCCTGACAATCCAGTTTCTCTTATTATAACAAAAGGCAGAATTATAAATAAGATCAAACTGCTTCTGCTCCACATGAATGAAGAAGTCTGAAGCACTGGCTTGAGCTGTCACCTATGACTTCTCTTCTGAAAGCCTTTGTAACTTGCGTGCAGACTGACCACTACAGATCTATTTATTCCCTGTGCATAAGATTCCACTGTAATTATTGCTCTCTCATCAAAGAAAACAGCAGCATCATTGTAGTTATTTTCAATTTCCACTTGAATCACACCAAACAATTCTGTCTTTCAGCCCTGCTTGGTTTCTGTCTGAATGGCTTGACAATCATTTCTTTCCGAAAAATCAAAGAGCTGCGAACGCCCAGCAATCTGCTGGTTCTCAGCATCGCCCTGGCCGACTGCGGCATTTGCATCAACGCCTTCATCGCTGCCTTCTCCAGCTTCCTCAGGTATGGCACAAAGGTTTTCCCAAAGCATGCTCGGGAGAATCACGTGAAAATTAACATCTTAAGTTCTAAGGGGTCTAACTAATTAAATGGCTCTCTTTCTACCGTAAGTCATAGCCAAACTTCTCATTCCCTCAATCCAAAACAATGAAACAAAACCCTACATGCTTCTACTGGGCAAGTAGAAAAGCAAATTTTACTGCATATCATCACTGACAGATTATAAGACTGACTAGAGAAGACATTTAGCCAGACAACTTTACCAGTGGTTATAGAAGCTAACTGAATATCAAAATATCGTGTCACTAAACCTCTAGGTTGACCCTAAATTTGTCTGCAAGTCTTTATATGTTTGTTGTGTTGCACTGACTTGCACACATTGACAAATTGCCTCCTCATAAAGGAAGCAGACCTTGAAGATCTGGATAATTGGATGAAACGTAGATTTCAAATTTAAAAACACCAACTTTTCAATACACAGATGCAGGGTTATATTTTCTTCTCAGTATTAAGAGTACAAACAGCTGTTGTACTGTAAGAGACACCACAGCAAGAAAAATGCTGGCAAATGCCTAAAAGCAAGCACAGTAACATTTTTCACAGTGTTTCTCAGATTCTCAGGACAAGCACAGGCTATCATTTTACCCTCTCTGTTAATGCAATTTCCAAACATGTCTTCACCTTTCTCTATACTTTTCTTAACGTATTTGTTTGTTGACAGATACTGGCCCTATGGCTCTGATGGCTGTCAAATCCATGGCTTCCATGGCTTCCTGACAGCCCTGGCCAGCATTGGCTCCAGCGCAGCCGTCGCCTGGGACCGATACCATCACTACTGCACAAGTAAGGGCTGCAGTTCCCCTCACAACCTTCCCCACATGCTGCAAAAGGCAGCTGCCTCAGCTTTCTGAGAATCAAAGCAAGCACATACTTATAATTTGTGTATCTTGTATATAAGTTTGGTTTTCTGACACACTAGATACAGCAAATATAAACAGCTTCTCCAAAGGAACTCTTCCCATACAGGGGAAATTATCAACCATCAGGAGATATTTCCTTGTCCTGATCACATCTAATTTGTGACCCTCTTGCCATGCTTTCTTTAAATCCATAAGTAAACTTTACAACAAAATCCCAAATAAAATCCAGTTCCTCATATTGAAGAAAAATCTGTTCATCTTGGGCTTTCATCCAACACCCTGCTGTGTACCAAAGAGATCATCACATCCATGCAGAGTTTACTAGTGACAGATAAATTTGGTGTAAGCAGAGAGCTGCCTCTGCAGAGATGGTGGCTGGAACAGGGCCCATGCAGCGGCATGACTGGCTCAGCAGCCCCTTTGTGCAACATGCAGGCAATTTGGGGTGCAGAGACTTTTTCCCCACAGAGCCTCCACAATAGTCCAGCAGCCAATGGCAAAATACACCCAAAAAGCACACAGGGAATATGGTCAGTCTGATCCTGTTGAGGAAAGGTTGCCAACTTTTTTGTTCTGCAATTTTTGAAGGAATCCAGCTCAGGCAAAGAAATGTATTTTTTCATGTCTAGACCAAGGCCCCACATAATGCAGGCTGTGAGCTAAATCCATACTAACACCCCTTGGACACTGAAATGCATTTGGAGCTGGAAGAGGAGCATCTGTATTTCACAAGAGAGAGCCTGAAAATAAGCATCTCTGGGAAAGACATTTTACTCTCTGCCACATTGACTTTAATGCTTTTGTGTCATGCACTCCTCCAGTCAAGAACATGCACTACATTAAGAGGACAGAAGGGCCCTAAGGGCACAAGCTTCTTTACTTTGCTCAAATTGTTACTTACTGATGGCCAAACATGGCTCCTAAAGTGAACATTTTGAACAACAAAACAAAATAAAAACCCAGAAGGTGCTCATGCCCTGTGGTTATTCCAGTAAAACCAGCCCTTTCTAGTTCGATTCTTCACATGCTGATTGCAAGGAAGATTAAGTCATATTTCAAAGACGTGCTACACCAAGCCCACAGGCTATACTGTGTTCTCAATCCATACATTAAACCCCTGTTGACACTGGTGTGAGTTGCATGCCTGTACAGAAGGTACAAAATACCTTTAGCTAAAATACAAAGCTATCAGCCTTTTATCTTCATTCCCCAGGATCTGATACTCCTTCCAAGCTCAATTACATCATCCCCCGTTTTTTGTTATGTCCTAACAGTTTCCCAAGAAAACCTTCATTGTGGCATTCCTCAGCTTGATTATTTACTATCCCTATTTCTGGGAAGAAAGAGCTGATGAGAATGTTAGAGATGACTATGATGATAGGATAACCTGGGACTTTACAACCATTCTGGATGCTCATATCACAAATTTGTTCACCAACATTCTGAAAATTGACCAGGTTTTTAGATTTGGAAGTCAGCACAGCCTTAAGTCACAAAACCCTACCTTTAAAGTGTATTGATAACTAGACAAGTCACTCACCAGAAATCAGGTTGAAGTTGCTTGGTATATGGAAGAAAATAGTATCATCAACCCATGTGACAGAGAAGGTCAGGGTATTTTACTCTTCCCTCTCTTCTTTTTTTTTTATTTACTTCTAGGCAAGCACACTGGGCAATTCTCTTTTCATCCCCTAAGTGTGGCTCTGGGGTCTATGAGATGCTACTTTCACAGCAGAGGAGAGAACTAGAGAAAAAACCAAAAGTATGCATTAAGAGGAGAGATAGCAGGGAAGTCTGAAGGGTATCAATATCAATCCCTAGCAAGATGGGGAAAAAAAGATTTTAAAATTTGATCATTAGGGGGGAAAGGAGAAAACAGAAGTAGTTATGTGTGAGTGCCTGACAGTGAAGAAGAAAAGGGCAGATTCTGAGGAAGCTGTCTCTCAGCAGCCAGGTATTCAGGACAGAAGGCGACAGTTTAGATCAAGGCAGACATTGTCAGTTCCTCTCTGGCCATTCACACTCCACTCACACTGCCATTAGAAGTTTGGGAAGAGGGAAAGGATCCTGGTCCGTTCATAAGCACAGCATAAAGTTACAGATTTAAAAGGAAAGAAAAAAGTATAGATTTTTAACTTGCATTTAAGAACTAGGGGGAAACAGAAAAGCTGAAGTGATTTATATCAGTACTTCTCTGAATACCATAAAAGAGAAGACAAACAAAACCAGCAGGGATTTCACAGCAGCATTCAATTTCTTATTCCTACAGAAACTGAACACTTGTGAGCACCAGTGACTGTTGCTTTTTGCACTGCAGATGAAGTAAATGCTAACACCTATTTCATTTATGACTGATATATATTTTTCCTTAGCAAATTTTCAGATATTTCTCTCTTTTGCAAACTAATTTTAAATTATGCATGCCATTAAGTTTGGTATAAGGCATATACTGTCCTGAAATATATTATAACTTAATATTATACAGCTATTATAACTTAACCATTTGTAAGAATGAGAAAAATAGACTATTTTTCCCCTCCATCATAGGAAATCATAGAAAATATTGACCTTTTATTTCAGACACTCCTTTGAACAGCAGACTGAAATCTAGCTGAAAGGCAGCCCAGTGTCAGAGATGTATTTTTCAGCCTGTGAAAATCAGCTAAATGTTTGAATAAATCATAAATCTTTACAAAAACACATTCATAAATGTTTCCACAAACTAAACCCTGAAACATAGTTATGATTATATCACTAAAAACTGGCTTTCATGATCAAAAGGATTAAGGTTCCATGCTCTATCTAGCACTTGCTAAAAGTTCATCTTTTGGCATCATAATTTTAGTAATCTTTGAATGAAGAGAGGGGAGTCTTTCTGTTCCAAAGCAATTAGAGAAAATGTTTAAAATCCCCTGTATTATTTCCCTGTGTGGAAAAGAGAGGCTTCCCTTTTGTTTTTCAAAGAGGGAAAACCAGAGCACAAGACTGATTGGACTTAATAGGACCAAACTGCCAGCACAGGGCCCTAATTAAGAATTATATCTGTAAGCATATGCTGGAACCCCATACACATGCATTTAATTGAATTAGGACCTACATGGCTATTACATTAAATTTTGTCAGGCCAAGAAAAGGCATTTAAGGTAAAGCAATGGCCTGATGTGGACAAAAACAACTGAACTGCTCTCAACATGTGCTCTTGCTTTCAGCCTTCTCAGGGGAGGACATTTTTGCCATGTGAGGACAGCATGATTCTTTCACTGTTCTTGTACTGAAAGTGTTTTTCTGAGTAAAACTAAAGTAATCTCAAGCTTGTTTAATTTTACATTCATACATTTTTAGCTACTTCTGATGTGCGTGTAAATATTTTCTGAAGGGTCAACCAGCAGCTGATTTCACCAGTCTAAATATAAATGCACCTCATCCCCAGTCCTTCACCTCTGAGGGACAGATCAGAATTGGCCTGAATCTTTCTGCCTGCTGTCATGATGCTGCTGTCTAATGGCAGACAAAAAGATTGCTTCCCAAGCTCAGTGAAAATTACATCATTACTTGTCCCTAATGGGAGATTGGATTAGAAAGGAGTGCTGGGGAAAGTCACTGTTCTCCCTGCTGGTGCTGCTGGCGTCATGGGCTGCTCAGCATGGGCACGATGACAGACACTGGCCTCAGTAACAAAATTATCCCGACCTTTTTACATGCAAGCAGTGAGGCTAGCACAATATCTTGCAGCAGCAAGGAAGCCTTGCCTGTCTTCTCCATGAAGAAATACTTCCTGTGTCTTCTCAAGTTTCCAATCTTCCGTTACATTCCTATAGTATTTGGTGGAACCAGATGAGATAGGCACAAGGGAATGCTTTATTATAAAATTAGAAAAAAATTACTAATGCTGAGCTTCACATTTCCTGTTATAGGCTAAGTGATCTTAAGGGCAAAATTACTTGTCCAGTAGTATTTTTAGAACAAGCTCTGTTCTCAGGTTGTGATGACCAGTAATTTTAGAACAGGGTATATGACATATCCACACCCTCCTGGCCTGGCAGGAAGGAAGAAGGCAGGGGCTGGGGCGTGTGTGCAGAGTCACATTTCTGACCTGACCCACACTCTGCAATGGGGCTCTGTTTCTTCAAACACTGTTTATTGCATCACCCTGTTCATTGTGTTCGCTGCCTCATCTGTGTCTTTTAACACATTCCCAAAACACAAGAATATAGTGTTCGTAACAGCAGCTGTATCTCCACTGTGGTACAAAGCTGAGCAGCAATACAGCATTCATCGAAGTAAGACACACAAAAAGGGAAGTACAGTTTGCTGTTTCCTAAAAGCTGCCTTCATATTTCATGGAAGACTGATTCCTCCAGACTCAGATCAGCTTCACGATACAAATCACAAACAACTGCTTGTTTCTGCCTGAGGCCCAAGGGCCTGACAGCTGTTTCCAGTGGTTTTGTTCAGGGCATGGAGACTCCCTTTCCTCTTCCCACAGGGAGCAGGCTGCAGTGGAGCACAGCTGCCTCCATGATGGTGTTTGCATGGCTCTTTGCTGCCTTCTGGTCCGTGATGCCCTTGCTGGGCTGGGGAGAATACGACTATGAACCCCTCCGAACCTGCTGCACCCTGGACTACAGCAAAGGGGACAGGTGAGGGCCAGGGCCAGCTCCCACAGGAGCAGAGTGGAGGCTGCCATCCCCTAGGATGGCCTTGGGGGCACACAACCCCCCCCAGCTGTGCCCAGCACTGTTCCTGGGGCAGATGTCCCTCCCCAGCATCTGGGACAAGGCAGGCACCACCCCAGGCTGCCTGGACTTGCATGGTGGCACATGGAACAGCTTCCTCTGTGGGAGAGCCTGGTGCTTAGCTTTCTGCCACTCCCTCACCCATCTATGTGCTGCATCTTTTCTGGGTTTAGGGCTTGAAACTCTTTCAGAATAGTTTCATAATATTTTCATAATAGTTTCATAATATTTTCATAAAGCTTTTGGCTTTATGTAGGCCAGCACAGATGTCTGAGTAGTGGTGTTTGGGTTTAAAATACAAATACCTGTTGTGATTTTCTACAAGACTATCCATTCCACACACAATGGCACAGTTTAACTGGCCTTCAGCAAATTCTGCACCTGAAGCACATTGACAAAAGTGGTATTAGCAATTTTTAAATTGGTATTTACAATTTGGTAAATACTTACAGCAAGTTTACATAGATGTACTAGACTTGAATTAACACCATCTTTTTTTCTTCCCTCCTCACCTTTTCCAGAAACTATGTCACATTCCTTTTTGCTCTGTCCACTTTCAATTTCTTGATCCCAGGCTTCATCATGCTGACAGCCTATCAGTCCATACACCAAAAGTTCAGGAAAACTGGGCACTTTAAGGTAAGAAAGCTCCCTGGACCCCTGCAATCACTGTGACAAAATAGGGCTGCATTCAGTAGAGACAAAGTCCTTGAAAAAAACCCAATTTCTTTCACAAAGACTTTGACTCAGCTCCTTCTGTCCTAAGTCCCCAGTGCTACTTGAGTAGGAGGGGAGTACAACACAGGATGGGGCCATTCAGAAAGTTCATGGAACATCATCCTTGGAAATATCAGCATTTTACCAGACGGCCACATTTGCCCCAACCTAGTGCTGTAAACAGTTCCTCATCAAAGGGGGAGTTGGACCAGTGTTCCTGGAGATTTCCCTTCATCAACACTGGTCCAACTCTCCTCAAAAAAACAAACACAGAGCATGCAGAATAGTTACCAATAGCATATCAATTTTTATCCAGGGAAATTTATCTCAGGAAGAATTGTTATTTCCTGCTTTGCTACAGGTCTTTGGCTTATGGCTGAGGAACTCAGAACTACAGCTCTGCAAGGAAACAGGCAGGCACCCCTTGGGGGGAGAAGGGCCTTCCCATACACATTGTATTAACACTTGGCTGAGGAAAGTCAGAAACCTTTATGAGCTGGAAACAAAGGAATTGCTCCAGTGTGGCAGGTCTATGGGAATCTAATGTGGTGATTGTATGAGTTGTTTGCTGAGGTGCAGGCTGGGGCACTATGCATGGCTGGGGGCACAGCCCAACCCCTGCACTCAGTAAAGACAGTCAGAGCTCAAGAGAAATGTTATATTGACAGAGACAGTCAGGCAGACTTGTTTGTAGCTGACTGGAATAAATACTTGTGCCCTCTGTATTTCTTGAATAAATCTCAGTATTCATTATTTTGTCTATTACTTTTTTCCAGTGAGTTTGTATGCACTAGCATGTGATTTCTTTCTCACGATTCTCTGTAGCTGTGCAGACAAGTTACAATGCAGAAAACTTAAGGATGAAATTGTCACTTCCTTAGTCATTCATATTTGTAAGATATTTGCGAACAGCTGGCCATGAACACCATGGATAGGTTCTAGCATAAAGGACAGAGAAATGCTTCTATCACAACACAGCTACTGCATGCATTTGTTGCACCAGCATAGCAGTGGCTTCACATAGTTTGTCTGCAAGACCATCTAGGAAGTCAGCAAAATATAATTCCTTTTGATCTGTTTTTAAATTTTCACTTAAATTTTCACTTAATTTTCAATTGCTTCAATTTCACTTACATTTTCAATTGCTCTCTCCCCTCAGAAGAAGTTACTGGCCATGGCTTCTATATCTAGCACACACAGATTTATCTGATCTACCATAAGGTGTTTTGCCACCTCTGTCACTCCCCACCCACACCCAGGATCAGGGCTTTGGTGCTGTTGCGCTGTTCTGTCCCGTGTCCTTTTGGCTGATCCTCTCCTGCTACTGAACACAAACCACAATCCCACAGGACCTCTCCCATCCATTTGTTGCAATGTGTGATTGTGAAAAGCAAACCTATTGCTCTTGTTTTCCAGTTTAATACTGGTTTGCCACTGAAGACACTGGTCATTTGCTGGGGTCCCTATTGCCTCCTGTGCTCCTATGCAGCAGTGGAAAATGTCATGTTCATTCCACCAAAATACCGCATGGTAAGTCAGTGCCACCCCAGACCCCAAAATTACATTCTCATCACTCCCCACTCTGTCTCCGTGCAACATTGCCAATTTACTCACTACTGGGTTTACTGGTAAAAACAGATATAAGAAGTAGTCCTTTTCCTCAAAGCATTCTGTTTGTCTACCATTTTTAGTGAAAACAGCTAAGCACAGTGATATAACAGGCATTGCATTATTGCTTTGATCAAGCAGTCATTTAGGAAGTCAGGGGTATATTTCTTCAGCAGTTAGTTAGGGGTGTGTAACCTGTACTGAACCTGTACTGTTCTGTGCCATGTAGGAGCTTTCTGTGTCCTTCCCAGAGTGAGGCACTAGCTCAGAATTTTCAGTTTTAAAGAGATCGATTGTCTCATTCACATTTCTAATACTCTCTCCTCAAGGAAGCTGTAATTTATCACTCCTAAGGTTCTGCTGCCTGCTTTTCCCTTTCTTTGATGAGTCTTGGCTCCAAAGCCACTGCTGGGACTCAGTAATATCACCTCAAACCTTTCAACTTTCATTCCATGCCCCAAAATCAGCCCCGTTTCAGGTCACTGAATGCATTACCGTGTTCAGTATCCCACATTAAATGTGTTAGCAACATCAGCCTGTTCATCCATGCAAAGGTGTCCATGGCACACCTTTCACTCCTCCTAAGTGTTGGTATGCACTCTCAAATGAATGATCCCTATTTCAGGCAATGCCAACCTAAACTCTTTCTCCTGGAAGCTATAACTTCCTGAGTAGGACTTCCCACCAGCCAAATTCCTTTTACTTCTACCCTGTCTGGGAGTAGCAAGCTAATGCTATTGAAGACATGCTTTTTTTTGTAAAGGGAAACTAAACAGAGGCTGACATCAGCCCACTGGCTTTTTGGTGTTTTCCTAGTAATAAATATTGTGTCTCATGACAGATTCCTGCCCTAATTGCCAAGACCGTGCCAACGGTGGATGCCTTTGTATATGCCCTGGGAAATGAGAACTACAGAGGAGGAATATGGCAGTTCCTCACAGGACAGAAGATTGAGAAAGCAGAGGTTGATAACAAAACTAAATAACCCATTATGGTATTAAACAAAATTACTGCAGGTACATCACTGAAAGCAAAATTCAAGAGAAAACTGAGTGCATTCTCTGGTATGTTGTGCAAAGGTGGTTCCACATTGGAAAGGCTGTGCATTGGCTACAAACAATGAAGTATGGAAAGAAAGCCCTCCAGATAACTGTCCAAACCACCATGAGCTGCTTGTCAAACAAGCTGCCTTAAACCTGTGTCGATTGTCATCAGTCTCATTTTATATGTCACTGTGAATAAACTATGTGCTGGAAAGCATTTTTTTTCTCCTGATAAAAGCTAACATAAAAGCTCAGCAAATTAACTGAAGCAGGATATTCATTTGCCCAGTGAGGCCTCATCAGATCAATCTGGGCAGGTTGTCCATATGGTAATGTCTGGATTACTAGAAGATTAAACCAGTATCCAGTATTGACCACATGTCTGCATAAATAGCTTGTTCATCTGAACAACTCATTTTCAGTGCACCCAAAACAGGCATTTCCAAATTTCCATCATGAATCTGACATCCTAGTTCCATAAAAACATTTTAGTGAGCATGTTTCCCCAGTAAGGAATATTGGCTTGGCTCCTATTCAAATGAGTTACTGCATGACATTCAGCTTTGTCACACACTAAACTGCATCGGATTTTGCAGCTGCTGCTTAGCAGGACAATCAAAAGCTTATAGTCCCTCATAAAAAACATTCATCTTTTTGTTGAACATTGAGCAAAAGCTAAAGGGAGGTATGAGTCAGATTCTTATGACAAAAATGTCATAAGAATAAAAATTAACTTCACATCTTCCATTAAATTCTCCTATGTTCTACATAAGAGAGCAATCCCTGCATCAGTGGTGATTAAAGAGTCTGAGCAATTAAAAAGTCACTTTCATAATTATCAGAATTTATATGTATTTTTAACTCTCAGAAATGTCCATTTTAAACATTTGTATTTGCTTGTGTTGCTCATATTGCCTATGGGATGAAAAACTGTCAGTTGATATTGCCTGTTATTACAAGATGTGTCTCAGAATTGCCCATTTGTAAAAAAATATGTGCATGACACAGATTAGGAGAGATTTTGTGCACAAAAAAAACTTAATTGATACTTACAGGGATCATATGGTTCATTTCCAAGCACTGACAGTGAAAGGGTTTTTGAAATTAAGAAAAAACTGATCCATCCTTTTGATGCCTTCCAACATACTAAAAAGGAAACCAGTTGTTTATGAGATACAAAAGGGTAAATGGTACAATCCTGCAAGCTAAACAATCAGTGGCTAGAAGAAACATTCCTCTCATGTCTAGAGATAGGGAATAAATGTCATTTTGTCAGCAGTTAACCAGCAGGATCCTATTCAGAGATGTGCTTTGGGACTTCATGAGGTTCAATCTGGTCACAAACTACCTGACAGAGCACTGAATAATGCCAGGACAAAATTATGCAGAATAATAACATCTAATGCTGACAGCTAAGACTCACATCTTAGGTACACATAACATAAAGTGAGAAAATGACAAAATATTTGCACTGATAAGTGAAAAATAATGTGTCTGGGCACAAAATTATCTCTAAGTATGTATCTACAGTGACAGCCTCTGAATGTGCAATTATCTTTTTATCAGGAAAGAGGCCTGGGAAGGTCTTGCAATCACCAGCTCCATTGTCAGTGGGGTCACAAAGACAAATCTCAGCAGAATGCTAAAAAAGCACTAAAAAAGGAGTAGTAACAAAACAGGACACAGTCACACCATTTGACTTAGTGAACAGGGTGCATAGTTTGGGACATTCCAACTCAGAGAGGATAAACTAGAAAAGGGCCACAGACATGATCACACACAGGGAGAAATTTGAACACAGTAGGGAGGAAATGAAGGCAAGACTTGGCTCAGAAGAGGTGACTGCTGAGGGGAACAGAGACAGCCTTATTGAACCAGGGATACAGGGCATGAGAGATGGAATGATTGTTTGCTGCTCCCAGTAGCAGAAGAATGATGGAGCACACAGTAAAATTAGTTTGAGATGTGCATTTTCTGAAGTTCATGGTTTGAGGAGTGTTCTTCATGCCTGCCTACTGAAACACATTATGGCTTACATAAAAAGACTGTAATAATATAATAAATAACAGCTAAAGACATTTGGCTGGGGACTGAGTCCCTTTGGCTTAAAGGAAACATACATCAGGAACTCATCTCAGACCTTGGCTCTTAGTCCATCTGCAGATTGACTTTTGTCTTGCTCTTACTACAAACTTTCTAATGTGGGAGTAGAAAGCAGCAGAACTGTTTCTTCATTCTGCTGGACAGCTACAAATCTCTGCTTAGGTTTATGCATGCTATTTCATATTGATTACTGAGAAGTAGTGATGGGTAAATCTGAATATCATAACTTAGAGAGCATAACATTGGTCAATAGTATTCAAGCCTTGAGACAAATGGGGCCTCTGTCCTGAGCAGCAGCCAAAGCTGTCCTCTAGAGCCCCACTGAAGAAATGCAAGGTAACAAAGTCACTGAAACCTTTCAGACAGTGCAAAACTTACAGATGGACTGTGAAGAGCACAGGGCGTGTTCATATGGCCCAGCACAGTGCTATAAGCCTGGGACTAAGCAGAGGCAGCAGAGTGCATTACAGTGAGATGAGAACAGCCTGTCCCACCCAAGAGAGAGAGACACTCACTTCAGATGGTTTCCTGTGCACTGTGATTCTCCCACTGGGTCAGAAGTCCCTCCTGGTTTCACTCTGCACCTCTAAACCTAAAGATGTACACAAAACCCAAGTAATTTCTCCTGTCATTTATCTCCCCTCTAAATATCTTCAACAAATGCTTCTCAGCCACTCAGGCCCACAGTTGTCCCATCCTGAGGGATCCTTCATACAAGTTACAAAAGCTCCTGAGTGAAGAGAGGTAAACAAAGCATTTGAAAAAACTGTTCAAACTCTAGTTTATAGTCTTGGCTGCTGACTTCCTGCCAAAGAGGGGAGGAATTGAGGTTGCTCATGGTTCATTTATTGCATTATGGATAATTTCTCTCTGAAAAAAAATTTTGAAACAAAAAAAGACATGGAAATAAACATGAGCATTTTCAGGGACTGGTCACCAAGATCTAGCAGTACCTGATAACTGGTCACTTTTCTGGCTACAACTAGTTCTCACCATGGGTTTATCCACAACAAGAACTGGCTGATGACCACTAACAATGGCCTAAACAAGTGCGCTGTGCTTCAGAAAAATGCCTGACAGCAAACTACAGTGCATCAAGAAGCCCTACATGTACTTCCAGTTAATTACACAGTTTACCCTTAGCACAGTCAGCCTTCACCACAATGTGCTGGCCCAGTGCCCCATGGCACTGCTGGTTGTCCAGGTCTTGCCAATGGATATCTCTTACCATCCTGATAACACCTGTCACAACAAGGTGTTATCTTGAGTAGTTTAGGCTGAAGCATAGACAATCCCATCATGTTTTTGTTCTCTGGAGAGTCACAGATGCCTAGAAACAGGATTTACATTATCCTAACCAAAGTACAGGCCAGGGGGTTATATAGGGGATGCAAGACACTCATGTACAGGTAGTATTCCACCTATTCTCTAAAGCAAACTGCATAAGAACAAAGAAATGGAGACTCAGCTTAAGCCAGTACAGCCAATATGAACAGCAGTGATTAATACCTGTCCTGTCACTAAAGATGAGAGTGACTACAACCACTCTGTGGCCACTGTTAAAAATAATTAAATGACACCTCAACTTATGTCACATTAGCCACTGGAACCCTTTGTTGGGAGACTCTGAACACAACCAAAATAGAAGTGGATGGTGAGCCTCTCCTTAGGATTCAATAACATGGAGACAGCTTCAGCCAGTACAGCCAATATGAACAGCTGTCCTGTCACTAAAGATGAGTGTGACTATAACAACTGTGTGCCCACTGTTAAAGATAATTAAATGACACCTCAGGTTATGTCACATTAGCCACTGGAATCCTTTGTTGGGAGACTCTGAACACAACCAAAATAGAAGTGGATGGTGAGCCTCTCCTTAGGATTCAATTACTTGATTCAGTATCGCTAGAAACAGGATTTACATTACCCTAACCAAAGCACAGGCCAGGGGGTTATACAGGGGATGCAAGACACTCCTGTACAGGTAGTATTCCACCTATTCTCTAAAGCAAACTGCATAAGAACAAAGAAATGGAGACTCAGCTTAAGCCAGTACAGCCAATATGAACAGCAGTGATTAATACCTGTCCTGTCACTAAAGATGAGAGTGACTACAACCACTCTGTGGCCACTGTTAAAAATAATTAAATGACACCTCAACTTATGTCACATTAGCCACTGGAACCCTTTGTTGGGAGACTCTGAACACAACCAAAATAGAAGTGGATGGTGAGCCTCTCCTTAGGATTCAATTACTTGATTCAGTATCCAGCCCCTCCTAATGCCCAGTGACCTGCAGCACTATATCCCATATCACTTAAACACCCTCCCATCCCTCTCACAGGCAAACTGAATTGTGCTCAGAGTGAGCATTCTGACATGCTGATGAAAAACAGACCTTCAAAGAAAAAACAGAAGGCAATTTTTCCTCCTTATCTCTAGATACAAAGTGTAATTTCTTCAGATTTTCTTTCAGCCATAAGTACCTCACACCTCAACTAGCATTTAATGCAGTTCTATTTTCAAGGTTATTAAACGCCCACAACTCCAAATGAAGTTACTGTGTCCTCAATAATGCTGCAAATCCACATCTGGCTGACTCAGCTTTCCTGCACTGCCCACACTTACAAACACCCTACAGTTCAATAAAAGGGAGTCAGGCTTTTCTGCAGTGCACATTTCTCATGTGCCTCACACACATTGTGATGTGTTTTCCCAGCACCTGCAGTACAACTGATGGGAGCATTACACCACAATTCAGCAATAGGGTCAGAGGAGGAATCTGCCCTGTTCCCAGTCTATCATCATGCCTCTTTGAACTGCATTACTGTAAAAGAGGGCAGTGAGCTGGTTTTGTCATCACAAAGAAAAAAAGGACTACCAAAATCTTAAACTTGGACCCAAGTGCTAGTGATTGGTTTTCTTCAACAAGATGGGATACAAAGACAAAAAGTGAAAGATAAGATCCTTAAAGCATGATGAATGGCAAGTGTTAGTCACAAGTACTCATCCTTCCTGTTATGTCTCACTTAAATTTCTGTTCATGTTCCACCTTCAAGGATGACAAAGTAGAGGCTCACACCCCAGCCAATGATGAGTTTGCATGTTGGAGTTAAACTTCAAAAAATATTTGGTACCATCTGCCTTTTTATACAGACTCACATTTGAGATTGCGCATCAAGGGATTACAGTCAATGGTCTGTATGAGCTACCCTGGCCAGGCTAACACAGTAAATACTCACAGGGCTTTTTGTTATGAAAACAGGCATTCCACTCTCTGCAGAGAAAAAAGGAGGGTGGGCCTGGTGCATTAATATTATGTAAAATAATAAGAATTTTTCAAAATGTGAACACACATACATACACATCTATATTAGGTGTTGTTCAGAAGCTTACTAATGTAATCATTTGTGTATATCATTAAAAGACAAAAGGATGCAGTAACAGCACCAGAAGCACAAAAATGCTTCTCAATGAGATGCAAGTCTGAATGATTATTAACACAATTGAAATTGTACATGCAAGAATTAAGAATTATTTTTTAACACTTTGAGACCCTTGGATTTCTGCAGACTGTAATTTCTTCCAGTGTTCACCATGTATGAAAGTTCCCAAAGCAGGTTTTGTTCAGAACAGAACATGAGATCACAGAAGAGGAGAGCTAGTGCTGTGTAAAGGGGCTGTGCTGGGCTACAGGTTTTCCTTGTTACAGAAGAAGCAGGAGACAAGCACAGGGCTCACTGGTTAGGAATAATACCCCTGAGCAGTGCCAGAGAGGTGAAGCAAAAGGAGCTGCAGAGAGCTGATACCTCCCTTGAGACCAACCCACAGAAACTGTCAAGACAATTAAGATTTTGCACCTAAATGCCAATTTAATGTATTTCAGATGCAAATTCAATTACCTGTTTTAAAGGAATCTAATTTTAATTAACCCAGGTCTCAAATTAATGTAAACTAATTAAACATTGTTTAGAAATATGTTTCAGAAGAAAATACCTAGTTCAGTAGGTCTCTAATGGTAGAAAATGTGTTCTCTTTACCAACAATTTGTTCTTGGGATTTAGAAAAATAATTGTGTAGCTATAAAGCAAGGCCTAATACTTTTTTACAATTCTGTCAAAAGTCAAGTTTGAAAAATAATTCTAATTACTGTAGTACAAAAATATGACTCAAGGAAGACAAACATTTGTAGCCTACAAACATGAATCTTTTTTTAAATGGAGCCAGCAATAGTTCACTTACATGTAGGCCAAGTTGGATGGGGTTCTGAATAACCTGGTCTAGTTAAAGGTGTCATTGCTTAAGGCAGAGGGGCTGGAACTAGGTAATCTTTAATATCCTTTCCAAACCAAATCAAGCCATACTATGATTCTATGTTATAAAAACCAGCAAAGAATATTATGTAAGTAGAAACAGAGAACAAGCTCACAAGAGCTACAGCAAGAGTGCTAAATTTCCAATGTGCTTGACAGCCTGACAGTGAAAACAAACTGTATTTTGACAGGCAACAGTTGGAGGCTCAAATTGCTGGAGAAGCCACTCTTTTAATCTTCTTGGTGAACAGTGAGAAAACAGATTTTTTTTTCATGGTGTTCATTGATTCGTGTCCACTGTCCCAAGATTTATTCCACTGAACTACACCGTGAGGTGCTACAGCAACATTCTTGATTTCTCTATCAATAAGCTGACCCATCATTCACAATCAGTTTGCAAACAAATTATATGATATTGGATGAGAAACCATTGTGCTGAAATCAGCTGTAGAAGCAGCAGGTTAAGGATACTATTAACTACAGATGGGGCAGGGGAAATGCCATCAAACAAACAGAAGGAAGGCAAACCCAATGCTTTGGTGGCAATATTTGTCAGCTCTTTCACTACTGAACTGAAGACAGTTCAAGCTGTGAAGCTGATCAGCACCCTGCAGCTGTGCTTCTGTCTCAGTAGTTCATTGAGTGGCAGCATGTCCTGGGTATCACACAGAATGGTACCTCTGAGGCATGGATTAAATACTGCATTTCCCAGAGACGTCTGAAGCCTTTCCTTTACTAGGAAGGGTTGACTTCCTTGAAACAGATAACAAACTAAAATCTTAATGGAGACAAGAGAGTGGGCTGATTTACTGTTAGCCCTTTATCTACAAAGAATCTGCATATTGAGATTCTTGGCATCACCATGTGATGCACCAGCTCCTGGAGGATGGTCCCCAAGCCTGAGTTTGGTACATGAGCTCTCCAAAGTAGAATCCACACAGAAAGTAAGGAAAAGCACCTTAAACAGGCTATAAATCTGAAAAGAGGAGGGATATTTGTTTCATGTCCTTTGTCAGCACACTGAGCCACTTCACTGCAGCCTGTTTTCAGCAAGGATTCAAACCTGGGACTAGGCAACTTAAGCCAGAAAAGACCTTCCTAGAATCACATTCTTGTACTACCAATTAGGAATAATTATTTTTAATTAATGGTTGGACCTGGTTTTGCCAACTGAATGAGAACAAGTAATTTGGAATTTATTTGACTTGACTTGATGTGAAGAAATTTAGATAATTATATTTTTTCCAGGATAAAATGCAAAGACTCATGTGTTCTAGTGAAAACCTGAATTTCTCCAGGATACTTGTAAGGATAAGTAAAATACAGCCAATCACACCTTTTATGGAATTCCCACATAACATGTTCTATGAATACTAGGTTACTGGCAGCTCTTAAAATACAGTTTGTAGGTAGATATCACTAAATGGGGACATTTTAAAATCAGAGATTTTTTTAATTGACTCTTTGGTTTTGCTTCTCTATGCTATAAAACTGTGTGGAGTAGTAACTAACAGATAGATGGGTAAATGAGCCATCAGGGTAAATAATTGTAACCTGCAAAAATGCATTTTGGTAAGATCAAATGTTTGAGATTCAAGAATGGAAGTTGCTTATATTTACATGATAGAAGACTTTGCTTTGAAAAACAGAGCTCAGAAAAGGATTTAGGGGTCATTTTAGATAATCGCCTCAATGTAAGCTGTCTGGGCAATGCTGTTGCAAAAAGGACTAATGAGATTCTTGAATATGGATGGGGGAGAATAATATGAAGCAGAAATAATGAAGGATTTCACCATCATTTGGCAGCACTGCCAAGACCATTACTAGGTTACTGAATGCTGTCCTAGTGTCTGCATTTTAAGAGGATTTGAAGACATTGGACAGAGTTCAAGTGAGTGTCACAAATGAATTCTCTGGCTTTAAAAAAAAGCCCATGCCTTCTGACAGGATGGGTAGGAAGCTCAGCATATGCAGCTCACTGAAGAGAAAGTGTAGACATACCTTCACCACCCTGCGTAGGTAATTGCTCTTGGGGAAGACCTACGTGAGGAGCTTTCCAATCTGGCTGACAAAGACCCAATGAATAAAAGTTGAAGTCAGAAAAATTCAGCCTTGAAATAAGGGGAAATTTCCCAGCAACAAAGTAATGAGAAACAGAAACAGCTTTTCAGGGGAACTAGTGAAACCACCATCACTTGCAACCTTTCAGACAAAGACAGACAGCTCTGAAGGTACACTTTTGGCCTAGTTTCAGACTAGATGATTATGGTTCTCCTTCCTGGCTTGGTAAGCCCTGGCCCCTTAGTTTCCCTATGCACAGCTTTATTTCCTCAGCCCTTGGTGAAACAGGACTGCCTGTACTGTAATCAATGCTCTTGCAATGCTTCCTTGATGGCTCAATGATGCTACAGGGGCTATGACTGGCAAGGATGAAGGGTTAGCATTGTGGGACCATGTTGGCCTCATGGTCAGAGAAGGGGTAACCTTATGTACTGTTCTGACATAAACAGGTAAGGTTTTGATAGCAGGTGTTTGAGAGATCATAATCCATGCCTAAGGATGCAAAGGAAATGTAAAATCTTCTTGGTAGCAATGGAGAATGTTCAATGCTTGTGAAGATATGGATGCTTCCCTTTACATTAAGGCCAAAACTATTTTGAAGTGTTCCCCTAGTTTCTCCAAATTCATCCACAGAGCACTAGGAAAGTGGAGCACAATACAGATATGGTCAGATCTGATCTCAGTGTGCTTGCTGAAGGGAGTCACACTAGGCAACTTCACTGGTCTAAAAGTTTAGAAGTCACTAGGTACTTGTTCAGAAGCAGGATCCTCCAGGGGATACTATACAGTGGAAAGCACTGCAGACAGACAGATACACCCGCTGTGGGATAGACAGGTGGGGAGAGCAGAGTATCAGCACCTCTGAAACAATTGCCTAAACATAGCATTTGAAATCAAATGTATATAGCAGCCATACCTATAAATACAACACATAAAGCAGCAATGAGTTTCAACCTGAAGCATCAGTGAAAAAACATGGTTCTTAACTCCAGTGAAACCCCACCCAGCAGCTGAAATTAGAAACGTTAATCCCATGGCATTGCCCATAATTAAAGACTCCATCTACCACCAAACAGCTGTGTAACTACTGCTGGCTGAACCTCAGTGCTTTGAAATAGGATTAGGAGGAAATTAAAAGAGAAGCAAGCATTGCAAGCATCAGTAAGGCAAGCAATACCATTGTGCTACATGGACCAAATGATAAAATTGCTGTTCTTTTGCAGTTACTCTTTCTCAGAATTCATTACCAGCAAAAATGAGAGTATTACAAACAAAACTAAGGAATTCAGGACTAGAGGCATGTCAGAATCCTATCACCCAACAGTCTCTCCTTACACTGAGCATTTATTAACTTCTTTTTGCTAAAATATTTGAGAGGTCTGAACTTGACACTTGTTCTGGTTTTGGCTGGGTCAGAATTAATTTTCTTCATAGCAGCTGATGAACAGCAATGTTTTGGATTTAGTGTTTATAATACAGTGATGTTTTCCTTATGGCTGATCAGCATTTACACAGAGCCAAGGCTTTTTCTGCTCCTCACCCCACCAGTGAGGAGGCTGGGGGTGCACAAGGAGTTGGGAGAGGACACAACCAGGACAGCTGGCCCCAGCTGACCTAAGGGATATTCCAGACTGCATTACATCATGCTCAGTATATAAAGCTGGGAGAAGAAGGAAGTACTTCCCAAGTAACTGCTATATGTGAGGAAGCTCAGCATTCTTGGGGATGGCTGAACACCTGCCTGCCCATGGGATGTGCTGAATGAACTCCTTGTTTTGCTCAGCTTATGGACGTGGCTTTTGTCTTATCTATTAAACTGTATTTATCTCCACCCACGAGTTTCCTCACTTTTACTCTTCCAATTCCTCCCCATCCCACTGTGGGGGGAGTGAGTGGGCAGCTGCATGGGGCTTAGTTGCCAACTGGGGGTTAAACCAGGACACCACTGCAATCTACTGCATTGATTTACCACCACAAGAGAACACAATGCCTCAGACAAAGATTTACAAACAACTATCCAAAGGGATGGTGTTCTCTCCTTGAATGTCTCTGAATTGTGCCTGTTGTTTTTCTGGCTGAAAACTATTTGTAGATATGGACAAATGACAAGACAGCAATAAGAAAGTGTCATCCTGTGAGAAAGGTGCCATATGGTACACAAATCCCATTAAGAGGGTTTAATTGTTATTTAAAAGCCTACAGGCAAGCAGGAATAAAAGGGAGACCAGTTCAGACATTCTCTGGATGATGATTTTACTTCCATTTTGGTTGCAGTCAGAATGCAAGATCCCTCCTTCCTCCTGCTGGGAGCCATTAAATATGACTGAAAGAATGTGGAAAAACCCCCAGTAAGCCTGTGCTGTGCACTGTGTCTTACCAAGTCCCAGGCTCCTGCAGTGCCTTGGTGCTAGCAGCCAGTCCTTCCTCTGTTGCACTGACAATTTAACTCAGAGAAGCTGGTTCATCTGTAATGCATGATGAGAATTCCATGGTTTGAAGTTTTTTATGTCTCTTTTCAAACGTAGCCCCCCCCCCCCCCCCCTCCAGATTATGGAAAAGGAATTAACTGGGAGGTCTTTTCAGGTGAGGTGGCTGTACTGTGACCAAGGGGCAGTACTGGAGCTGCAGAGCTGCCATCTGCACAGATTCCTTACATCCCAGGCTGGGCTTTCTTGTCACTGTCATGGAGGAAGGAATACAGATGAGGAGCTGGCTAACTGCTGCCTCCAACAATCAAAAATTATGGCACAGAGCTGGCTTGCCAAGCTTCAGGCAGTGGAAAAAAAATGACCTCTGAAAATGTATCCTGGCAGTTCCATCAAGGGTAAAACTGAAGTGTCCAGTTTGATTTTATTAAATTGGTGTATGGAAATAGTACATAATTTAGAATCATAGGCTTTGGTTAAAGATATGATTGCAAGGTTCTTAGCAGGCCAGGGGCTCAATTAAAAAAATTAAGTCCACAAAATTTAATTCCCTGTACCTTTATGCTTCAATGTCACTCTTGTTAACTCCCTAAAATTAGATTTTTAATCTCAGATTGGCACCCCATTCTCTGCCACTCAAGTAACACAAGCAGTGAGAAGATTATGGCCACTTATGCAGTATCTATTTTCCTATAATCCTTTTAGCACCATAAATGCTAAATATAGCATCCAGTTTAAATTAGCTTTAACCTCAAGTTGACTCCAGTTAACCATGCAGGAACAGTCAGAAGAAAAACAAAACCAAAAGCAAACCACACCTTAAAGAAGTCTAGAAAGAGGTAAAAATATTCCCACACTTTAAAAAAATGTAGTAAACTGTTCAGTGCATATTAACAGATGACTGCAATAGTGGTGAATTGTCAACACCTTTTTGAAAACATGGGGCTTGTGAGCCCTTAGGCTGCTACACATGAGTACATTGGGCACAGTACTCACCCTTACAAACAGCCATCCCAAAAAGTACAAGAATTTGGGGCTGCTCCTGCAGCTCCTTATTCCTGGCTATATTTACAAATTGTTAACACTGAACATGGAGGCATTTCTGTGCATCAAACTCCCACTAGTTTTTCCAGGGCAACTCTTTGTAGGCATGACAAGACCTTCACAAGGGAAACTGATACATCCCCAAATTAATAAGTCAGTAGTGAGAAGAGCTAAATCCGACCCAAAACCTAGAACAGGAATGGCTGCAGTGAAACAACTGCAGAGAACCCTGCCTTTTGCCTGGCAATTGCTTCAGGAAGAAATAAGTCCTCAGCACCACAGCAGGGGTTTCAGGAGGTCTCAGAGAGGGATACCCTGAGGGGTCCCAGCTCCTGCTGACCACAGCCAGCTTTACAGCTGCCAGGGGCAGACCACTCCATCCATGCATTTTACCTGGGGCATTGATAGGTTACACACTCACTGGCCTGTATCCTCTGTTTCTGTCTCTGCAACAGCACTCACCCTGACCAGCTGTTTTTCCAGCTGTTTTAGCCAGTTTGCCCAAGGAGCATAACAGGAAATGAATCCCAAAACCAAATCATCCTGAAGTAAAAAAACATGCGCCATTAGAGGTTCATCTCAAAACTTATTACTAGATTTAATAAGGAGGTAAATTTCTCTCCTTCTTACTTTTGCCCTTTTCATACACCACATGGAGACAAGGGAAGCCCACCCTCACACAGCCTGGTATTTTTTCATACTCCAGAGACAGAATGACTGCCAAACCCTTCTCTGGCATGGAAAACATCATAGAGATGCAAATTAAAATATATCTGATTGTGTCTGCCTGTCCATTTTGCTTCAGCTTGTTAGGAAAAATCAAACAGATGCCTAATGCTGAGCAGTAAAATGAGTACCCAGGAACTCTTCCCACAGTTTTCCTCCTTCACTTGGAGGACTGCCACATCCACAGATTGCGACATTCTCAAATGTTCATTATTGAGACACACTCATCTGTTAAACACAGTTTAGAAGGAGAGGATAGGCAGAGCTGGTCAAAGGAGAAATAATGGATTAGGAAATGTTCATGTGTACTGTCACAGCCACTACCAAAACATGTGGTGAGTTTCTGTTTAAAAAGCTATGAAATCGCAACAAAATAAACAAACACATTGATGAAATGGAATTGGAGTTCTACATCAAAAGCAGAATCAAACTGGCTGTAGACAGGAATGCCAGAGCCCACAGTACCCTCACACATAAGTTTTTTTTTATTTTGGAAAGGCTGTACAGTAGAAGAGTAAACAAAACATTTTCAACTACACCTGGCTACACCAAGGAGCAATAAGACAGCAACCAGTATAGGTCATATCTGGAGGAAATATAAACTCCAGGTATTTATCTTGAGCCTCCTGAGGTTAGACTGAGCACCTCATGGACCAAGCAGGAGTATCACTGCCTGAAGAGCGCTCGGTCTCACGAGACACGAGGGGAGCAGCAGCACCATGGAGAGCAGGGGGACACAAAGGTGAAAGACAAGGACACAGTGGTAGAATCACACATTTAGAGGGGAAATTTGTTAGTTTTGCTGTATTGCACTTGCAAACCTATTCAACTCTTGACTTCAGCAATCCTTTTCACACTGGACCAGACCCCTACAGTAGGTGATGGACAGAGATCCCAAGTAGGTTACACAAGAAGTTACCTGGCTTTCAAAAACTGAGCCCTTTGGAATAAAATCTGATTACTTTCATTCTGCAGAACTTTCAAAACTTGCTCACTGGTACTTTTAAAGTGATTAGCAAGTTGAGCAAATATCTAAGCTATCATTTCCTCCTGAAATACAGGTTAAAATCTTAAATTTTCTTGGGCTCTGCAATGGTACTATGGCACAGTTACAGTATAAAGCAACAAGTCACTTTAGATGAAGGAGGCTGTTAAGGTTTTGCTCTCCTCTTTATTCTTAAAAACAATAGCCAAAATCTCATCATAACATAAGGAAGCCCAGTCCTAGAAATTGGAAGAAAGAGATTAATGTTATTATGCTAGTGAAGAGCCAGCCTATCTTCTCTTTATTCAGTCCTGTGTTACCATCACCAGAGTACACTGAAAGGGCAAACTTTCACCAGAGGGGAAAAATAAGTGGCTCTATGCCAAGTCACTCCATCCTATGCCCACAGCCAGAAAAGATTCACAGCTGGTGCACACCTGAGGTTGGCTGGTCACGTTTCCCATCACTGCAGCATCCTCAGTAGGCCACAAGGAAACCTCAATCAATCCTCTTTTTTCTTTTTTTTTTCTTAGCTAGCTCTTTTTCTGTCAGAAAAAAAAAGACCTCTAAACTGAAAGAGTAATGAAAATATTATTTCTTTAACACTGCACTAAAGTTTTAGGCTTAGCCAATGCCCAGGCACTTCCTATTGTCACCACTGCTGCAAGTCCCCTGACAAGAGCAATGGACTTCTCTTCGGGTTTTTGGGAGCTTTGTTTCAGTTTGGTTTTTTGTTTGTTTTATTTTTATTCTATGTTTCATTTTGGTTTGGTTTTGGGTTTTGTTGTTTGCTTGGGGCTTTTTTACCATGGAATGAATAGGAATGAATCAATTTCACATTAGATTTTTCCTCACCTTCCCCTCAAGACAGCACTGAAATCAAGCTCATGTCAAATTGATTTTATTTGTTATGAAACAACAGGTCTGTGTGTTGAGGAGTATTGAGTACTCCTCATATATAAATATGTACTCACAAACAAATATGTGAGTGACTTGTTTAACTTCTGCAAGAGGCTGCCAGGTTCTGCTGGGGGTTCACAGCCTCTTCAGGCAGGAGATCCACAGCAGAGGCAAAAGGATGTGTGGACATTTGATTTGCTCAGCCTGGGACAATCGCACAGCCAAAAACCAAAAAACACTGGGCATCTCTTGGTTCTGCTTTTTCTGAAAAGCCAACATTTCTACTATATTATTTCTCTCTTGTTAAAGAAAGAGAAATGCAAAGCCCACAGCCTGCCTCTGTTAACCCAGCACATGCTCTGAGCACTGCAGGGTGCATACTCAGATGTAACCTGCCAAAGGTGTTAGCAAGCCCTTTCCCACAGCCCACAGGACAGGGCCACCACACTTGGTGACAGGATTTGGGACTAAGGTCTATAAGGCACAGCAAAAGCACATATTTATCTCAACAACTGCAGGGCATCCATGCTGCTGTTTGAGACCATCATTGTTTCTTCAGTGCAAGTGTCCAAGCAGCCTTGGCCAAGTACACCAAGAGAAAAGCCCTTTTCTCCTACCATGGCATCCATGGAAGGGAAAGGCACAGGCAGTCTGTACTGCTGTTAGTTTTCCAGGCTGTCTCTCACTGCAGAAGCACATGCATGTAGGGATGGGAGCCAAAGAGAGGGAATTACCCCATTTGCTAGCAAGCACCATCCTCCCAGTCCTGGAAATGTAATAAACCTCTAAGGGACCTCTCTAACCAGATCTCTGTCATTACTTCCAAGTAATGACAAAATAATTTCTCCAATAAACTGTTCCTAATAAGAGTAGTGTTGGAGGGAGAGAACAGTCCCTGCATCTCTTGCTGAGGGGATCTGGTGTCCTGAGTACATGCCAGTCCATTTATTACAGTGACCTCTCTCCATTTACTGAATTGATTTGGCACATGAATGTTTACACTGCTCAGTGCATTTAAACTAATGGCTGCTAAAGGAGCTTATGTGACTTTTTAATCTAGCTTTTCCATAGAGTCATTTGTGGAATGACTTTTGAAAGGGAAACAGACAAGAAATTGGGGCAAAACTTACGCTGACAGACACAGAAAATGGGATGATGTGGCCACAGCGGTTACTCAGGCAGATGTGTGGCTCATTCATTACCATCAGAGGTTTCCCACAGCTGAGCTTTTCCACAGGCCAGCTGACCAGAGGCACAGGCTGCTCCCTGTGAACAGACCTCAGGCAAGCCCTGGACAGCCTGCACTTTACAAATTTCATCCTCTGAAGCAGAAAACACAAATTCCTCTTTCTCCCCGAGGAAAGGGGCTGGTGGAGAAAGTGACCAGCTAAGAGAGGCCCAGCTGGGTGCCTCATACCCCTGTGCTCTCAAGGGTTTGACTTAATGATCTCAAAGATCTTTTCCAACCTAGCTCATTTTGTGATTCACACAGTTGTTTTTAGGATTCTGTGTGAATTACAGTGAACCTTAAAGGTTTCCACAGATAATTCTGTGTGACTATCATTAAGCACTGAGGCAGAAGGACCATTGGTGACTGAAAGATGGTTTCAAGGGCCTGCTGCAATGTACAGAGACTGGCTCTCATCACAGATTACCTGATTTATTGAGAAGGTATAATATTCTTTGTCACTGTACAGTAGAAGTCTCTTTGTGCCATTTTCCCTTAGAAAACATCATGCTGATCTCTCACAAAACACTGAGATCTGTTGATCTGTTAGCAAATATATCCATATCATACTATTTTCCTTTTCAAAGTCTTCCAAACTTTTTTATAGTAATTAAGCATGCTACATCAAAAATCAAATCTGTGCAAAATCATACTGACCCCCAATATGTCAGACAACTCATCCTGCTTCAGCCTATGATGGAAAAAGTGAATCAAGGGACAGAAAAGAGTCTTTGCATGAGTAATAATTAGATTTACTTCTCCTAATTCCTTGCACATGATCTTCTGATTTGCACTGCAGCCTTGCAGACAACACAGGACCAAGCCTAGGTGTTCTGGGTAACCCATAACTTCTTCACAGAACCCTCTTGTAGGCATTGCCACTGCTGTTTTAAGTATGACCAATAAATTGACATAATATTCATTTAAAAATGAGTGTTGTCTAAACCTGCTATTCTGACACTGAGACATCCTTACCAACACTTGGTACAAACACTTCAAAATTAGACACTTCTTCAACACTGCTTCAAAATTAGAGACAAGAAAACCAAAAAACTCCTTCAAGAGGATTGGTGCCTGTCCCATCAAACATCTCCACCTGCAGTGCTGCCACAGAGCCAGGAGCTGGAGCTGCTCTCACAATCCCAGATCCCTGGTGACTGTCCCACTGCACTCACAACACTGCTCAGAGCAGAGGGTTGGTAATCCAAGATACAGAAACAGGAAAATGAGATGGGAAGGGACACATAACACAATTATGATTCTCATCTTTAGTTTCCTGAAGGAAACCCTATTCCATTAGTGTGATTCCAAAGGTGAAGAGTCAGTTCCCATCACCTGTCACAGCAAGAAAAGAAGAAGTCACCTTTGGGTAATCTCATCCTGAGGATAATCATGTTAGGTCCTCCTGACAGCTGCTGCAAATCTGAGAAGCAGGAGGAGCAGATGCAGCACGATGTGGCCAGCCCAGCTCTTTATGAAACCCACTCCTGCATGGCTGAAACCATGCTCTGAGCAGGGCTTTCCTCTTTTCTGGGTATCCCACCTCCCCACAGCAATGCCAGCACCTGACTTTTGCTGCAGCATCCAAAACTTCAGGAGGAAATGGCATGAGCTCCTTAAACCACAAGGTGCACCTGGCAGTGGATTTCTCAGTGATTATCACATACCTCGGATTTTCCCCGGACTTCAATCACCTGAGAAGAGTGATAATCCCCAAAACACACGCCCTAGCGTGTTTTATCTGTGGCAGAAATTACCGCGATGCATAAACGATGAGTTGTGCTTCCCCCCCGCGCGTGGATCTGGCATGAATCCCAGGAGCCAACTCATGCCCTCTGCCGGGTCAAGTGTGGAAATCGCCTCTCTCCTTTCACGACTGCCAGCTCAAAGGCATGCCACAAGGTCATCTCCAAACACAGCTCATCCAGTATTTGCTGACTAGCTATTTGGATTCACAGCTGGGAAATGGAAGGTCATTCAGCACTGTGCCTCTTCTCAAAAAATAGTATTACTCAGAGGAAAGCTGCTGAACGTGGATTGTCAGTCCCAGACTGACAGCACAACGTGGCAGAAAGCCAAGCAGTGAGAAGGGAAAGCCACAGGACCCTGTCATAATTACATCTTCAGTTTCAGAAATTGCTTTGATGTTCTCTCAACAGGGGATAGCTTCTATTTCCCTCAGTCTTTGCTGAAGCTTTAGTAGAAACATTGGCTGTTTCTGTAGGATTTTAAATTAGAAGTGGACTATACAATTTCCTGCAGAAATCAGGGTGTGTTCCCTCAGCACCCATTCAGACTGTATGACAAGAGAGAAGAAAAACCGGAACCAAAGAGGTGCCTGAAAATACAGAAAATATTCCTTGGAAGAAGGTGAAGCCCCAGAGGTGCATTCAGGCTGCAGTTACAAAACAGTGCAAACCTCTAAAAGCTTGGTTGGCTCCTGCATTCAGCACCTTGTCTAAGGAGCCTTCCATAGCTCAGCTTGTGATTTATTTTAGATTTCCAGGATAGAGCCGAGTGTGACAAGGTGGAGGAACGTTCATGATCCAGCCTCTTCAGGCCAGTGGCCACTGGCAGCACCTCACTGCAGCTTAATCAGCTCTGAGCAGCCCAGACAGCAGCTGCCATCTGCTTTGTGCTCTTGCATAAATGCTGCAGATTTTACTCTAAAATCTGGGTTTGACAAACCGGGAACAAATAAAGATAGCTGATGGTGATACCCAGGCATCTGAGCAGACTACCCATAATGGAAAAGAACTCTGCCAGGAAGAAATTTGTTTCTTATATTTTTAAGATTTATGTTTTTGTTTGCTGTTCACCAAACAAATCATTTGAACCATATTAACCTCCTACATTGTAACCCATCTTCACTGACAATCTTAATGCATTACTGGAATTACAATGGCAAGAAATAAGAAAAAAAAAAAGAGACAATGTCACAAGTGAATTAAATTAATATTTGACCCTCTGACCATAAATCACAGTGCACACATTCTCAGACAGAGGAAGCTTTTATCAGAATTCTCATGAAGTGTTTAGAGAGTACAAAACTAGGACCTCCTCCTGCAAAATGCCTGTTGAAGCCAATAACTTTAACATAGCTCCTGAGCGAGGAAAAAGTTGCTAAACATTCTATTGAGCATGAAGATACCAAAATATGTCAAGGAATGTTTTACTTTTTATGTTTAAAAAGTACTTTTTATGTACCTCTTAATTCTTTCAAATACTTCTACCACTACATACATCATCTAGTGAAAATACATGACATTTATTTTAAAAATTTTAAACATATGAAACTGCCACCACAGTATCAGAGATATCAAATCAGACAGCTAATGTTTGTGTGTAGAACTTAGTGTCAGCACACACCAGCCAAGAACATTTGCTAAAACAGCAAGTCAGGGTTTATAGTGGTAAGTAATAGCAGATGAAGTTTATACATCAAACCCTCTAAGAAACAAGAGAAAACATTAAATAAGTGCACTCTGTCATCCTGAAGGTAGAATTAATTTTTTTGTATGCCTCAATAATTAAATTCCTTGTCACCTCAGAAAAACATGGTTTTTACATACAAAAGGTAGAATCAGATCTTTGTGAAAGAAATGAAAAGATAGAAATGGCTCCATAGCTCAGACATGAAAATTGAATCTTTTTCCCACAAAAAAAAAAAAAAAAGACATGCAGAAGAGTTGTGTTGTCAATAATAAAAACATTCTCTAGAAAACAGAAATTAGTTACACTAGAGGTAATCCCTGCCAGGCTGCATCTCCTATAGCAACTGGCATATGTGTAAAGTGAAATTAGATTCTATCAAATAATGCTTCTCCATCTGCTGACGCTCTGCATCTTCTGTGTTCTTTCTCCTTTGTCATTAAAAACTTCCTTAAAGGCTAGGCACCAGATAAAGAGATGTGGGGCTGAGCTGAAGAAGAAAAGGGCTTTTTTCCCCAAAAACATACGCTACCTTTGCACCCCCTACCGGGGAAACAGCCACGAGCAATCAGCCTGCAGCCTCACCACAGAGATCTTCCCCCATCACTCAAATGAGAACACAGAGGAGCAGCTTTCATCTTAAATAGGTCATTTCTTCTAACCATGTCATATCCCTTATTTACCTTTATTATTTTTACTTTATTTACTTATTACTTTATTTATAAAAAGCCTTTATTTACCACATTCTTGCAAGGTAACTCAGTTTTGTTTGTTTATTTGTAGGGATTTTTTTTGTTTGTGGGTTTTTTGGGGTGTGGTTTTTTGATTTCTTTTTTTGTGGTTTTTGTTTGGTTGGGGCTTTTTTTGTGAGGAAGGAGTCCCCTTGTGCTGAGCGGAAAGGCCATTTAAACACAAAAACAAAACAAAACAAAGGTTCTAGTAACAATATATCACTAAATAACATGTCCAGAGGACAAACATTTACTAGCTACTGAAAATTGGACCTTTGCTATTGATACATAGAAATGGCTGTGGCAGATTTTTCTATAGTGAGACTGGCAAGCTCTTTTCCTGAACCTTCACTCTCTAAGGTAAGCAGCAGGTTACAATATAATATTTTTGTTCTTACCTTCATTATATTTTAACTAATATAAACAGTAACCCAGGGGAAAATTTTCATATTACTTGGTATAAAAATTTTCATATTACTTGGTATAAACTTGGTATGTTTAAATAAAATTATCCAAGAAAGCCACCAAAGAACTTAGGTATTTGTTATCCCAGTTTATCAAAGACAGCAATAAACTCTTTAGGAGCAGCTCTGCTGTTACATTTACAACCAGAAGGTGGCATTGAATGGCCACAAATCTGCTCCCAGCGTCCTTAACTGCTGCCTGCCGGAGCCGAGCAGGGAAGGGTCCTGGGCGATTCACACAGAGTAGACCTGAAATTGAGGTTCTCACTCGCATCAACTCCCTGGAAGTTTAGCGGTGTAGTCAATAATTAACGTAGTCAATAGCAAAAAAAAACCCTACAAATTAATTTCTTCTCTCCTGTCTCTTCCCTTTGTGCTACCAACCCATATGTGCTCTGGTTTTTTTGAAGTCCACTGAAGCCACAGGACTCCCATATCTGCTCTGGTTTGTTTTTTTGTTTTTGTTTTTTTTTTTGAAGTCCACTGAAGCCACAGGACTCAGAAGGACCCCAAGTCTGCAATACTCTCATGTGGAGCAGAGGAGGAGCATCTCAAAAGCTCGGCAGCATTTCAGAGGAACAGGCTCCCATGATCCTTACCCATCATCTCCAAGGCTAAAGGTCACACTAGAGAAACCAGCTGAGGTTTCCCGCAATTCTGAAAGGCACGCTGCCACCTTGCCTCTCCCACAGCGTTTCTGTGTGACTCCAGGGATGCGCTTCTATCGGTGGCCCAGGCAGCAGCTTGGCAGGTTTCACTTGGGACAAAATTCTCTCAGGAGCCGGTGCACAGGCAGGAGCCCTGCCCGAGTGCAAGGGAAAGCTGCCCAGTGCAATGGGTGCACGTCGAAAGCATCTCATACGATTGTAGCCTCGGGAAACAAAAATCCACACACGCACACCTGCACACCGACAGCGGAGAGCCCCTCCGAGGGCCGGGTTTCCTGCGCGGGGCTCCCGGAGCTGGAGCTCCATCCCCTCAGCCCCGGGCAGCGGCACACCCTGCGGCCGCGCTGCTCCGGCTGGCACGGCTGCAGAAGAGCCGTCCGTGACACGGAAAAAGCCGAGGTTCAGGGGTGCTGAGAACAGCCAGTGCCCGTTCCAGAGCTGCTGCTCCAGAGCAGCCCCCGCGCAGAGCGAGCAGCAGCGCGGGGAGAGCGCTGGGGCAGCTGCCCGGCTCCACGCTGCCCCTCGGCACAGCATTGCCAACAGCAGAGCGGGGACACAGAGCCAGGGCCCTGCTCCCCTGCGTCTGCCACATCCCCTCATCAAGCCGAAGTCCTGCCAGCTCTTTGAAGGAAAGGGCTTTGCTGTCACAGCTGCCAATCCATCATGCTAACAGCACGCAAACACATGATGCTCTGCCTGGAACAGTTGCTGTCTCAACACAGGCTGTGGTATACTGACAGAAAAGAACTTACAAACAAATTAAAAAATGAACTCTTTCTTTAACAACACAGCTTAACATGGCTGTTTCATTTAGCCTTTTGAATGAGTTGATCATTACTCCTTGTCAGTGAAGCCTTCTTTAATTTATTCTACTGTTACCCCCAGCCCATCAGAAAGAACATATTTGGGAGAAGAAAATACCATTTACTAAGATAGTACAACAGGAGAAAAAAAAAAACCAGCAGCCATCAAAAATTGCAAAATGGAAGGATCAGCTATTCAGGATATTTCAATTGTAATGCAGGATAAGGCGACAAGGTGAATGCTGGGATTTCCTTCTTTCTGTAATCATTTACATGCAAATGCAAAAGGAGACTCTTGCAAGGAATAGCCCAGTTGTTGGAATCATTCTGTATCTACACAGAGTAAGTAGAAATTATCTCAATAATCTTTGACCTTATATCAAACTTTATATGTAGCTTTGCTTAGAAAAGAAATAAAGATAAAAATAATATATTTTATTGCCATATTTCAGATAAATAATTCAGAGGTTTCTGAGTTTTTGAACATTTCTTTGTTTTGAAGAGAAGGGGCTCCAGTGATGGACATTTAAAGAAGAGATCAGCTTTGTCAATCCTCATGGCAGCCCAGACAAAAATGAATATATGCATGCAGAGGGAAAGCAGAGAAATAAAATTCAGGGTTGGAAGAAAGCTTGCCATTTGGACTGCCAGTCATCTGGATCAGCAGAGCCTCCTGACAGCCTACAAATCTGCATTTCCTTTTCCTGGGGCTTGGTAGTTGAAGGACAGGCTGAGAGCAGCTCTCAGCATGACGTGAGCTAGATGTGGTCCCAAGTCACACCTGTGTGTACAATATAAACATGGTACAATACAAACCTGTGTTCTGGGGGGTGCTTAGGTGTGAGCCCTGTTACTGCTGCCTCAGAAAACACAAGGCAGGGGAAGGTTTGGAGTGAACAGGCAGTGGCAGGTCGATCCAATGAAAAGCACAGTGGTGCTCAGTTTGTAGCACATGAAACTGCTGAAAGATTGAGTGCTCAGAGAGACTGAGGGAAATGCAAACAGAGCCCCCGGAGGGGACCCATTTTTCAGCAGGTCATGAGCAAGCCAATAATGATTTCCACTTCATTTGTATGTGTGCTAAACATACTTGGCATTACTTCAGAGACCGGGGTCAAAAGTTCGATGATTGCTAAAGGCATTGTGCTAGAAGATGCTGTTGGATAGATGCTAGGGAAGGGTAAAAGCCAGGTTTGCACTAACCCCTACCCCTGCTCTGTCCTGGTGGGGTTTCCCAAATGAGATCCATTACATATGTAACTGGCACACTGGAAAATGGCCACAAAGTTGATCTTGCATGGTACCTCACTGCCAGGATGCTTCAAAACAGCAAGCAGAAAGCAGAGCAACTAGGGCCAGCATTCCTTTTGCGTCTCTCAACAGCCTTTCCATGCTGCTGGTCTCCTGGGCCAGCAAGATCCTTTCTTTGCTCCTGAACCTCTTCATCACGTCCACCAAAAACATATCTAAGCACAACACACACAAAAATCAAGTCACACACAGGTGAGCTGGGGAAGCAATTCCATCAAACCACCTTTGCCACAGCCCTCTGGCAATGGAGGACACTGCACCATGAGCTGCTCACTGCTGGCTTTGCTGTAATGTAGCAGATGTGCCTTGAGCAGAGACACACTTAGCAAGCAAAAGGTTGGATAGCCAATAACTTCATTTCTTGGAGACACCACTGGCATTTAGCCTCACTCTTCTGGATTTGGTGGTCTGGTGGACTCAGAGTGTCAACATCACATGCTCTGAGATTCATGATGGAGTTTCTCCTCCAGAGGGGGGAAACTCCACCATGAACTCCTTGCACTCCACCATGAACTCCTGATGCTGCCCCTTATGGTCCCAGTAACACTTCACTGTGCTGCCTGGGGATAAGTGGAAAAGAAAACTTTTTGCAAGCACGGATTTCTCTGCCTGAAAATGAGAAAGCTACAGGGAAAAATAAAGAGGGTCAAGTACACAAAGACAATGCTGCAAGTGTCTCTTTCCACCAGCTCTCCGTTTCCTCTTGACTCCCTTGCCTTTCTCTGACACATACCTGTGTGACAAACTCCCACAACTCACAATTTGACTTTCTTTGCATTGCACTGGCAGGAAAGGAGGAGATTTACGTTAGTCCCAGGTACATTACATTTACTGTGTTTTCCAGGCACAAGTAGCCCCACAGAAAAGAAATTTTCCAGGGAAACAACAAGCAGACTCAAGGGAAATGAAGGAGCTGAGGCTTCCATTAATTCACACAAGACATTGGTGAACTGAATTCAGGTCCTGAATATTGGCTGAGGAAGATAGAGGTTTGTTTTTCAAAGACCCCTGTGCAACTGTCTTGAACTCGACTGGGAGCTTGCAATGCTTGCTCTAAGACTGTAAGCCTGATAGACACACATCATCGATTTGACTTTTCACAAGGTGGGGAGGAGTAAAGGAAACAAAACCATCTCTTTTTTTAGCAATCCTCCTCTGCCTTTTTCATAATTAAATTCACCATAATGACCACTGTACTAAATCTAATAAGAAGTCTGAGATTCTGGTTTCCATTGGCAGCCATTGCACTGCTCAATTTAGGCAACCCACTACAGCATAAGAACAGTATTGTAAGGCAACCTTCTTGAGTCAGTAAGAAGAAAAGCTTACCTAGACAGTATTAAATCACTAAAATTGATTGGACCCTATTGCTTATGCTCTGATTCCACTGGCAGGAAGGCTCTGAGCTGGCTTATTTACACATGCACTAGTGAACTCATTCACACACAGCTGCTTTCCACCTCAGAGCAATAAAAATTAATAATAAAAATAATTAAACCTCATCAGCCTTCAAGCATTCGAAAACCCCAGAGCCCCATTGCCAGAGCCTCTGAAAAGGCATCAGCCTTCCCAAGAGAGAGTGGGGTTCAATCCCTGCAGGGACTGGCTGCCAGAACTGCCATGGCGCCTGGTCGTCACACGCCAGCAACAGATTACTGCATGCTATCGACCCCCCTGCTCTGGGTTAATTCTTTTAATTGTCTCACCACATCTTTTCCCATTAGGCTGATGTAACTTGTTTAAGCATACACAGATTGATTTATGACAGCACTAGGGATGTTAATCTGATGCCTGCTCTCCAGTTAATGCATGCACAGTGAGAGATGCAGGACAGCAGTCTCCCATGTGGGAGCTCCAGCCTTCTGCCTTGAAATCAAAGGCAGCCTCCCAGTGAGAGCAGAATTACAGCACTCCAAGAACAGTGGTTTCCACTGGCGTTATGGGTAAGGCAAGGTCACTGCGTCCTGCTCTCAACTCTCAAGTGCCATCTTCTTTAAATATAGCAGCAATCAAGGAAATGGAAAATCTCTTTAAAGTTCACTGTTAGGAAATTACTGGAACCCAACGAATTCCTAAAATCTTGTCAGGAGGTAAAGAGTTCCCTTCAAATTCAACCTCATTTGTCTCTAATTAGAATCAGTTTCCTTCACAGTATATGTTCAACACCCTTCAGCTCATTGCTGCATGTTCCCTGCATTTCCCTTTTACTCACGGGATGTGCACATAGTACAGAAACCTGCAAAGAGCAGCCTTCTGTTCCATACATACAGTTTAGGTCATGAAATGCACAGAATACATAATGCTTATATAGTACGAGTTGAAAAACAGTTCTCAACAGTACCAATAAAAACTTGCAAAGCTTCGGGAAAAAAAAAAAAAGAAAACAGGATACCCCACCAATACCAATAAAAACTTGCAAAGCTTTGGGGAAAAAAAAAAAGAAAACAGGATACCCCACAGAACCAAAGTACTTTTCCATTCTGTTGCAATATTCACAATTAAAACAATTGGGTACATTAGAAAAGAATTAAGTACATCTGCAGGTGCCACCATCTAACTGAAAGTCAAAGAAAACTTGCCCCACAGTTTTGTGCTTCTGGGACAAAAAAAAAAAAAACAAAAAAAAAACATAAGGAAACAAAACAACAAAACAAAAAAAACTCCCACACATCAACTGTGCCAAACTGCTTAAGAAAACTGAAATTCTGCTTCTGAATCTAACCTACATAACCAAGCATTCTTTGGGATTACAACTGGGACACCACCAGTCCCATCATATTTTGACAGCAAATCCCATGCATTTTCCCACCTCCAAGAGGGCTCAGAGCAGGAGCTCTCTCAACTGTTTCTCCCAGGTATTCCTCCTGCTACCCAGTTGGTCCTGCCTAGGTTAGTAGTAAATGGACTTCATCTCCTTGGATTTTCAAATCCTCCAGAGAGCTCTCAGTACAACTTCTAAACACAAACTCAGTAGCTGTGCTGTCAAATCTCACCACTTTTTATGAAGTTTATTCCACTTATGATCCACTTTGCAGTTTGGGGGGCATAAACGTGTTCAGGCTGAGATACATTAATTCCATGTGCTTCCAGGCCAAGCAAGAAAGTAACAGGAGGCTACTACTCTCCATCCCTGACAGCCAGTCCAGTCAGTGCAGTCCAGATTTCTAGTACCAGGCACCTCATTATTGCAGCAACTTGTCTGAGGACAACCTTCATGCTAAGAGCAACTTACGACATGCTCAGGATGAGACACTAACATTAACTCCATGTGCTTCCAGCCCAAGCAGGAAAGTAACAGGAGGTTACTACTCTCCACCCCTGACAGCCAGTCAGTGCAGTCCAGATTTCTAGTGTCAGGCACCTCATTCTTGCAGCAATTTGTCTGAGGACAACCTTCATGCTAAGAGCAACTTACAATATTTTCACACAAAATAAGAGACAATAGTACAAGTGCCTCAGCACACGCCACAGTCCAGACAGCCACCACAGAGAGAGCATCACCACACAATTTCAGAAGGCCTCAGGCATTTACCCATACACAGTAACACCATACCACATCAGAAGGCTTCAGGTGTCTGCCCATACAGAGTAACATCACTCCACTCCAGAAGGCTGCAAGCATTGCCCTTCTTGTTCCTCAGCCCAGCCTTTTATCCCCTCACGTTGATGCACTGCCCCTGTGTGCCCTCTGCTCCCTTTGGAGGTTGGTCAGTGCCCCTGGGCACTCCCTGGCTCATTGCTGTCAGTGCTGCTCACCTGCTGCTCACAGCTGTGCCCACTGGGAATGAGGCTGGCCCAACCCACCCCAATCACCACAAACTCTGTGCCTACATACAAGTACTTTTAGATGGTTCACAAACAAAAAAAAAAGCCTCATGTATTATTAAGTACAGACTATTATTCAACTTTATTCAAAAATACCAGAGGGTGCTTTGATAGATCTAAAAGCACCAGCAGGAGTCACTGCCCTTTGTACCTTGCAAAGAAGAGCCTCCAGCTGACAAAGACCACAGATGGACTATATACTGCTCTGAAGCTGCAGTAGAAACAGAGACTACAGCAGATACTCCCAGTGAAAAAAGCACCACAAAAATCACTAACTTCATTCTTCTGTCTCCACTGACAACCAGTTCCAAGCCTTCACTCCAACAGCAGCTTCACAGTGACACCAGTGACTCATGCCATCCCAAGACCAGCCTCAGGCCAGCAGTCTAAGAATCAGTCTTGGAACCTCCTCAGGTGGAAACATGATGCACCCCTGATTTCCCTTCCTAAATTTGTGTGAATATTAATCCCACACACCTATAACGATCTTCAAGCTGGCTTCAGTCTCCACTGGCTTTATCTATACTGTAGAAAGGAGCATTATTTCCACTTCTTTACAAGCACTTTTCAATGCTTTGAAATGCCACAGCTATTCAAAATGTTAAGGCATGGGATGAAAGCTACAGAAATATAACTTCTTATGAACTAAACAGTGGACTGGGAAGAGATAGGCAAGTCTGGTGGCAAATGCTGCCACAGACAAGCCTAACATACAATATATGGACACGAGTAAATAGCTAAGGTTTAGATATTTAGATGCATTAGATGTACATGAGTAGTTATCTAGGTTTATTTTTTCTGATTACCTTAGGTCCCATGGGAAAGTAGGACCCACTACAATTTCACATTGTTTGTCTCCTGACACCAATGCCTAGTTCATACTTGGAATTTTCTCCTTCACGATAATTTTGTAGAAAGGCATTACAAAAATTGCCAGATGCCTGAGCTTTTCCTGACAGTGAAATTTTTCTTAAATAGTTAGAAGATACAAGCTGACTTGTATCCTGTCACTGGGATATGTCACTTACAATATATCTTTCAAACGTATATTTAATTATTTCCCAAGACATTTGCCTCCCCATTTAAATAAAACATTCACATTTAATTTGTTGTGCTTTGGACAAATGAATGTCTTTGTGGTTACCAATCCAAAATATCTGACAGGTTTTTTGATATATCTTTCTTCTGTAGTCAGCATGAGGAGAATGTCCAGCATGATGGAAATGCTTATTTGAACAGTCAGCAAACCAAATTGCCAATCTGACACCACTTTTAAAGCCCAAGAAACTATTTGTGAGCATGTGGAAGATGTGTTTCCTGCTATCACAGTTCTGAAAGGCTGTTAAGCAATGAGGAATTTGATTTGGACTGCAGTAAAGCCCCAAAAGTTGAGCAGAGATGAGTAGCTAGTGGAGAAGGATGTTACGAATCAGGAGCATCCAAACATTCTTTCAGCTCCTGTTCCCTGCAAAATTGGATCAGAAATGAACTTGAAGAGTCTTGGAGCAAGGATAGATTCTGTATTTTTATAACTGAAAATATGAAAACCAGGATAATTTTGGGGGGAAAATATACTTTTGTGGTTGGTTGGAGAACATTTTGACAGCCTTCCACAAAAGAGCAAAGAAAGACATGACAGGACAAAAATGGTGAATAAGGACTGGGAAGAGAAGCAGTCATTGGGAGGAGCATCTTCCCAGATTCTATAGCTGCTTCTTGCATCTCATAGACCAGCACCACTTGTCATCCTTGTCTAGTCTGGGACTAACACAACAAATGCTTGAAGGATATATGAAGAGAAAAAAGTGTTTTGAGGTGATGCACATGGTAGACATAGGCTTAGCAGGAACAAAACAGGAAAACAAATTTCAGACTGAACATCAGGAGACTATTCAATCCCTGAATGTTATTGGACAGATAAGTATTCTCCAAGAGGGACAGTGGAAATTCCATTCACTGAGCTATTTACATGTCCAGAAATACTTTGTCCCTGTACTTTTGGAGTTGGAAGATACATCATTATTTACTAGTTTTCTTTGAACTCTAAATGAAAAGATGTCCATTACAACTATCCAGAACATCAGCTATTGCTAGAACTGACATAAGCTTAGACACAAATCCTTGAATTGCTTTTTCTCTTATTTTCCCTAACTTCAGCTATTTTTCCATTCTCTCTAAGCACTATTTCCAAAGAGTGAAGCAGCATGAAGTATGGCTGTAACATTAATTTAAAAAACCCACCCTGATCATTTTACCATTCCTCAAAGTATGACAACCATTAATAAAAAGCAGTTTTCCTATTGAACAAAGCTTCCACAGAAGTGGAAGGGCACACTTTGATGTCCAGCGTCCATCCACATTTCACCTGTTCCACACAAGAACTTTTGACAGAGTTACAAGACACGTGGTCTCTCCAGAAGGCTGTGCCTGGTGGCTCATCCTGCTAATCAGAAAAGTATCAATGGTTGGAGGGGCTAAGGCTTGCCCAGCCAGGACTGCCAACCAGCCCAGCTGGAACCCAAAGCAGGACCAGGGGCACCAAGGCGTGCCTGGCGTGTCCCTGCCCAACCTCATGGCACCACCAGCCACTGGCAAGACTCCCTCTTTCCTCTGCTCTCCAGAGCTCCTCTGTGCATCATGTGCTTCTGTCTGTACTGTGTGTCCATCTGCCTTGGCAACAAAGGTTTTAGAGCTCAACAGGAAGAGCAGGAACCTCAGTTACTACTGACATAAAACAGTGTGTTAATGGATAATGCAAAATACCTGTGGTTTTTTCGATAATTACATTCATGACAAGAACTTATTGGCTGACATTTGACAGCCCGACCATTTTCTGCACAAAAATGCATTTGAAATTGAGTTGTTGAAAATGGACCTTACCTTTTATCTCTTCCATTTTCCTCTACCACACTTCTAAAGACTGTAACATACTTGTCAAAGTAGGTGAGCCTCTCTTATTTGGCAGAATCAGATTAGCAGGTCTTCTAATCAAAAAAGAAACACATAATTAGTTCAGTCTTAAGTGCTAGAATGTATTGCCATATCCTGAAGAGGGCAAGATCTCTATTGCAGATATTAAGTACTCAGGCTATTAGGAGTATTAATATTTTGCAGACCTGGAGGACTCTTAACTCTCTGACTCATTGTGTTTGGACACCTCATAGCAAAAACTTTTTCTCCTGTGAAAGAAAGGCTCCTAAGGATGCACAATTAACTCAGTTCCATTCCTGACAGCAGAGTGCATCACAGCAGTTGTTGCTTCTCTCTCTTTCTCTCTCCGTAAAATTGCCCTGATACAGCATCAAAACCAACTGTCATTTCAAAGCACAAGGACTATCAATTCGGTAGGTAGTGGGACAAGCAAGAGCAGACTGTACACAAGTAATTTTATCTGTTTAACTACTTATATATTCATTTTGATGTTTGGAGAGAAATCTCTCTCATTTTTCCAAAATTCCCAAAGTAGGTAGGTCTTCCTTTTTAAGCTGAGTGTTAGAAATGTGATCAACTGGTCATACTAAGCCCCACTTTACCCTTACATTCAATTTAAACTGATACCATCATCAGACATAAAGGTTCGTATGCTCATATATGTTATATATTTTCTAGGATTTTTTTTCTGAAAGCTTGAAGATCCTAAGTATAATTTCTCTTCCTGGACCACGGGCTCTTTTAGATTCAATAATAACTTCCTTTTTATTGCCAAACAGTCACCCTGAACTATTTTCCTTCATTTACAGCCTCTAGAACAAAGAAAGTGGTAGAAGTCTTGGTGCAGTCATCCCTGTTCTTTGCACAGATCCAAAATCTTCTCTGTCTCCTTGATTTTAACAGGGGCTTTCCAAACCCGCATGTTCTGCACTGGAGGACAAATGAAGTACATCACCTCCTCCGCATTCCTCCTCTCAAACTAAATAATTGTCACATCTCTGGGCTTTGGGATAAAAGCACAAAATTTTAAAAGTCAGCTCATTTCACCTTAAAGTCCCTTCCCAAATATAATGATAAATTTCTAAGTCAAACACCAGGGAGACTTTTTTTAACTTTAATTTACTGTGGCTCCATCAACTTTGCCCACACTTGAAGGTACATTTTCTCCCCATTAGTTCTGTCTAGTCCAAGAAGCTCACGTAGCGATGACGCATCTCTTGCAGATAAGGGTATCCGCTGATTTGATTTACTAAGGAAGCTAAATTTATTATGCAACATTTTACAAGTATAATTCTGCTTTCTCTTGATGGTAATAAATTCGATATCAACTCCCATGAGACAAGAGAACCAGTCCTTTTATTATCCAGACATGACCCCCAGAGCCAGATTCCATTTTAGAGACGGGAAATGACCATATCTCTGATTAAAAGGGAAACTTTAATCAAATAAAGTGCCTCATCAAGCGAGAGCCAAGATTCCAATACTCCTGACTGCAGCACAGCAATGATCCAAAGTCATCTCTGCCCCCAACCCATTACCGCCTACTGCAACGTGATATCCATCCCAAACAGGAGGTGCATCCTTCAGCCATTTCCTCATCATCTGGGTAGCTGCTCCTCCCATGCTCACAGTCCTTTGCAGAAACATGTTCTCCAGAAGCGACCCCAGGGTCTGTTTGAGGAATCAGAGGAGGACGGACTTTGTAGTGTTTAGTTTGATTTTTTCCCAACTAAACCAGTCTCACAGGTGACAAGTATCTTGACTCCGTGCAGCCAAGTGCAGCAGCCTTGGCTTTTAGCTCAATACCCTTCCAGCTAGACTCTTCTATTCCTTCAGGCACTTCCCTTCCACACCCTGAAATTACCTTTTGAAGCATTTAGGATAATAGCTTATTTAGAGTCCCAGACCAAGAGCTTTATCTCAGTTGTCAGTGGTTCATTTCTGCAGTTTTACAGTGGATATAGTAAATGAATAACAATGGTAACAATGACAATATGGATGTCGAGGACTATTGCTATTTTAAATATTTTCTAAGGTTCCACTTCTGTGTAAGCACAATTGGATCTGTATGCTACTCCATGCAGGGATCCATCTTAAAGTGTTCCTGGCCATCTAGAATGTTTTCTTGCAACAGAGCAAGATACAGCAAGTGACAGATAAATCACCTCCCTTTCAGCTGTGGAAGCCCAGCTACGCAAGTAAATGAAGTTGCCCAAACTCCACATCCACTCGGGAACCGCTTGGCCGAGAGATGGGATTATTTCATACAGCCTTCTGCAGAGATCCTCCTTGGATCAGCCCACGTGTCATTTCTGCTACAGGAGTACAGATATGCTGCTTTGTGCTAAAGAGAACTTCTCAATGCCAAAGCCTGTGCACCGGGTGAGGCCCCTTGCTCCGCAGCTCTTCCAGCTGCTGCACTGGCCCGACAAAATGCGAGCAGTGTGTAACGCTGCACTTGAGGATTATTTCCCTGGCGTTTGTCTGAGTGTCAGAAACACGCTCGCACACAGCAAGACAGTTATTGTGATGCTCTCTGATTTCCAGTGAGGTGGGGGGCTCAGCCCAGCGCTGCCAGCCCCGTTCCCGATTAGTCCAAGTCTCCCCGAGCGCCCCTACACCCTGCCCTGGCCAGCTCTGCCGTCGCGGGCGGACCCGCGCCGCGCGATGGGGAGCAGCCCCGAGCAGCTCTCGGCTTAGACGGCGGCAGCACAGCGGCAGAGCCCGCAATCGCCGACCTCCGCAGGCGAGCCGGGCGCCGCTGAGGCAGCGGCGACGCAGGGCTGGGAGGACACGGGACCTCTGCCCGCAGCACCGGCGGGCGCACGTCGCCCCGGCCCAGGGGGAAGCAACGGCGAGCTCCGGGAGGCTGCCGCGGAGCCGGGCTCACCAGCAGCCGTGCCCGGGCACCCGCGGCCAGCCGCGCCGTCGGGCCCCCGCCTCGGGGGCGGTGCCGCGTCCCCACCGCTCGGAGGCGGTGGGCGAGCGGCGGCGGCGGCTGGGCACCGCCATGGGGGAGGCACGGCGGCAGCGGCGGCTGCTGCTGATGGTGGTGTGCGTGGCGCTGCTGCTGGACAACATGCTCTACATGGTCATCGTGCCCATCATCCCCGACTACATCGCGGCCATGCGCGGCGGCGGGGGCACCGCCGGCCCGTCCGCGCCCGCGGGGGGCAACGGGAGCGGCGGCGGCAACCGGAGCCTTCTGCCTGCGCGGTACCCGCCGGCATCGGGGAGCAACGAGGACGTGCAGATCGGGGTGCTGTTCGCCTCCAAAGCCATGCTGCAGCTGCTGGTGAACCCCCTCAGCGGCACCCTCATCGACCGCGTGGGCTACGAGGCGCCGCTGCTGGCCGGGCTGGCCGTCCTGTTCCTCTCCACCGCCACCTTCGCCTTCGCCGAGAACTACGCGACGCTGTTCGCGGCGCGCAGTCTGCAGGGGCTGGGCTCTGCCTTTGCGGACACCGCCGGCATCGCCCTCATCGCTGACCGCTACGCCGAGGAGCCGGCGCGGAGCCGCGCCCTGGGCACGGCGCTGGCCTGCATCTCCTTCGGCAGCCTGGCCGCCCCCCCCTTCGGCGGCGTCCTCTACGAGTTCGCGGGCAAGCGGGTGCCCTTCCTGGTGCTGGCCTGCGTCTGCCTTCTCGACGGGCTGATGCTGCTGGTCCTGGCGCCGCCCGGTGGCACCGGGGCACGGGCCAACATGCCTGTCGGCACCCCCATACACCGCCTCATGATTGACCCCTACATCGCCGTGGTGGCAGGGGCCCTGGCCACCTGCAACATCCCCCTAGCCTTCCTGGAGCCCACCATCGCCAACTGGATGAAGGATTCCATGGGGGCCAGCGAGTGGGAGGTGGGCCTCACCTGGCTGCCCGCCTTCTTCCCCCACGTGCTGGGCGTCTACGTCACCGTCCAGCTGGCTGCTGCGTACCCACACCTGCAGTGGTTCTACGGGGCCCTGGGCATGGCCATCATTGGTGCCAGCTCCTGCTTGGTGCCCGCCTGCAGGAATTTCGGGCAGGTCATCATTCCCCTCTGTGGCATCTGCTTTGGCATCGCCCTGGTGGACACAGCCCTGCTGCCCACCCTGGCTTTCCTGGTGGACGTGCGACACGTCTCTGTCTATGGCAGCGTCTATGCCATTGCAGACATCTCCTACTGTGTGGCATATGCCCTGGGGCCCATCGTGGCCGGCCAGATTGTGCACACCATGGGCTTTGCGCAGCTCAACCTGGGCATGGGGCTTGCCAATGTGCTTTATGCCCCTGTCCTTCTCTTTCTCAAAAATGTCTGCCAAATGAAACCCTCTCACTCAGAGAGAAACATCCTCCTTGAAGAAGGACCTAAGGGACTCTATGACACCATCAAAATGGAGGAGCGCAAAGGCGTGGGCAAAAACCTCCAGCCAGCGGGCGAGATGGATGAGAATGGCATGGGCTCTTACCACAGAGACCTGAAAGGGGTGTCTGAGGAGGACTCATCCGACTATGAGTACAGTTAGGTTCCCCCATGTGGTCCAGACCCAAGAGCAAGGAGAGACATGTGTGAGAGAGGCAAAGCGGGGGGATGAAAATGTTACTGCATTATGTTTCTGTACTGATGTGCAATATCTACAGTTTAACCTTTGTCATGATGTAATGGCTTTCTTCTAGACTTACTTTTAATCGGTATTTCCCTCAGCATTCCAGCAAGTTGGAGGGGGTGGGAAATGGGAGACAATGCTGAAAAAAATTATTGGAGTAATCATTAGCAGAAATCTGAGGGGATCTTTCAAAAAAAAAAAACCACCAAAAAGAAAACAAAAAACCCAACAGCTTTGTAGCTGGGGTATAATTGTGCAGAGTGTTCTCAAACTGAAACTGTGTGTGACATAATGTATATCTCTGTAAAAATTACAAGAAAAGCAAAAACGTATGTGTAAAATTTCAAATGGTGTATTCAGGGACTTAGCAAATCTTGTGTACATATACTCAGACTTTCAGTTGGTTTCCTATATTTAAGAAGAGCAACAGCTGTCTCATTTCATTCTTTCCTGGGAATAAACTGAAGTATTGTACCTCTTTTTTTCTCTCTTGTGCTGCTCTCCGGTAAGTGCAATATGCTGTATTATGTTGAAGTCCAAGTTACAAGAATAATAGGATCTGAATAAACAGAATTGAAGGGGATTGATTGTCTTTTGTTTTGTTTTTGGGGCTCCTTGAGGGAGGGAGCTGGTTGTGCTCAATGTAACCCCTAAAGGAACTATTTCCCAGAGCATAATTCTCACTAGCTACCAAAATGGCACAGGCAAAAACCCCAGTACAAAATGTTCTCATTCATTCTTCACAGCATAACAGGTCTGAGGAAACAACATCGCTCTGCAACCGTGCTTAAAACCAGCTCCTTGAATTCTCATGTGAATTCAATTTTAATTCCCCACAATAATGGATTTCAATTTTCTAATATTTCAAAAATTATGCCACCAGCAGTTCGAGGTACAATACTGGAAGGTGCCTTTCTCAGTGCTAAATGCTGCCCGAATTAAAAGGCACCCACCTCAGTGACTCGACAGGGATTAAACAAAAACAAAAGATGGGTGAAACGCTTCATTCAGACATTTGCAAAGAGTGGAAACCTTCGATCCATTCACAAGGGAACCAGACTGCATAATTTGCCCTATACATTTCTCTTAATATAAAATAAAATCGTTTGTTTTAATTCTTAACCCAATAGGAAACAAAAATAATTACTGGTAATCGCAAGAGGGGTGGAAAGACATTTACAAGCGGCCACAGCACCTATTAAAGGGCTCGCACCCGTCCCTGGGGATCTGGGTGCCGCGGAGCAGCGGCCGGTCGGTTCCGCTGAGCTGCGCGGGACGCGCGACGCCGCAGCTCCCGCCGGGGCGGTCGAGTCGCTGCTCAGGCGGCGCAAAACTCATTAAGACAGTGGGATGGCGCTTTGACACGGGGGTTCCGCGAAAGAGCAGCGGCCACCGTGGTGGGAGGTGAGACCCGCTTCCCTAACCCGCAGCCGCTTCTTTGTGGTAAGCGGCAAAAGCGGGTTCTGCAGCTGCTGCCCCGGGCCGCTGCTGCTGCCGGCCCCACGGCAGCTCCTGCAGAGCCCGGTTCTCTGTCCGGACCGCTGCCGCCCGTCGCGGCTTCCACCCCTCCCGGCCGTGGTGCCGGCAGCCACTGGCAGCGCCGCCCGCCCGTTCGGCCACCGAGCTTTCAGGAGCCGCAGATGCCCCACGGCGACACTTCCCGACACTGGCGACAGCCCCTGTGGCAACGCGGGTCTGCGAGCACAGTAGCCCTTTGGGGCTGTCCTTGCCGCTGCCGAGGCTGACCCCGACAGCCGTAAGAACGCCGGAGAGCCCGGCTGTGCCCGACTGCCCCCGCCCGCCCCCGGGGGACACGGCGGGCACTGGGCGCTGCGGGCGGGCAGCAGCGCCTGTTGCGCACAGCGGGAGGGGCGGTGGGGCAGGGCCGTGCCGTGCCGGGCCGGGCCGGGCGGGGCGGGGAGGAGCCAGCGGCGGCGGAGTTGAGCCGCCCTCCGCACGCCCCCACCCAGAGGGGACCTGGCCGCGGAGGAGGCGGCGGTACCTTGGACAGAGCCGCCGCGACTCGCAGAGCCCGCCCGGCGGCCGCTGCGGAGCTCCCCGACGAGCAGGTACGGACGGGCGGGCTGCGCGCCCCGCGCCTGCCGCTGCCCCGACGGCGCGGCTGCGGGAGAGCCTGGGGCCGGGGAGGATGAGGGCGGCGGGTCCCGTGGAGCGGAGCCCAGCGAGCTCCCTTCGGTGGGTTAGGCGGCACCCACGGCGCCTCCCGTTTTGCCGCCGCCCGAGCGTCCCGCCGCCACGGGCGGTTCGGGAGGGAAAGGGCTCCTTCGGGGCTGAGGCTTGGGAAGGTCTCGGGAGGTGCCGGCAGGCTCCGGCGGAGCGTGAGCGCTCCCCGACGGGTCCGGCGCTGCCGTGGCCCGCAGGGAGCTCACGGCCGGCGACAGGGCGGCTCCGGGCTCCGCTCGCAATGTCTACTGCCGCGGCAGTGCGCGCTTCACACGTGTATTCCTGACAAGGCATACATTCCGCTTAACTTCATGCATAGGCTCCTGAGAACTTTAAAGCTTATCCTCCTGATAACACAGAGTGAGGATGAATGGGTGGGGACTGAATGTATTGCCCCAACAACACCATATACTGCAAGCTGCCTCCCGAGTCCATCGTGTCAGGAGAACTCAAGTATAAGCACATGGGCTGATTTTAGTCCTCCTCTGCTATCTGCTAACGGAGAGATCAGTGCCTTTTGTTACGGATTTGAGTTGCTGCTCTGAGCTGTGGGGAAGGCCACCCGGCTCCCCAGCCTGCTGTGACTCGAAGCCACTGTGCTAAGCCGCTCACCCTGGCCCTCCAGCTAAGCCAGCTGTAAATAAAAACAGCTAGGATTATTTTTTCTTTTTTTTGCCTAATAACTTTGACAACGTACCTCGCAGCTTTCTAGTGAGCAACTTTGAAGTCATCTTGAATTTCTTCAGGATTTTCTCCTGTGTCAGTTTTCTTGTCCTTTATTAAGCAAATACAGGATTGGGTGTGATGCTAAGCTGTCAGCACTTGAACCAGAGACAAAGCCTCCGTTCATCCCTGCAACAGAGAAAAGCACAGTTCAGGCTACCACCTCCAAACTCTTTATCACACTGTTTTTACAGATATGCAGGGCTGTTAGTAGTAGCACTTCCTAGAGACACTGAGCCAATATAGACTTTCAGTCAGCGTGACACCATATTGCAGTTTGACAAAAAAGCATAAGGAAAGAAATAACAAAAGTCCCAGCAAAAAGAATACCAGCAGGATTTTTCCTTTAAGGGAGCACAGTTTGAGTGCTCTAAAGACAAAATGGCTGCTCTGTATTTGAATGCAGGTGGGGGCTGAGGCCAGCCCATAAACAACTGGGCAAGCCAACAGTCTTCCAAGAGTCACAGGACGTGCATTATTTGAGGTGCTTTGGACCTGTGTTTTAGGAATAGAGTGCATGGCTGAGTGATGAGCCCTGTGCAGCACACAAGAGGGAGTGGAGCAGGGCAGTGAGTTAATGTGGCCTTTTCATGAGGGACATCATCTCTCACCTGGGCTGAAACTGTAAGCAGATGACAGATCAACACGAATTTGCTGTTTTGCCCTCATTGCAGGGCTCCAGGGACATCTCTCAACCTTATACAACCTATTTCACAGCACATGGCCCCACTGACAGCCAGTGCAGGACAGGATCAACACAAGGTGTCAGTGACCACATACACATTGGCAGAGCCATGCTGAAGCTGCAAGGCTGCAAAAGCCAAGCTAATTCCTCAGGAGAGGAATAATCCACAGCCATCTCTGCCTATTGCTAAACAAAACTCTTCAACTCACTTTCATGCACTGTAGAGTTTAATCCAAATTGTTCTTAAAAGCTGTTGTAGAAATAATTTCAGTGCCCTAAGTGTAATAATTCTGAAGATTACAGAAAAAAATCTACATAGTCAATACGTTGTGTTATATTTTTCATAGACACAGTGCAAAGTAATTAAAAGAAAAAAAGAAAATCTCTAATCCATCAAGACCTGACTGAACACAAAAAAATCTCACTGCTTTAGCTGTACTTATGTACTGTCATAATTAGGACAATCACTTCCTGTGGTCAATAGTATATCAGAAAAAATGTGCATGTCAGATAGCTTATCCCTGCACAGAAAAGAGCGAAGAGGCATCTTTAGAAGTGAAAACCAGGATAAGCACAGTACCAGAGAGACACGAGTGGAAGTATTTGCCCTGTCACAGATTACTTTTGTGACTTTTAGCAGGTTAAGCCATCTCCCTGGATAAGTATATGCTATTTAAAAGATTGCTCTATGAAATGGCTCAAACCCAGGGTACAGCACCCCTGTCAGGCCTCCCACAGCCTTCACAGGCAGGCTCACAGGGTGCCCCAGCCCAGAGCTATGCCCCAAGGCACTGGTACCGTGTGAGATTCTAGGCTGCAGAGGGAAAAGGCATATCTCCATCAAGCTCCTTTTTACATCTTCTAGCACAGCACCTCACTGTACCCATGGAGCAATGCCATGAAAAATACATTTAAAGGCTGTGGTGCTTTCATATGAAATAGTAAGAGGAGGAAATATAAGATCCTAATATAGAAAAATGCAACATTATTATTACCTGTATCAACATAAGTGCATTCAAAGAGAAGTCCCCTCTTTCCTCCAGCTAACATATAACAGCTATACAAAGCATGCAGATTATGCCACAATAAATTGCAAAGTAAATTACAGTGACAAAATAAACCATGCTGAGAAGGGACCTTTTATGAGCATCAGATAGTCTGAATAAATAAATTTATAGCAAAATGAGACAAACAGAATGTCAGGGCAATCTCCACAGGGCTCAGTTTAGCTACTTTGAATGTTGTACTTCTATTTCTCTTCAGGTTTGCATTCTGAAGCTTCTGTGTGTGTTTGCACAGGGAATACTCCCCTCATACATTTTGGTTATAAATAATGGGTTACTCACAGGACTTTAAATCTTTTCTGTTTCCAGAACTGAGGCATCAGGCTCCATAAGTGCCCCCAAGTGACTTCAATTTCTGTCCTCAACGAAAGATACCAAAAGAAATGCAGGAATGCCTGACCTAGAAAAAAACATGCAGAAGAACAAGAAAGATTCAAGCAGTAAAGATGAAAGAGTAAGTAACTCTTTCTGGGAAAACAAAAAGGAAAAAAAGAAGATGACTTAACAACTTTTAATTCTGTAAATTAATATCATAATTGCAACCCAAGCTCTGTTCTAGAGCCAGTTTCTTCATTTCAGGGAACACCAGTTATCCTGCAACTGTTTACAGCCAGAAACCTTGATCTAGCACTAGTGCTTCTCATATCCAAATAAACTCTTTCTCCCAACATCCTCTGAAGAATTACAGCAAATTAAATATTATTATACAACAAATATTTTTATACTGCAAAGTCAGAGATGACATTAAATTCTTCATGCTAGTGCAGCACTATCAAATTGTCACATATCATTCATTTTCAAGCTGGTTTAGAAGGTGCTGGGTGTGTATGCCTGTCAGTAATCAGCCTCCAGGGTTTTTTTCCTAAGCAGAGTCAGGAACTGTACAGGAACCTTACCCACAAAGATAGGGCCAAAGCCAGGTATCAAAAAGAAATACTAGTTAGCACATCCATTTCCAATGACAAAGAAATCAATGACAGAAGAAATATGTCTTGACTAGACATAGCTTGAGACTGTAGAATTGCCATTCTTTTATTTCTGGGTGTATTACAGGCTAAATTTGATTTGCATTTCCATTAATAACAGGTAATCCTATGACACTTTTCATGAGTATCTAAAGTCTTTGGTTTCTGGATAGGTAACATCATGCATCACTGACTTTTCTGAGGCTGTCAAAAGGCAGAGCTGGTACTTGAGCCCAGAGGACACCCAGTCCCTGCCAGCTGTTCAGAGCACTTCCTCTACACCCTCCCTCCCTGCATGCACTGGACTAACTGAGCAACAGGTGGGACAGGTAACTGCTAGTCCTTTCTTCCACCCGAAATCACACTGCAATCCTACTAAAATGAATGTCCATTACAGAAAGAGCTAGCAAAAAAAATCTGAATGCTGCCTACTTTAGGAGATGGGCAAAAATCAAATTAGAAAAATAAAGCCTCCAAAAGTTTATGGCCTACACTAATCACTAATGGACAAGCATGCTGCATTAGATGACCATTTCTCAACTAGGTGACACAGCTCCCTCCCTGAGGAGCCACACTTAGAGCATCACAGCCTCTTGCAACTTCCCAGTCTTACATGAATTACCTCCTTGCTTTGTTTTCCCACTGCCCCCATAATTGCATATTGGCAATGGAGAGAGAGACAGGGAGACTGAGAGCTGATCAGAATCCAAATTGATTGTGCACTACGTATGCTTACACACTATTCTATGAAGGCTACTAATTTTTTACTACAATGATTGGGTTAATCATCACTTAAACAAATTTATACATTTTAGAACATCTCTTACTTGCAGAAGTCTTGATGTACTTTTCTGGTAGGTCTCGATTTAATCTTCAGCTAGTCTTGATTTAAAAGTTCTGTTTGTTCTTGCCAAGGCATCCTGGTGATCACATCTCTTATGCTAACCAGGTCCAAGGTCCATCATCAGTCTTGTGTGTCCCAATATCTTCCTCTTCACTTTTCAATCAAAACCACACCTTTTTATTATTAATTAATTAATCTCTGCACACATTAAAACAAGAAAAGTATCACGATTAATACAATTATTATGAAAGTCATCACATACGTACCCATGTTAAAAAGAATCTTTTAGCTAAAAACCTTAGCCTCTAAAGGCTCAGGCTTGACCTTTATAAACTAAAAATATTCCTGATGGCAGCCACAGGTGGGGCATTACTGGATTTAGAAAGATTGCAAGTGCAATTGCACCAAAAGGTTGATTCTTATGTGCGGGGTGATAGGGAGAAACATATTAAAAGTTTTAGATTGATTTTTTCCATGTATTTAAAATTAAGACAAAAATCTATTTTCACAGAATCCAGGGGCTCTAATTCTTGTGGTTCCAAGGGTGCTTCAGGAGGGTAAGGGGTCAAATTTGATTTGATTTAAATTTTTTTTTGTGTAAATATTAGTGTAAAGTTCTGGAGGAGCTATATTCCCCCCCTCTATTTTTTTTTTGTTTTTTAATAGCATGTGTATTTCTCATTATGAACATGAAGGCAACAGAAAAAGAAAACAATGAAAGCAATAAACATATACTAAGTAAAAATAAATCAGATAATATATACAATTAGTGTCACATGAAAAATAGAATGGTGATTTTAAATAATGCATTATCAATTTCTTAAATATTGTACTATTACTTAGAGTCTGTAGTAATTGGCAACCTTTATGTTTAAAGTGAGGGCTTGGAGGGTAAGCCCTCCACATTCACTTTAAAAGGAGGTTTAGCCATTGTAGGTCCAAATTTGGCAAGTCACAATGACTTGAGTATAGTTTTGATGTAGAAAACGCTTGGCTTTACTGGTATATTTCTCTACTAGTTATGGCTGGGACTTGGCCAGGGTCCAGGCTTTAACTGGAAGTGTCTTTAATATATTTTAAAAACCTCTTAGTAATAGTAGTTAGAAAAATAATATAATCTTATAAATAGCTATACATCAATATGTGAAGGTTTGTAAATCAGCTGGCTTTGTCATTTTATCTTTAGCTAAATAGTAGTAAAACAAAAAAAAGCATTTAACAGACCACAACTGATAGCAGTCATAATATGAAATTTACTAATTCTTCAGTACTACTTATAAAAATAAAATAGCAAAAATTGTTCTTATTTCTATAACAAAATAGTTGTATCTTGTAATTTAAATTAGCACATTTTGACAAAATTCATTTAGGCTTTATGTTATTCACTTGAATAGTAAAGGAATTCTATCTTATAATTTAAACAGATATACTTCAACAAAACTTAAAATCAACTTCACTAAAACTTAACTCCAGTAAAACATAACCAAAATATACTTAACTTAAAGTTAACATCACTGAAACTAAAAAATATTAATCTTAACAAAAATTAACTTGTTTAAACTCTTATTATTATAAAAAAGTTACTGAACATTTGTCATATAACAGTTAAACATCAAGGTAAATAACATCTGTTCTGAAAAATTTACAATAAAATGACCTCATTGAAACTATGGAGTAAAAAGCAAGCACTTAATAAAGCTGACAGTGGAGTTTTATATGCTAGTTCTAGTTAGGGCTCAAATAACTACTACAAATCAAGTTTAAAGTTGGTCTCAAATGTGATCTAAAGAGTCTTGAATTTATGACTTACCTAATTACTCTCAGTGAACGATGCAGTTTTCCTATGTTATTAATATGTAAGAAAACACCACTTTTACACAAACACCTTTGAATTTTTCTGGTAACAATCCTGTTAAAAATCTCAAATCACGTGTTATTAAAATTAGAAGGTAAATGTTAACAGAGTTGGGATAGTATGTAGCATCAGTTGGTACTTTGACGTGCTATAACTTCAGCATGCTGTTCTGGTCAGACTGTGCTGGCTGGTGCCAGCAGCAGCTTTTGAAGATTACTTGATGACAGATTTAAGTTTGGCTTAATAAAAGTAATGGGATAAAAACATTGAAGGCTAAACCAATAAAAAAATTAGTTACATAATACTAAATAGCTGTACCAAAAATTCACAAGAAAATGCAATATTAAAAAGGCAAATAACTAGAAATATAACTTGTTTGACTAAGGCAAGGTGTCCTTCAGGGCTTTAGATCTGTATTAAATGTCACCTTTGGTAGCTGGCCTGCTCCTTCCAATGTTTGAAAGCATCTGGGGCACTTCAGCCAGGGACTGTTGTGGGGGTGTGTCAAAGGTCCCAATGACTCCTATACAAAATTTGAATGCATAAAAATTCCCCACAGTGTCAACACATCCCTCCCTCACAAAACCAGGGTAACAGACAGCACAAAAGGTTTCACTGTGGCAATCTGCCCATCAGGCCCTGTAATCTGCACTAAGTGTTGTCTTTGCCGGGGAGCACTCAAGGCACAGACAGTAATGGCCAATCACTGGGCCATTGCCTTTTTGAGATAAGTCACATCTGCTCCAGTATCACGGAGTCCTGTTAGAATTATGTCCCTGCCTTTCAGAGCCACTTTGCATTGGAATGTGGGATGCTGAGATGTGATATGTTGTGTCCAAAAAATCTCCGGGACCCCGGTGGAACCAAACCCCCTCCTCCCTTCTGTTCAGCTATCAGGGGTGCAGATAGGGGTGCTACCAGAAAAAGCACGAGTTGGGCTGCTTGGCTTCCAGCCAGGACCACACACGGCCACTGGGGGGTCCAAGCCGTGGCCTTAATTTCCCCAACCCAGTCAGAGTCAATAGCCCCAGGAAGAACAAACAACCCTGTTATCCAGGTGGATGATCTGCCCATGATCAAAGCATGCAGATGCTGTCCCAGTCCGAAAACTCCTGTGGGAAGCAAATGAACAGATGAATTGAGTAATGTTACTGTGATGTTTGATCTGACCAGTCCTGTGCTGCCTGGGGTGGCTACACAAGTGACACTTGTCCAGCAGTCAGGGTATTGGAAGTTGGCAGGTGCTCCTGGTTGCTGCATCAGCTGTAGGATTTGTGTCACTGTGCGATGCTGCTCTGCGCTCCAAGATGAGTTTCCCTGTAAAGGCTGGTCATTCTGGTGAAACTTAGAGCAGCACAGACTAGCAAAGTGAGGGCCTTTCCAACAGTGAGGGCACAGACCCCGGGCTTTGGGTTTCTCTGCTTTTTGGCAGTCTCTTTTATGTGTCCAGATTCCCCACAGCCAAAACAAACCAACTGCTTTCCAGGGGTTAATTTCAGGGCAGCAAAATCATCCACTATGCCTTCTCCCATGACTTGATAGATGATTACTGTGGTGTGTTGTATTGTTCCCAGGTGGTTGCATGCTTGTATCTTTCAGAGTGAAGTGGGCTCAGGTTCAGAAGGCAAAGATTTCAAAAAGCGACTACAATCCTCATTGGCGTTTTCTATGGCCAGTTTGAGGAGTATAACTTCCCTTGCTTGATAATTATTGATTTGTCTCTCCAGTGTTTGTTTTAATCTGTCCACAAAGTGCATAGAGGGCTCTTGCAGATCTTGTTTGATATTTATGAAGAACTGTTGAGGGGTTTTGGCATCAGGAACCTTAAGAAAAGAAAAATAAGCTGCATCTGTGATACCCTCTAAAGCTTCTCTTGGTAAGGCAGCTCGGCCATTAGAAGTGGTATGCCCCATCCCCCCACCTCCCCCCAGCAAGGTGGTCAGTAGTTAAGGCAGCCAGGGCTTGGTTTGCATGCTCTGCTTACACTGTAATTAAATTCTCCAGTCCTTTTTTCCATTGTGCCATAAATATGGCGTATTGTGTCGGTGTGAGCAAAAGATTTGTCAAAAACATAACACCATGAGGAGTCACAAGGTGAGCAGTAAAAGTTGCTCTTAATAAATTACTAAAGTAAGGGCACCCCAGTCCATATTCCGCTGCGGTACGGCACAGTTCCTTAATTTCTGAGTGACCTAGGGGCTCCCATCGTGGATTTCCCTCCCATCGGGCCAAGTCACATGAGGGCCAAAAAGATTTCTGCAGCAGTGTCAAAGTCTCTGTCCTTAAGGGCTTTCTTTTTCATCTGTAACCAATTGTTATGCACATCCAAAGGGAATAAGTCGAGGGTCGAAAGGGTCCTGCTCACATCCATTGCTAGAGTCAGTGTCTGCCACGTCAGCGATGTGTCTGGCGGCTCTGGGATCGCTGCTGGTATGGCAGTGGGACTGGAGGAGGTGACCGGGCTCTCTCCCTGGTGCTCATCAGGGAGGGTGTGCTGGACACAGGATGGGGAGTGGGACCTGGGCAGGTTTCGATCTGGCACGGTTGCCAGGACCATCTCAGCGGTAGCCTTGCAGGCTTCCTTGCTCCTTCCCTCCTTTTTAATCACGTCCATGACCCCCCTCCAAGCAGGAAGCATTCATAGCTCTGGCTTGTGTCCAGGTCGTACAGTTTTATGCCAACCTTGTCTCAGCAGCAGAGGGTAAATACAGAAGGGCTGGCATCGGGGAGCATGCATGACACCCATCGTGAAACTGACTTAAGGTCGTGCTTTAGGATGGGGGAGCCATGCCTGCCCAGAAGGGCAAGTGTGGTTTCACAGATGTCTCTCTCATTGGACATGTTCTGTCCCATGGATCAGCTCCCTGGCTCACCTGTCAGTCATAGCAGACGGGTGATTGTGGGCCCAAACGAGGTTTTCTCACTGTCACGATCAGTTCCAGGGGTTCGCGGATTGCAGCCAGACAGGCTGGTCCTTCTCCTCATCCAGAGCACCAATTGTTGGCAATGGAGAGAGAGACGAGGAGACTGAGAGCTGGTCAGAATCCAAACTGATTGTGGACTGCATATGCTTATATACTATTCTAGAAAGGCTAGTAATTTTTTACTACAATGATTGGATTAATCATCACATAAACAAACCTAAACATTTTACAACATCTCTTGCTTGCAGAAGTCTTGATGTAATTTTCTTTTTCGGTAAGTCTTGATTTAATCTTCAGTTAGTCTTGATTTAATCCTCAAAGTTCTGCTTGTTCTTGCCAAGGCATCCTGATGATCACATCTCTTATGCTAACCAGGTCCAGTCTTGTGTGTCCCAATAATTGCTCTGGCTTTTAAATGACTAATTACACTTCACTTGGTTAATTCTACATTTAAAAACAAAGGAAACTTAATTGCATGGACAGCATGGAACTCTTTTTTTCCCAGATACTATTGCTCCAAACTGGGTAAGGATAAAGTATAAACAGAAACATGTTATCAAGCCTTCCAGGGGGGTTCCAGACTGACTGACAGCGGAGGTTTGGGAGGGTAAAGTACAAACTTATTGAGGACTGTACATAATCAGTACTAATAAACAGGTAGACCTGCATGTTTCTACTTCTATCATTGGATAACCATTAATATTACCAACCAGACAAGTATTAACCCATGGTTTTACTAACCAAAAACTTATCACAACTCCTTTACTAAGGAAATACCTTAAGATATTATTTCATTATTTTGTAATGTATTTGCAGATTTCCCAGAGCTTAGCTCAGGGTATTTCTTTGCATCATGCTTCTTTGTCCTAGGATTTCTAGAATTTTTACCAAGGAATAGTGTCCTCAATAATTTTCCACTAGTCCACTGCTCTATCCATTTCAAAGCCTGCAAACAGTACATTTGTATTAATCAGGCCTCTCAACTCCTAAAAGAGAATAAATTCATTTTAAAAGGGATGTAATATATTAATTAGCAACAAAAGGAAAAAAATAAGAAAACAAAAGAGAACAGATTGGAAACAAGTAGAATTACTCACCAATATATATTTCTTTTTAATGACTAGGAAGTGCCAAAACTTCCAGTTCCACCACTGCAACAGACCTTACACATGTACCTACAGTGCATGAAACACTTGGTGCCAGAGGAGCAATTTAAAAAGACCAAGGCCATTGTGGAGAAATTTGGAATTGCAGGAGGCCTGGGGGAATCTTTGCAGCAAATGCTTGAGGAAAGAAGTGAAAAGACAGTAAACTGGGTAAGCAAATGCAGTAGAAAAAATAATTGCTGTGTTTGATGATGCTTATTTTCAAGTTCTTTCTGGTGTTCTCTATGATATCGCTGTTTTCTTTCAGCAGGTCAATGCAAACAGGCATCATTCTGACAAAGGAATATCTCAGATGTAATAGGCTAGATTTTTAAAATTATGTCAAAATCTATGTCATGATTAGGTTTTCATGTCAGCCATTTGTTGATGTTAATGAGGACAGTCCTTCAACTCAGGTTCATGCACAGAAGTGTCACAACACTGGTAGGAAACACACCTTTTGGATGTAATTCCTTCCTTCACCTTAAATAACAGGATTTAGAATTTTTATTAGAATGAAAAATTCTTTCTGATAGGGCTTTAAAAGCGCCTTGCACAGCCATCTACACAAAGTTCTGATCCACTCCAGTTATTCTGGAATGGAATGCTTCATTATAGGAATTAGTCTTTTAAAATTGAACTATTATTTGCCTGACAATGAATTTGACAACTATTCATTGTCACACTATACCAATGTAGTTACTTTGCCAAATATGCACATGCATGTATATTCATGTACATTTATCACACAGACCATGCTGAGACCTTTGCCATTACCAAAGTTCAGCTCTCTGCTTCCCAAGGCAGGCAAGTTAGGTAAGCCACAGCTAAAGTAGATTTCACCATTCCACAAAGTTCCAGTTCATCCTGCCCTCATTAACCATGTTAGAATATGGCAGTTGAAAATTAGAGTTTTATTGGAGTCCTTCCATTCCAACAAGGAAAATGATTCTATGGATTCAGTGAAACCCTGCAGGCTTGTTACTGATGTCAGTGAATTGTGTGTGACACACAAAAAAACTCCATTGAATTGCTGCTACAGTCAGGGAGACAAGGCTACAGTGCTGTCAGTGCTTTCATTTTAAAAGAGTGCTTAACTTGTGAACAAAATGCTGCCCAATCTTATTTTCATATTGTGATCACAGAACTTCATGGTGGCAGAATGCTTCATCATAGGAATTAGTCTTTTAAAGTTGAACTATTATTTGCCATTCATTGTCACACTATACCAATGTAGTTACTTTGCCAAATATGCACATGCATGTATATTCATGTACATTTATCACACAGACCATGCTGAGACCTTTGCCATTACCAAAGTTCAGCTCTCTGCTTCCCAAGGCAGGCAAGTTAGGTAAGCCACAGCTAAAGTAGATTTCACCATTCCACAAAGTTCCAGTTCATCCTGCCCTCATTAACCATGTTAGAATATGGCAGTTGAAAATTAGAGTTTTATTGGAGTCCTTCCATTCCAACAAGGAAAATGATTCTATGGATTCAGTGAAACCCTGCAGGCTTGTTACTGATGTCAGTGAATTGTGTGTGACACACAAAAAAACTCCATTGAATTGCTGCTACAGTCAGGGAGACAAGGCTACAGTGCTGTCAGTGCTTTCATTTTAAAAGAGTGCTTAACTTGTGAACAAAATGCTGCCCAATCTTATTTTCATATTGTGATCACAGAACTTCATGGTGGCTAAACTAAGCAGCATTTAAAAAGTGTTCCTGATAAGAAATAATATTCCAGAAGACAACTGCTCACTTGAACACTTATAGCATGAAAATTACAGAGGAAGGATGCATAAGCATTTTCTGAAAATGTGACAGTTTTAAATACTGGCTATTAAAATAAATACCTCATTCTTAAGGTAAATTAGAAATAGGTTTATTTGGAATTTAACTTGCCAGGAGTATATCTCTAGCATGTTCCCCTGAAGACTCCAGAGACTGTGGGGGAAGCATCTGTTCTAACAGCAATGAAATATCTCGGAGGAAAACTTTTTCAACTGATGCATGCATTTGTAATTATTTTTGCATAATTTCGTTGTTGTTTATAGTTACCATATGCAAAGCCTGCCCTCTCAGAAAGGCCATTTGATCTTCTTATGAAAGCCTCCATTTTCCAAATAATGATTCTTCAATCTGTGCTTAGACATAAAGGAATGCAGTTACTGTTCATCTGTGTTTTCAATAAAAATGGTTAGAAATTTAATGTGTGTTTGTCTGGGTCAAGAATCAGCAATCTGCATTTGTGTCAGGGGACACAAAGGGAATTCTCCAGGGGCCCTATCCATGTGTTACTCTCTGCAGGATTGAACCATTAGGCTTGGGAAATTCTTCTCCTGCTCTGTCTTGCTACAGGACAATATCTGATGGTTAGCAGCGGAGCATCTTGGCATCATTCACAAATATTTGAAACCCCCTGAGAAAAGGCATCACTATTAAAACCCTGTCTCTCTCTTAAACATATTCTAATTGCTGTGCAAGAGTTAACATGTTGTATTCAAACATTTCCTGCTTATAGAGGGAAGCAAACAGCAAAATACCCAAAGCACCACAATCTGGAACTTGTGTAGTTTTTAATGGAACACACTGTAAATTGCCATTGATTGAGAAATAGGATTATGGAATTGCGGCTGCCTTCTGCTGAGCTGAGGTCACAGAGCCCAGACTGAAAATGCTCAGCAGCTCCATTAATCAGAGCCCATGGCTGACACCAGGAGCACCAGGCACTGTCCCCTCACCCCAGAGTGCTTTTCTGTGTGCTGTTGGCAGCTTTAAGACGCCGTGTCCCCTTCCCTCAGGTGTTTAACTACTGGCTGGATGACATGTACCTCAACAACCGCCTGGCTCTCCCAGTCAATTCCAGCCCCGCAATTATCTTTGCTCGTCAGTATTTCAAGGACATAAACGACCAGCTGAGGTAATGTATTACGACTTTGCAGCTTTTGCTAAATGAAAGGATATTTTAAATGTACGGCTTTTGCAAAAAGACAATCAACTTTCATTAAAAAATAAGGGCTGTAGCCATTAAATTGATTTCCTATGAGGCCTGCTGACTGAGGTCAGTGTTCCTGGGGTAACTCATACTGATATTCAGAAAGAAAGATGTCATTACTATTACATTCATTGCATGAAAAAAATGCCAAGGGATTTATACTTTTAAGGAATATTTACAAACTTTTTACTGTACGTGATTCAAGTAAACCACTTTGTGATGAAAAAAATACTAATTTCTGACACACAGTTTCAAGGGAAATAATCTTTAACATGGCTTCACTATGACTCGTAGCCACCCTGCAAACTGAAAAGGCCACACTGCCATTAAATTGTCCCTCTCAGATGCACAAAAGGGCACCAGAAACACTGGGGATCTAAGAATAAGAATTCAGAAATCATTCTTCCCCAAGAACACTGCTTCCTTCAGGCCCATGAGTCCCAGATCTTAACTGATCTTTCTACTTTGAGCTGTTGTGGGCAATTACTATCATTTAAAAAGTGAGAAGGTAAGCACCTAGCCAAGCACAGAATATACCTCTCCAGACACCCTTAAAACAGGATTCCTTTCTTCAGCCTTTGCCAAAACATTCTTCCTTTTAAAACAAAAAAAATCTACCTTCATATAGTGTGTAATTTTCCTCTTTGTTTTTAGCACTCTCTAGCTGCTCATTACTGAAATAATTAACTGCATGTGAATTTATGCTATTATAAAACAGCCAGAACCTTGAAACAAATATGCATTATTTTAACATTTTGCATAGACAGCTAATGCATCTTTTTACTTTACTTTAAACATAACTATAAACGCTTCCATTCATTACTGACTAAATTTACTGTGCACACAGCTTTCAAAAAACCTCCACTTTGCATTTTCTAATGCACATGCTTTAACAAGGAAATATTTTTCTCAGAGCCTCCCATTCTGACACAGCGCAAACGGACAATGTCAGGGAAAAATACACCTGTCCACAGCTCTGCAAAAAGAATATCTGCTTAGGACAGGAAGTACTCTAATGCTGGACAGGTTATAAGTATTGATGTTAAAACCCATGTGAGGATTCTATTAAATATTCAGTCTCTGCTCCCATTCTCTAAATAAGCACTTTCAGGCTTCCTCCTGTGGTAGTCTTTTTAACTATTTGAAGGGACTGTCTCTAGGATTTCATATTTCTCTTGACATGAATTAATTTAGGTTTTGGGTGGGGGCAGGGAGCTCTTCTTGCCAAGCCAGAAGACTTTCTCTCCTTATACCGTGTCATCAATCATTCAGGCTTTCCTCTGTCTCCCAGAAACAGCCCAGTGTTGCCAAATGACAAAAGACTGATGTCACTTCTCTCTGCCACTTGCAGGTTTGCTGCCAATCTCATTTCAGGAGTGCAAGACTACAAAGCTTTACTGGACACGTAAGTGGCTTGGAAGGAGAGCCTGAGTATGCACAGGGCTTCTGATTCAAGGCTGCTCTCAGTACAAAGCTGGGCTGTATTGCACCTCTCCACCATGGGGAAGGGCTGGGGCCCCGGCATGCTTCAGGGCAAGTGCTTCAGCAATATTTTATGCCCTTTCTGCTGTATTCCTGCGGTCTAACAGATTGAAGAAGGATCCTTTTTGATGGCTGGCAGTCATCACTCTGGCAGGAATGATGCAGCCCAAAAGGGCACAGACAATTTGCCTAACAGAGTTACTGAGAACACAAGAGGAAGCCTCTGCTCCCCACACCCACAGGGCAGCAGCACTGTGGTTACACAGCCTGCACACCTTTCCTGGCACTCTCCACTTGAAACAACACTGTCCCACCTCCCTCCCCCCAGAGAAATAACACATCCTAGCAGGGAGTGGAGTCTCACCACAGAAAGGCTGGCTCAGTAGCCAGTAAAAATAAGCTACTTATGCTCTTGTTACTTTCTGAATAAAAACACTGGGGAAATGTATTATGCACCTGTACAAGGAAATAAGTGAAACAGAGAATTTGGAGTTGGGAACTAAAGCGAATATCCCTAGTTTAGAACTGCAACAGTTCTAAAGGTGTGGTTAACCAAGATGAACTAGCATAAAATATTACCCCTCATAAGCTGTACGAGAGTAAACCTCCTTGCCTGCTTCTTTATCCCTCCCCCTGTCTGACAAGTTGGAAGCTTATTTCTCTTTTGCAGAAGGAAAATCTCTGCATTGTAAGATTTTCTTCCTCCTGTGGTCTCGGCAGCCTCTCCTGACCAGCAGCACCATTATTTCCCGCTGCAGTGTCAGTGGGGTATTTTACAATCCATAGTCATAACTGTGACTGTGATAATTCTTTTTTTTCCCCTGGCCACTAAAGAAGCTTGTAAAGAGATGCTGGTTTCACCTACCTTCCAATCAAAAAAAAAAAAAAAAAAAGGTTTTCAGCACATATTACTCCATGGGTCTAAGTGAAAATTAGTACAAAAGTGAGGACCTGCAGAAAACAGAAAATTCTCACTGTATTGCCCAAGTCATTCCTGTTTGTCAAGCAAGGCCCTCTCACACACACTCTAACCAGTCAGCACAGTACATGACTGCTGTGATTTGCAGGGAATTTCATCAGTCCCTTTCTTTGAGGTGCTGGTCTTTCCCAGCTGTTCTGCTGAATTCTGTCCTGCCAGGTTTCTGGGGTCCCAGCTAGTCAGGCTTCCCATGCACATGGCAAAGCTGCTTGTGACCTGCTATTTCCATTGCCACTAGAGGATAATGCAATTGCTTAATGAATATGCATGAAGCTGCCAGGAATGATGTATTTAACTTTGGTATGGGAATTCATCTATTTCCCTTATACTGTAATCTCATTTTATTATTCAATTTGTGTTATACCTGATCTAATTGTAACAGAACAAAGGACAGATAAGATTTCTTTTCCTTTCTGTCTCTCTCCCCTCTTTTCCTCTGGCTTTTTCTCCTTCTCTGCAGCCATGCTTTACCTACTGATTTTTCTCGTGGACAGCTGTCTGGCCATCCTCTCTGCATGAAGCAATACTATGGACTCTTTTCCTCCTATCGTCTTCCAGGACTTACCAAAGATACCCTCGTGGCCCAGAAAAGCAATGTAATGCCAGAACCAGAGCACATCATTGTTGCTTGCAACAATCAGGTAATTTTCTTTTTTCATACCTTTCTATATCTCTTGATTTGCTTAAATTCACTCCAGAAGAGCCTAATCTAATCTCTGTTCAGAAGTGCAATTAGTGTGTTACATATGAGCTCACTTCTTACAAAGCATTTGCAGTCAATATTTCTAAAAGATGCTTCTGCAGCATTTTTGTCCTTGGCCCACATTATGTTCCAAGTACAGCGATGCAGAATGGAGGAGTGTGGCAGAATTTATTTGCTTTCTCTTTCAAACAAAAGTGTTTAATAAACAGTGATGAAACCACAGAGAAAAAAGAATCCTATTAGAGTGCATTTGCTGGAAATGCTCTTCTCATGACAGCTGAGTATTGGCAAAGTCAAGTTCACGGCCACTATACCACTATCACACCTATGCATGGCATAGACACCATGTAGGGGCCTGAAGCTATGCCTGAAGAAGTTAGCACAGGTGCAGGCAGCAATACTCAAGTGGTAGAGTGAATCTGCCCCAACCAGTAATTACCAGGGAGCAGCACAGTCTGTTTCCTGGGCACAGCACCTTACAGCCCAGCTTGACTATTTGCAGTACTGGAGCCATGCCTGTAGGTGCTCTTGGAATGAGGAGGTAGCTTCCAGTGAAGTGCTTTCTGCTTTTCCAGGAAAAATTGCACGGGAAATATTCTAGATTCTCTAGGTTATGTTTAAACAAATAATACCATGAAAATTACTTACACACTGCCTGATTTTACGTCTCCAAGGTTTTTTAAGCTTATTCAAATAGTGTGTATTTTATTTGAGTCCCACATACAACATAAGTCCCCTATGGCAACTGGCACTACATTGGTGTTAAAACACAGGAGGGGTGAGCCCTGGGCCATTCCCCAGTGGTTTTGTGTTGCATTGCATGCAGGCCTGGCTGTCCAGGCATCTTCAGCACCTACCCAGGTGACAGCAAAATGTTGGACCACAAAGGGTCCAAACCACTTCTGACTGATCTTCTGACTTCTGTAATTTTTTTGCAGTTTTTTGTTTTGGATGTTGTCATTAATTTCCGTCGTCTCAGTGAGGGAGATCTTTTCACTCAGTTACAAAAGATAGCAAAAATGGCAGAGAATGAAGAGGAAATGCTGCCTCCAATTGGCCTGCTGACAACAGACGGAAGAACAGAGTGGGCAGAGGCCAGGATGACCCTTATGAAAGGTTAGCTGCAGCAACCCCAGCTTTCTCTTCATCATCTTCCTCCTCACCATCACTGCCTTTTCTTTGCTGAGAAACACACATCCCAGCAAACACAGGACTGAGTGTGCAACCCCACTGCTGAATTTTTCCAGCGGTAGCAAACTCTGTAAGATGTGTGTTGCCAGGGGAGCAGCAGAAATAGCTTGACCCTTTGGCTGTGTATGTTTAAGTGTTATGCCATGTAATAACTCTCACTCCATTCTTTGTTTTTCATCACATAAATTACATTACATCAGATTTTGTGATTTGTCTCTTTCTTTATCTCCATTTTGTACCAATAGGAATGATGTATCCTCTTAGCTTTTGGCAACTATTTGATATTATTGATCTTATCCAACAAAAACACCTGCAAGTTAAACACCTATTGAATCTAGCTGTGTACTCTCTCTAATCAATGGAGAAGGTACCAGGGCTGATTCAACCAATTCTTAACTAGCTAGGAAAGATGGCACCAGTTATTATCTGGGGACTGCTCTCTGTATTTTCCAGCAGGCAGATTTAGCTGTCTCAAATTCTGGACTTGAATGTCAAACTTGGAAATGAATGAAAATAAAGGGTGGGGTTAGTGGCCTCTTTCACATCACATCACACCTTATGTATTTTACCCTGAGGCTAAGTGATAAAAACGCCCTCTTTTTGACATTTTACATGTAATAAGTATTTACTTTTTCATCCAGAAGAAAACATTAACTCATCTCTCTATCTCCATTTCATCAATGCCACAGAAAATATTGCTGTTTTACTAATGCCCTGGAATATACAAGAGTTGCCAAGAGCCTCAAAATAAGTTTATCCTCCTAAGGAAGATTCCCCTTTTTTAATTCAAGTATCTCTGTGCTTATAAAACTTAGTACAGATACACACACAGAGTCCTGGCCATTATTTCAGCAATATTACATAGCATTAGTCTCATCTTTAAGCCTTCCCCTCCTCTTCCCACCATTTCTTTTTAAAGGAGGAGACAAAAAATTTTTAATGAAAATTGAGGTGAACACCTAATGATTTATTTTTAAGCCATACTAAGTATAACCGTCAATGCCTTCAAACTTCCAACAAAATTGTCTTTGGTAACCTACATCATCCAAAAGATAAACAAAAAGAAAAATCAACAAAAACTAGCAAAACCCTCACCGTAGTGTTTTTAGATTGCCTGGCATTTCCCAAAATATTAATTTTAATCAGAAGGCAAGCAGCTCAGTTATGCAGCTGAAAAAAAACCAGATTCTGCACTAGTAAGCCTCATAGCACCATGATGTGAGCCTTCTCTAATCTATGCAGGAATCCCATCCCAGACTCTTCATGTTAGCACAGCTCTTCTATATAGGTAAATGCATTGCTGTTACACATGGATATATGATCATTATCAGCCCTTTTCTTATCTGTGATGGTGAAATGTTCCTGCAACAATAAATAAGAGAGGAAGAGAGAATCTGGGAAGCAATGTGGATGAGTGAGTCACTCCACAGCTGGTCTGTGCTGGGCAGGGCAAGGGAGAATGCTTTGGGACAGAAAAGCTGTGCAGTGCTTTGCAGAGGCTGTGAGGGAGTTATACCCATGGGCCTGCACAGCCCTGCAAGTAGAGCATAGGTCTTCTAGGTGAGAAAATGGCCAAGAGATTGTAATAAACCCAGCCATCACTGATTTATAAACACACTCAGCATTGTAGCTGCCTTCAGGCTGCAGAACTAGCTCGCTCTTCCTAAGTACAGGAACCTAATTCTGTATGAAGTGACTGGCTACAGCCCCACGCATTCTACATCTGAGTTTGATTCAAAATTGTCTTTTCATGTTTTTTTTCTAAGACTAAATTTTAAAAAAACCCAAAATAACCAACAGTTGGCTGGCCAATTCAATGCAACTGTGCATTAGAAAGGAAGAAAAAAAGAAAGAAAAGGAAGAAAGTCTTGCAGACTTTAGGCTTGGTCTTACTTTCTGTTGTTTTAGCTCCTCCTGCAGATATTTTCAATCCTAGATCATGGTTCATGAGTTCTCATGCAATTTATTGACTGCTTCACATGATAATTTTTCAGAGTTTGATCAGCCCTCTGCATATGTCTGTTTCCTTCTGTAAAAGCATCTTTCCCCTGCTTCTGTGTTTCTGGCACAGCTTAATTTTATTCACTCTAATACCTACACTCCAGATACCCTGAAGCCATATGTCAGACTAAGGGCTTCATATCTGTCAAAGATGTGTGGTAGCAGCCACAATGAAATATATATATACCTATCAAATGTGGAAAGCAGAATGCTGAGCAAGCTGTGAGCAGTTTGTAAATCACTATCCAAGCTGGTTTTCCTCAAAGATGCCTGTCTGCAAGCACCAGAAGCTGATGCATACGGGGCAAGTTCCATTCACAAGGATCTTTCCATCCTTTGTTCTGATCATCAATGAAAAAAAATACCACAATTACGGTGAGCCCTGCAAGTGTGAGATACTAGAAAAGCTTTACAGCCAAGTGGACAGGGATGTGTCTTCTCTCTTATAAAGCTTCTGAATGCTTTTGAAGACACTCCCAAGGGATGCTGGTGTTCACAATTTTGCAGGGCAGCAACCTCTCTGCACGCCCCATCAAACACAATCTCTTGTCTCAAGCTTTTGTAGGAGCTGGCAGGTGCTCCAGCTGCTTTCCCTAGGACTCTTCTGTTGGCAAGGGGACACAACCCTCTCTGCACTCCACCAGGTCCCCAGGGAGCCTGCAAAAAGTCAGACTGACCATCTTTGTCCCTTGGGCCCCAGCTGCTAATGGTGCCTTGCAGGAGGCACCAAACAGCAATAGGCAGTACCTTACCATAACCTGCACAAGGCCACAGCTGCCCCTCTTCCTTCTCAGCCACTGCTATCACTTGCCTCTCCTTCTCTTCATACATTTTTAATTTCTTGCATATTTGGGTTCTTTTTCAGCATCTGAAGAATGAACCTGGATGGTAACAAGTGTCTGGGTTTTTTTCTAGCTCTTGACTAACCTATGTTACTCCTTCTGGAAAGGTGCATTATTTCTTACTATGAAAAAATGCTGCCCTTTCAGACAATCAAGCTACTTTACAGACTTGCAAACCTTGAAAACATGCACATATTGAAATGGCCCCATATTTCAAATGAGAATCAGAATTGTTTAATTTTAAATATTTTTCCATTCTTTCAGCTAAAAGTTTTCTGAATTGAGCACATATTTGTTGAACTTAGCCTAGATTTGAAATAAGTTTTGATCAATCTGAATTCATATCTTTTGTTTAGAACATTCTGAAACAAGTTCACATTTACACCAAAATCTAGCAAAACCAGAGGATGAAAGCTGATCTCTTAAGAGCAAAAGGATTTTTATGTCGATGCTTGAAATCCCTTTTTCCTTTGATCTTGTTAGCAACCATAAAACAGCAATTAATTATTTGATACGTTTTTAAATGAAACAAGTTATTGTTATAGGTTGCACACTTGATCTTTTCAATGAGGAACTGTAAGCAATGGTCACATTTAAATATTTCCTATGGTTCAACCTGGTCCTCAGATGCAAACAAACCCTGAGCCTTTGTAATATTTCTGGGTTAGACAAAGAAACAGAAATATACCAGAAATAAGGAGGCAAGCACTGAGGTCAAGGTAAAAATACCCCAGCAGTCCAACCATATAAGAGTGTCAGGATAGGGAAAGGAAAGAGAAAGACTTCCACAAAAGCCCATTTTATTCAGCAGTACAGTACTGACAGGACAGCAGTGTAACATGGCAACCCACAGTTTAGGCAAACCCACGTTCAAAAACTAAACCTGAAAACCTCATCTGCAAATGTTTCCTCATGTGATGTAGGCCATCTAAGCTAATGATCAGAGACAGGACAGACAAGAGGGTTTTAATACAATAAGACAAAACCAACACAGACCCTGCTGTTCCTTGTTCTGAAAAGGGTTTTCATGGGAGAAAACACAAAACACTCTAAGCTCTGCTGTTCCAGAGCAGAATACTGCAGCAATAGCGTGAGCTCTGAAATTTGCTATTTTCCACCTGTCCCCTGTAACTATTATTTATAAAGCAAGTAAGCAATGGTGGCTTTAAGAGTAAAATAGATCTATTTTGTAATATAATTACTTCAAGGAAATGAAAGGCAGAAAAAGAAAGCAGTTATTATTGAATCATGTGAGAGCTACACTGAGCTACAAAAGTTAACACAGGAATTAATGCCTTGGTATAAGGTTCCCTGGCACTGAGATGATCTGCTGCTCAGAGAAGCTCTGCAGACAGCAGCTCATTGCAGAGCCAGGGTCAGATCTTCAGTGCTCTCCAAGGCAGAGGGTTCCCCAGCCAGTGTTGTACTCAGAGGTAAGAGGATGTGAACATTTCACTCTTTTATCCCCAGACTCCACCAACCGCGACTCTCTAGACATGATTGAACGGTGCATATGCCTGGTGTGCCTGGACAGCCCCAGTGGGGTGGAGCTCAACAACACAAACATGGCATTGCACATGCTGCATGGAGGAGGCTACCATAAAAACGGGGCCAATCGTTGGTATGACAAGCCTATGCAGGTAAAAACCTTACAGCACTGGGACGTTACTTGCACGTTGTCTTGTGCTGGGGGCCACTTAGAGTCAGGTGGGAGAAAGAGGGGAAGGTGGTGTCAGCATCTGCCTGGGCAGGATTGCTGTGAGCAAGGCTGTCCCTTGCAAGGCAGGGGAAGCAGGGACACTTCCACCTTTTCCAAAGCTGCCCTTTGCTCTTGAGATAACACAGATACTCAGATGTATGAGTAGGTAGACATTGGATATAAAAAAACAATTCATTTTTCTACACTGAGTCAAATGGAATGAAAATGCTGGCCTATTATCCCAGAATGGAAAAAAAAGAGCACAGTATTTTCCTTTGTTTCCTCTTCTTAGATATTTTTCTGACATCCTAGAAATGCTACTGCTGATAATTTGGCACGTGTTTAAATCCTCACTTAACAGACTGTTTACTCATTTAATGGCATCCTCGTTGAGACTTTCTTTAAGTATTGACTTCTCCAGCCTTTTTCCCCATCACATTTTGATTGTCATATTTTAAAGCGTCGCACTGTTATTTCCACACTTTGCAATAGACCCAGAGTGAAGTGATGTATTAATCTCCAACTGTCAACAATGTTGACACCTTATGAAAAATTGAAAAAACCCTGGCTGATACATTGCTTACATAACGCTTTTTGCTCTTGCCATATCTAAGAACAGCAACATGAAAAGAGAAACCCCTAAAATAATTGCCACGACTGAGAGACAGGACTTTGAAGGAGGGATGTGAGAAGTCAAGGCAAAAAGAAGTCGAAGGTGTTTTATTGTTATCACAGAGCAGTTAATATCTTTTTGTGGCCCCAAGCAGTTACATCCTTAGGCAAGAATTTCCCACTAGTTACACAATCAGCCTACTGTATGTGTTACTTGGCAGCCTTACAAAACCACGTAATTTCAAAAAACTTGATAGCTGTATATGCTGTACTTTTCTAGTTCTTCTTTTCATATCTCTGGTTGCTTATCCCACAATCTGTACCTGACCAAGGCCAGAATATCTTGATCCATAAGCTCAACCATGCCCTCTGTTCCGTCTCCCACCTGTTCTCCCATAAAGAATTTCACTTGCACCAACTTACCCAAGAGCAAATATATTTCAGTAATCATTCCTGATTAATTCCACTGCAAATTACATTATTAGCAGACTCTTTTGAAGAACAAACTTCTTGTCTTCAGAACAGCTAGAACCCTGTTATTTGCAGGGTCAAGTGTTGAGATATTTCAAGCAGATGAGAATAAACAACAATTTCTTTTTGTCTACTATCATAAGGCAGCAGAAAGCAAATAAAATTGCACAGAGTGTGAGAGACCTTAATCTGTCCAGATGTATTCAAGCCAAAGTAGTTCAAAGGTGAAGAGAAATTCTTAGGGAAATAAGATTCCATTTCCTTTTATGCAAACACAGATTATGTAGGAAGCCATTCTCACAGTAAAATTTGTTCTTTCTCTCCATATTCTTCCTCACCTCTGCAATAAGGGTTCAGAAAATGTCCAGATGAGCTTTTTGCATCATGCCCACTCTCTGAAAACCTCATGGAAAGCAGGGAGGCAGGATGTGATACAAATGTGCAAGAGAGAGCTAAGTGGGTGAAGTCCAACCAAATGCACTTCAAAACAAGTGTGGGGAAAAGCCCAGGAAAAGGACAGGAAAGCTGCAGTATTGGCCTAGACATCTGCTTTTGTATGAGATGCAGAAGTTCCAAATTGCATGGGTGTATCACAGAACTCGAATGCAGGAGGTTGCCACCAGCAGTGCCATGTGTACACAATGAAATTAAGAATGAAGACAAATAAGGGAAATGAAATTAAGAAAGCGTCTAAAAAGAAAAGATTCAAAATAAGCTATGAGAAAGCTACCAAATAAGGATGAGCTTTGCAATAAAATGGGATCCTGAGGATTTCCCAGATACAGATGTTTTGTTGTCCTCAAAAGAAAGGAGAACCCTGGCCTGTCTCTGCATTGATGGTTTTATGTTGCATAAAGCAGATGATAAATCAAATTTTCAGATTCCATTGGGAATTGCTAACATTTACACTCTCACAGAATTCAGTCCCAAGTAGCAGCATGAAAAGAATTCAGTGCAACACCTTTCACAGGACAAGCAAGTCTCCTGCAGTAAATCTGTAAGTCACCCACTGATCTGTAGGGCAAGGAAGTTCCTGATATGAGAAACAAGAAAACCACGGGGGAACAATAACACCTTTTTTCAGGTTTCCATCATGGATAACTTACCCAGAACATGATTTATTCCCTGTGTATGTTGCACCTATCTTCTCCTTGTTTAGTTTGTGGTAGGAAGAGACGGGCTCTGCGGGACCGTGTGCGAACACTCCCCTTTCGATGGCATCGTAATGGTGCAGTGTGCTGAATACCTGCTCAGGCACATGTGAGTTCCCTTTCTGTGCATTTCATACCCATTCCAGCCCCTGGGAAGCCTCTGCCACTGGCAAATTTCCCCTGATGCACAGGGGAACTAAGACATGTAAAACAGTTGAAAAGCAGTAATTCACCTGCTAAAAGAACAGTGTTTAATAAATGGATTATTCCTGTGACCTTAATGACTTCTGTCTCACACACCAACAGGAAAGAAAGTTCCAAGAAATTAGTCCGAGCTGATTCAGTGAGCGAGCTTCCTGCTCCACGGAGACTAAGATGGAAGTGTTCCCCTGACATTCAGACACATTTGGCATCAGCAGCAGAAAAACTCCAAAGGTAGAACAGATGCCTCATTTTTCTCAGCTGGAAACTACCCAGCACATTGCATGGGCTCCCTCCTTGGGGGCCTCCTGTCTTCCTGCTCCTCCCCTTCTTACCAAACTGCACACACCTAGCATCTCTGTGCAGGATAGGACCCTTAAGGGCTGGAGCTACTTGTCTGTATTCAGGAATTGCATTACCATTGTTTTCCTTCCATGTAAATATTAGGAACTCTAAAAGCCGCTGGAAAAACAGCTTGCCCATATTTGCACAGGATGCAAACAATGCAGGTCCTCTGTTTTGGTGTCTTATGGGTTTGAGCTGACTCAATCTAAAGCCAGGGCAATAGGGGTACATATAGAGGACAGCAGACTGGTTTGAATAAACAATTTGAATTTAGGAATGTAATTTGTTTACATTCATGTTGCTCCTACAAAGTCTAGTTTTTCTGACTCTGTTTCCAGGCAATCAAAGATTTGCATGATCTTTGGGGGTGGGGGCAACAATAAGATTTTTTTCTCAACATTCAGGCCTGTGATCTCTTTGTAGAGAATTAATACACTGTCTGCATGGTCAGCTGTAAGCATGGCCAGTGTGGTAGCATTAGATAAAACCTTAAAGTGGCTAGAAAGATACATATGAGTGAGAACATTCAGGGTGTAGAATAACTCCTTTAAATAACGGTAGTAGTCCTCTAAATTGAATCTTGCAAGGAGCATAGGGCCTTCATCAGGTCCTAAATGCACCCAATTCTCACACCAGTAAATCTCTCAGAAATTTGTGAATAACAAAGGAGACCCTTGTTTGGGCCTCAGGGGTGGAAACATTAAGGTTGAGTGGAGGTTGCTGGATTTTTGGTTTCTTTTCTTGTCGTTTGTTTGTTTTTTAAAAAGATGTCCTACTCAAATGAACAGACTTGAATGCTACAGTTAAGGTTGCAGACAACAAGCCTGGTGTAGAATCTGTATGAATAAAAATTACTGACTAGGAACATGTTACCAAAGGCCAGGACTGTCTGCAGAGCAGGACAGCAGGAGACCACTCACCTCTAAGAGGGTACTGGCAGGAAAAGATGTCTGGGTTTTATTTGCAAACAGAAATGGGACAGAATATGGTTTAGTGGTGAACAAGGTTGGGTAGGGTAATGGTTGGACTTCATGATCTAAGAGTTCTTTTCCAACTTTAACAATTCTGTGAGGTTTTTACATCTACCCCAGCAGTAACTGCCTTCTGCTTGTTTTCCAGGGCAGTGGAAAATCTGGATTTTATAGCCTACAAATTTGAGCACTATGGAAAGGAATTCATTAAGAAACAGAAGATTAGCCCAGATGCCTATATTCAAGTAGCACTTCAGCTGGCATTCTACAGGTAAGGTTAGTTAAATTCATAGGAACAAGGTACCCAAGGTAGTGGGATTTTATACAGAGGGTCCATTTTTTCCTCAACATTCAAACAAATGCATCCTGCATGAAAATGAGTGATCTTGCCTAATGACTGTAGGGCAGACAAGATAGAAACTGATACCTGGTTCTGGGAGAGAGTACTTTTCTTCTCTCCCTTTCCCTGTTCTTGCTCTGCCTTCCCATCCCTGTGTCCCACACATGCCATTCCCAGCCAGTACCCTCCCGACAGCTGTCCCTGTGCTTGGCACTGAGAAGGTGAGGGAATGTGGCAGGGACATCTGGAGCAGCAGCAGCTGGGGAGCTCAGGTCCCTGGGGCAGAAACACCACTGCCTTGCCTCGTGGGTAGCTTGGGAGGAACCACAGCAGTAACCACACACACATCTCTGGCACAGGCTGAAAAGCATCCACTACAGCACAGCTTATCAGACTGGAGTTCCTACAGAGAGCACTAACTACTGCTGTTCCCTTCTTCACAGGCATCCCAAGATTTGATAATATCCCCTAATTTCCATAGTCTTACCACAGTTAAAAGCTCCTTTCTGCATTGCCAGAACTCCAGGGTAGAGATAGGTTGCATGGTTTCCTGCAGAACAGCCTATTAAACAAATAATTCTTTATTACATCAAATTAAATCCTAGAGTGGTCTTTGCCTGGTCAAGACCAGAGATGCTTAACACATTTCATATACTGTTGAACATCTGTTGAACATCCATTTTGCATATTCCATTAATAAAACTTCAACAAAGACCTAGCCAAGATTTTCGTCTGGATCCCAGCCATGATATAAATCCCATGCTTGCCATAAAAACCTTAGGGAACAGTTGTGTTCTGAGACCACCTGCTGCAACTGGAAGACACAGTCTGTCTCCTGAAGCAAGGACTAGTATCTGTATACCTGGACTCAAATTAAGTAACAATCTTCATAATCTGTTCTAATTGTTGTGAGGGTTTTCATTCCAGCTCACAACTAACACCCTACTCCCCTTTTAGTTTTCTTCTTTTCATTCACGCACTTGATGCATTTACTTGTTTTAAATAAAACTTATTTCAAGCCCATAAGTAAATGATTAATTACACAATTATTTTATGATGCAGTACAAATAAAACATTCCTTGAGATCTTTCAGTAAATTTTTGTTTTACTAGCCTTGTTTTTACACAACAACTCATTTTTTACTGGCAATGCATAACTAAAACATATACAGCTGTATGCAGCTCTTCACATTAGAGACGAGTGAGCATCCATCTTTTTAAAGTTTCTTACAGAATTCTATCAGCATTAAGATGAATACTGTGCAAGAAATAAAAGTGTGGCTGTAACAATAAAATGTACCAAGCCTATATTTCTCTTAATCTTTACGACCTTTTGAAAATAACCATTCTTTGTTTTTCCTCCTTCACTCTCTCAGGTGCCACAGGAGGTGCATTTTCTCTTGTTTTAAATAAAACTTATTTCAAGCCCATAAGTAAATGATTAATTACACAATTATTTTATGATGCAGTACAAATAAAACATTCCTTGAGATCTTTCAGTAAATTTTTGTTTTACTAGCCTTGTTTTTACACAACAACTCATTTTTTACTGGCAATGCATAACTAAAACATATACAGCTGTATGCAGCTCTTCACGTTAGAGATGAGTGAGCATCCATCTTTTTAAAGTTTCTTACAGAATTCTATCAACATTAAGATGAATACTGTGCAAGAAATAAAAGTGTGGCTGTAACAATAAAATGTACCAAGCCTATATTTCTCTTAATCTTTACGACCTTTTGAAAATAACCATTCTTTGTTTTTCCTCCTTCACTCTCTCAGGTGCCACAGGAGGCTTGTCCCCACCTATGAAAGTGCTTCCCTGCGCCGATTTGATGAGGGCCGGGTGGACAATATTAGGTCTGCTACCTCTGAAGCATTGGCTTTTGTCAAAGCAATGGCAGGTGACAAGGCAGCTGTGTCGGTATGTTGGGCTGGCTCCCTCTGTCCTCTTTGCCAACACACTAAGTAAATAATGCATTCATGGTCCCAAGTATCTCACTTTTTAACTCTTAACTGAGAACAGAAAGGCGTAGGGCAAGGTAGCAAGCATTACAGGATTTTGCTTTTTGTACAGACCAACCATTAAGCTAAATATAAATATTCCCTTTTCTTTAATTTAAGCATCCAAAAGATTGAGGTACTTAAATGTGACTTTATAAGAAACACATCTCATTTTAGATTTAGTACTGTCTTATGAATGTTCTATCATAAGGTCCAAATTCAGTTCCCTGGAGACATCTAGGCTGAACATGCAAAGTTCAGGATCATTAAGCTGCCACACCAGGGGAATTGCCTGGCAGGTCTCCTGCAGTATTTAGTTATGCTGCAGCCTGCAATATGTGGTGTAATTCCCATGCTTTCATTTCTAGATATTGGATAGGTTCTAGCTAATATTTTTTGTTTTAAAGGGATGTTTCTACCAAATAGACTAAGTCTTATAGGATCCTCAAGGGAGCTGAGCCTTGATGATGAAAATCTTCATCAAACTAATCAAACAACTCTCCATACTGCAAAAAGAAAAATTAAAATTGCCTTTCTTTGGGACACCACCATCTGTTTGCCAGAAGCATGAGTGCTGTGCAGAGTAGATGAGGATGCAAAGAGGTAGCTGAGAGCAGAGCTGCACAAAGAGCCCTGTGCACTGTCCTGCCCACCATCCCTGGAGAGCCTCCCTCAATGTCTCTGCGCCACTTCCACCCACTGCACTGCGCTGCTGTACAGGGAATTTCCAGGTGGCTGTTTAGATGCAAAATGCTGCCACAATACAGTTTATTTTTCACAGTAAGCCTATTCCAGTGGCAACAGCCCACATGGCTGTTCTTTGGAATTTAGCATAACATTGCTAGAAGCATTGTGGGCTATAGATTAGGTGTAAATTAATGAAAAATTATAAAGCAAGATCTAACATCCCAGAGGATTATGAAAATTTGCCCAGATAAGTCCTCTCTTCATCCACAGCTTCTTCAATTTCCTTAAAGTTATCATGCCCAGAACTTAGCTCCTGATGGACAAAGCTCAAGTAAGTCCCATGGTAAAATAACTCAAAAAACCTGCAGTAACTCCCTCTGCTGGGTGGGTAATCCATGGCCATACTATTGCACATAATAGTGACTACCACACAGTGGGCAAGAAGAGGCTGTTTTTATTTGCTATCAGTGTCCTGTCTGACAAGATGGTTCTCAATCCCATTTCATCAGAATTTCCTGTTTTCTGTGCACTTTCCTCTCCCCACCTGGGCACTCAGCATAGTCCCAGCCCATGCTGTGGCACACTGGCTGCGCTCCTGGCAGGAGCCAGCATGCTCCTACCGTGTTGTTTCAATAGATCTTTCTACTCCTTGGAACTTTCTCTTCCTTCCTGCTTTCTTCCAACACTTACTGACTCCTGTAACTCACCCAGAGTTTCAGCATTTCTCACCTTTTCCCCACCCAAATCTGAGATCATGCTCCCCTTTCCCAGCCCCCTAAACTGTCCTGTTTTACATAAGCAAGCTGAAGAATGCCATGTATGTCTAGATGAAGCTCAGTCTCAGCCCCCATATCTTTCTACTGCATGCCTTGGCCATACAGAATAGGGGGAATAATGGCTTCATTTCCACTGGAAAACCTGTAATCATAATGCAAACCAGCCCAGTGATAGTTTTCCTGGCCTCTTCTCCACCGAGAGAGACAAAGGATACTTATACTGGTCTGGGATTGTTCTTTCCAACAGACATTAATAAATCTTTGTTTTGATGTGAACATCATCTTTCCATGCAAAACTACATATATATTAGTATCACAGAAGCATTAGAAAATTAATTTAATACAACCCTATTCCAAGGTGATTTCTTCAGACCTATGCACTGCTCTGAATGTGAAGGAGTTAATTCTTTTTTCTGGACAAAGAGATGCACAACCTGGTGTAAGTAGCCTTGAATTCCCCAAATTATTATTTGTTAATAGCTTTAATTCAAATCCAATTAAAAATGTTTTTCTTCTGATACAAATAAAAATTATCCTCAAACGATAGCTTGAACAGTCACCAAAGATTGATTGAGTCAGATTGATTCTTCAGCAGGAGAAATATTTCATGTATTTGACACTTGCTGTAAAAGCAGCAGCTACTGACACCAGGGATTGCTTGAATAGCTGTAAATTAATCAGATTTAAAGACTGCATTTGGTAATTTAATCTGTACAAGGGAACTAAGCCTAGCTCTAGCCTTGTAAAAAAATATCAGACTTTGTATTTTGAAGGTCCCTGATGGTGACCTTGACTTGCTTCTAAAATGAATTCTTTGTTCAAAAGATCATTCATCGTCCATAGGAGCTGAAGGTCCCCTGTTTATCTGGGGACCCACTCATTTCTGGCTGTTTCAGGGTCTCCCAGAGTTGCAGTGTTGGACTTGATGTACAGCAAGGCAACACTTCTTAAGATCATTCCCTTAATATAAAAGGCTGCCATTTGACAGGAGTTAAAATTTACTAGCTTGTTATCTGAAATGTGAAGCATCTGCAGATGAAGCCTTGGAAAGTTCTAGATGCCCTTTCACACATGGGAATAATTTTTTGACTGGCTAGTAAAATAACAGTAGTGGCTTTCATTAATATCGCTGTCATTGTCTAGATAAACCCTTCTGGAGAAGGTACAGTGCCTCTTTTGAAAATACTGAATTACACTAGGCAATTATTTTCCCTACCTCAAACATAGTGATTCTATTGGTGATAATCTACACCCCCAAAATCCATGGAAGGAATACACAAAAGGAACTGCAAGCCTTTTCTTGACTTCAAACAAACCACCACCATAAAACCTGCTCTCCCCTTGCAGGATCAGGTGTTGGTGCTGATCAGGACATTGATCCCTGTGGCTTTTCGTTTATCAGAGCACTTACACCTGAGCCAAGAGCAAAGGACATTTGGGGTGCTTGCTATTTGGCTCTCAGTTAGCTGATGGAAGATGCTATTTCTTTGAGAGTTGATCCAATAATACATATATTCTGATTACCCCAACAGGATTCTGAGAAGATGCAGAAATTTAAGGATGCAATTGCAGCCCAGACTAATTACTCTGTTCTGGTGAGTAAAACACTGCCTGTCTGAATAAGAACTAATCAGCTTTTTCAAGAAAAGTATGAAGACAGTCATTAGCTATTTAAACATTAGAAAAATTTAGGCATCTCCAAACAGGAATGTATCTGCTATGTCACACTTAGGAACATTTCTAATGGCCCAAATAGCCATTCGACTAACCTCAACTTTAAAAAACCTAAGCCTAATACTAACCATCTATGCATTTTCTTGTATTCCTCTTCACTAGATAATAGAGGTGTCAATCTGGAACCTGATCCTCAGATGGACTGGTATTCTGGAACATGTATTCTGGTATTCTAAACTACCATTTCTAATACAAGTCATTAACAATGAGGGAGTGATTATATTAAGTTTTCTTTTAAAGACCTGAATGCAGTGTCTAATAAAAGGGAGAGATGCCCTGCAGTGAAGAAATCAGTTTAATATCAAATACAACTCATTTTCGGTTGATTAAAAAAGAGACAATTCAATCTGGGTAATGCTCTATGTCCCACTGTGCCAAGACAAAGCACAGACTTGTTCTATAAACAACTTAGTCATACCACTAATGAAATTAATAAATATTAATAACCAGCTATGATAAGTGAATTTGCTATCCATGGTTTTGACTCAGACCATTGCCTATAAACCTATATTTTTGATTACTCTTTGAATATTCGTAATATTCAAGAAATCATTCACCTTCAGAGGTGGTTTTAAAGGCATATTCTGAGCACTGAAGAGGCAAAGTGTTGCTTTCAGGCAGGACTATGAAACAAAAGAGAAACAATTCTGTGTTTCAAGCCTCGTGCTGAGAACCCACATCTTAGAAGCTGAGACTTCACATGTTCTGTAAAGCAAAGCCAAGCCTTACTTCAGGGCAACTGCTTCCCCTGAACCACCTTAGGGTAATCTCATACTGAAGGTCTACTGGGTCACAACCAATGGAATTTCTGTGCAGCAGCTCTCAAAAAAAAAAAAAAACAAACAAAAAAACACCCCAAGACCAACTCCGCCCCCCCCCCCCAAAAAAAAAAAAGAGAGGAAAAAAAATGCATTAATTCTCCCCTCCAAGTTATTTCAAATCCAGAAACTGTTATAAAATTCAGCCTCCAATGTAGCTCATGGGAAAATATTAAAACTTCCATTGGAAAAACCATTAAATTAAAAAAGCTCTCCAGGTATTTCTACTTACCAAGATCCCCCTCCTTTCTCAGAATAGCAGAATGTATTCTTTGGGGCTTTAATCTCTGAGTAAGACTTAGATGGTCTGACTAAATTGTGCATAACACAGTGAAATGTAATAGCTCCTAAGAAAACAACCAAAAAAAATCTACTTCATAAAACAAAAAGCAATTTAATGATTTTATTTCCCCTTGTTAAGGCTTACTAGTAGCACTGCTATCTTAAAAGTGGAGCTCTAAAATTCAATTTAGCCCAGTTTTTTCCTATGCGTTGACTCACAGTTTATTTCGTTAGCCTGTCTCAGCCTCTCTTCAGACATGACATTGATCTATGTTGCAAAAATGTCATTGCTAACAGCCTTATAAATCTTGTGTGATAGCAAAATATTTCCTTTGATTATCAAGTCAGTTTCCCTGTATGGGAAAAAGAACATAAACACAGCACTGATGTATGCTACCTTTTTGCAAGCATCCTTCCTCCATCTGGGCTGATGAGCAAATAGCTCCTTTACCAATGGGTGCTTTGTTCTTAATAAGCTAAACCAGGCTATGTACTCCCACCCCCCCTGTTTCAGGCACTTAGCAATGGTTAAAATTATTCTTCTCATAAGAGAAGAATAAACTTGCTCCTTTCTTTTATTTTTTTAATCTTTAAGAGGAAAACAAAGTTCGTGCTCTTTTTTAAATCCTGCCTTCTCTCAGGCTGTTTGTTCCCCTTGGTACAAGGGTCCTGTGCCACAGGGATGTCACCTCTGCTCTCAGGGCAGTACAATGTCCCTAGTTCAGCATTCCCTTCCCATTCCCTGACTTCAGCCTGGGCCACAGAAGAGCTACAGCTCAGCCCACAAAATCAGTGTTTTCACCAGCAAGAAAAAACCTGGACTGAAGGATTTTGAACACAATTATTTATCTGAGGCAATTCCTGCCTGGTTGGACCAAATTTTGGGTTGGTTTCCTAAAGAAACAAAACTCTGTAACTATCCTGTCTGCCAAGCCCCCAGTGCTGAATTTTGACCCCATTAGCCATCTTCAATCACATTTACTGTAGCTCTTAAAGATAATAAATGCCTTAAGCCTAGAGCATTTGGTAGCTGGACAGAGCAGAGAACTGAGCATAGGCAGCTGATGGCAGGGACTCTCTGCAGGCTCAGCAGCAGCTCCTGTGAGCTGCCACCACTGCTTCTGAATCCCTAACTCCAGTTTTCTGGAGCAGTGGGGCTTGCTCATAGATCTGGGATAGGTCACTGGCAAATCTCTCTGTTATTCTGTTCAGCCTGCTGCAGATACCTACCAGATCCTTAGATCTACATTCTATGGAATGACATATGCTTTAACTGCCAGAGGGAGATGCAGGCAGCAAGGTGATGGAAAACTTATTTCAATTTGGAGGTGTCTTGGAGCCCTCCAGCTTGAAACAGAATCCAAATGATGCACAGAAAATTCCAAAACATGCTTAGAAATTTCTGCTGTCCCATATGCTCCCCTCAGCATCTTTAGAAGCCCAGCCCATGATATTCAGATTTGAGAGACAATGAGCACACAGATAACATCAGCACATAATACACATCAAGACTGTCTCCTTCCTAATTTGTACATCTTCAGAGCACCACATGAATTTCTAGTTACTGATCTTCAGCAAAGTACATACTCAGAGTAATACCTGACCATTACAGGCTTTACATCACTCAAACCAAGTTCATCAGCTCTGACCAGAGCACGAAGCAGTAATAGTCCAAATGCCTCCAAACTCAGTTAATGCTGTTGTCTTCTCACAGGCTGTTACTGGAATGGCAATAGACAATCACCTGCTAGGGCTCAGAGAGGTGGCACGGGAACACTTCAAGGAACTGCCAGAGATATTTACAGATGAGACTTATCTGACCAGCAATCGATTCATCCTCTCAACAAGCCAGGTGAGTCTCCTGTTCACTGGTCCTGCCAAGCAAAGCATAATTCGTGTTCTGCCAGACCTTGTTGCTCATAATCAGAACAATGTAAAAAAGGCAAGCAAACAAAAGCAGTATCATCAAGAAGTCTGCAAATTGTGCCACATTTTCAGTCCTGTTTTGGTTCATCAGCACAGTAAATACCAACTGCAGTTGTCACTTCAACGGCAACGTTCCAAAGTCCTTTGCAGAAATTTTGGAAATGCACACAAACAAACTAGTAAATCCACGTGAGGGCTCAGTTTCCAAACTACATATACTCCCATTCCCCTTCTTTTCCTCCTTCCTCTAAGAAGACAGCTCTGGTGAGCAGTCTTTACGCCAGTGACAGTATAGCCACAAGGCAGAAGGGCTGCCACCCTGAGAAGCAAAAAGCCAAGAGCCACAAGGAAATTTGACTCTTAAAAGTTGCTGCGTTTGAGATCTTTGAGAGCCTTCTGTTGTTTGATGTAGGACAGCAACCCATGCAGACATGCAACTTAAGAGTTACAGACATTTACAGATTTACAGTTATTTGCAAATACAAAGGTACTGTAAGAGTCAATACTTCCCTCATTTAATGTTCTGAATAAGGAAGCATCTTTATGTCATACAGCCTAAAAATTAAATGTTTCATTGCATGTAGTAACAGTCCTAATGAAAAAAGAAATCTATGTAGGAATTCATTAACTGAAACACTAACCCAACTGCAACAGACTGGGACTATGCAACAAAAGACTTAAAATATCATGCTACAGTATAAAACCTTAATAAGTAATTTGATCTTGTCATAATGTTTGTAGGCTTTCAGACATGAGTGAATGTAACCAACATGCTACTACATAAATTCTCCAAGAAACTATCCATGAGCAAAGAGTGCTTCTGAATAGCTTTATGGCCTTCGGCTGTTGCACAGCAAATTCATCTGACAATTCTATGGCTCTATTAGCAGGACTAATGGCCTGTTCTACACCATTAAAAAGGCAAATGTTGTTTGAGAAGGCCCATGAACACAAAGTCTGAAACATATAGATTTCTAACACCTCTTATTTTCTGAAGAAGAAAGTGTTTCACTGCCATATTATGCCATGATTAAACTGGGGTGTAATAGAATGCCTAGTTGCATTAAAATATTTTTATATAGCATCACAATTATAAGCTATTATTAGAACATTTTAATGCCAGCTAGTTGCATTAAAATATTTTTATATAGCATCACAATTATAAGCTATTATTAGAACTGGAAAATGCTAATTCCTCTAATTTAATTCAGTCTTCACATTACAAATTTAACATAAACTTAAGAAATTAAAAACCTTAAAGAAGTTTATCTAATCCTTGTACATAAAACCAATAAGTAAAACTTCCTATCTATCAATAACAAATTGTATCCCTAAGTCAGATTTCAAATCTTCTGGCTTTCAAATATCTATATAAATTGAGCAAAGAAATGCATTATAGCCACCTCAAATTACACCAGTTTTTAAACCATAGCAAACAAACAGAGCAACGAGATTCTATACTGAGATCAGTTTTTGCCTTCCAAGGTAAATCATCTCCAGGTCTGCATTTCTGAAGACAGTGATACTCCACAAGGCTGGATTCACATTATCAGCATTTGTAGTATTTTTTTATCTTTTTCCCAGTTCCTAAGCAGCTGATTTTAGGCACCCTGATTAATCAGAGATCACTCCTTCCCTTCTCCCTGCACCCAGGTTCCTACTACTATGGAAATGTTCTGCTGCTATGGGCCTGTGGTGCCCAATGGATATGGGGCATGCTACAACCCTCAGCCAGAGCATTTATTGTTCTGCATCTCAAGCTTCAAAGAATGTAAGGAAACCTCCTCAGACATGTTTGCAAAAGCTGTGGAACAAAGTCTCCTAACAATGAGAGATCTGTGCAACAAATGCAGTTCTGCTACAGCAAAGCCACCTGCCAAACAAGATGCAGCCACCCAGCTGCAGTGACCGCCAGCGCTAAGAGGCTGTGGGAGTTATTCTCCTGAATCCACCCTAGGAGGGAATATGACATAGCTGCTCAAAGGCAAGACAATACTAGTAATATAATAGTGTAGAACCAAAGTGTCATTTGTTTCTCATTGTGGCCAACATTTACAACTCTGTGTACTAAATCTATCATTTCTTGCTTACGAGTCAGCAAAAAAGATTTGGTCTCGCTGACTGAAATGAAGGAAGAAGTCATATAAGTATGTGTTGTATTACCATTTCTACCCATAATTACCTTGTGTCATTTTATCACCTAAAAAATGGAGTAAGCTATATGCGTATGACATAAATTAAATACTAAGGAACACTAATTAATTCATATCCCCTACTAGTAGTTCTAAAATATTCACATTTATTACTACATGATTTGCATGTAATGAAAAAAAGAAATTTCCCCTATTGAGAATTTTGAGAGTAACACTGTAAATAATAGGCTGATACCATTATATCCTGAACTTTTGCATGAAGAGTATTTAATACCACCAATCTATTTACTATATAAGAAAAACTGATTATTTTTTAAAGAGCAGCCCCTGTACATTTCCGCAGAGTTTAGGAACATAACATAAGTGTTTGCATGTTTCCCCCAATTCAAAAATGCTGCAGAAATAATTTAGCTTTTATTCTGGTTTGCACTGGTCTCAAGCACAGTCCTGTTCTGAAAGCAGCATATTAGAGACATGATCCATCACAGATGACTGGGAGAATTTTGTCCCTAATGAATTGACTTAATTATTTCTTTCTATCAGTGAGTGAAATCCAGCCTGACAGAGTGGCAAAGCACAAAACATAAGTACTATTCAATCCTACTTAAGACCTTTTCTGTTTGCATTGGAATTAATTTAGTCACTGTGACTAGCAGGAGAGTAAATGCAACTACACAAAATCAAAGAGCAATAATTAGAATGAAGAGGTAAATTTGCAATATAAGGACGTCTTCAAGCTAGAGTTCTAAATACCAGTACTGGTACTCATATCAGCTTTGCATCATCCCGCTTGGAGGGATTTATATTATATATATTTTTGATAGCAGAGGTAGGGTATCATATTCTGCAATATACAGTAAATTCAACCAGGAAAGTGGTAATATATAGTGTCTGGTAATTCCCATTTTATGTGAATGTTATCCTGAGGTTTTTCTAATTCTCTCTTTCATTCCCTGTAAATCCTCCCAAGGACCAGTATTTCCAGTTACTTTCTCATGAGGTCAGTTTTCTGCCTTACTTAGAGCTGCTCAGTACCATTGTTAGAACACAGCTTACTCACTGGCTGAAGACACTCAATTCCAAACTCCAGCTCAGATCCCATGCTGCACAAGCTGGAACACACTCTGAGGCCTGGCCAGGGATTCCTTCCTTGCCTGTGGAGAGGTGATGTTCTCTCTTCCTTTGTAAACCGAACAATCTCACCTTTAAGCACTCCGAAGCCTAAAAGCAGAATGGATTTATTGCAATGACCTAGAGATGCAGATATGTTTCTGTTTAAGAACTCTAGATACAGATCCAGGAGATTCTCTATATCCATGATTTATTTTGTTGCCTCTTTGGAGGTGCATATATGCAAGTAAGCAGTCTGCTGGATAAAGGATATCCCCAACCCCATATACGAAAGCACAGTGGGCCTGATAATCAATTAGAGCAAGTAGCTATGTTGAAGTAAATCAGCTATGATGATTTGCAGACGTTAAGAGCTGGGCTTGTTTGTTTTTTTTTTTTAAGTTATTATATTTCACTGAAAAAATATGTATGTTTTTTAACTCCGTGAGCTGTGGTTCCTGAAGTATATCAACTGTGATGATTTGGAGACGTTAAGAGCTGGGCTCGTTTGTTTTTTTTAAAGTTATTATATTTCACTGAAAAAATATGTATGTTTTTTAACTCCATGAGCTGTGGTTCAAATCAAAGATGAAATCTGGGTTTAGATTACATCAATAGTATTATAGCATAAAAGCTGCCCCAAAGTTATCATAGAATGGTTTAGGTTGGAAGGGATCTCAAAGATCATCTTCTTCCCACTTTCCTGCCATGGGCAGGGACACCTTCCACTAGACCAGTTTGCTCCAAGCCCCATCCAATCTGGCCTTGAAAACTTCCAGGGATGGGGCATCCACAACTTCTCTGGGCAACTTGCTCCAGTGCCTCACTGCTCTCACAGTAAGAGAGCAGTGAGTAACTCTCCTAACATCTAATCTAATTTCAAGGTTAAGATGTAAAAATGCATAAACAAAACCCAAGAAAACTGTTGCTGAGACCCAAAAGTTTGCTTAAAGAATACATGCTCAAAATAAAGCTTTAAATTATTCCTATACATTTTCATATTTATGAAAATTTCTTCAAAACATTCCCAGTAATTTTTCTTTGTATCATTTCACTACAAAAGCATTCTGCATTTCTAACATAAACGTAGCACTACATATTTTTTGTAGAATTATATGTTAAAATTGTAGTTATATTTTAAGTGTATAAAAATACTGTGAATAGTTATTTGATAATTTATTAATTTTCTTGTAATTAAATATATACTTTTATTTTGTAATCCTACAAAATTACATAAGTACAGATGGTTATTTGCAAATATTACCTGTTTCTCATTTTACTTTTTTGTCTGGAAACCCAACAGTAGCTCAGACACTATGCTCAACAGTCAGTGAGAACTCAGGAACCACCTACACCCTTACCTGATACTTTATACCAATTTATCATTAAGAGCCCCTTAGTTGTCTACAGCTGCTGTAACAGGTGTTTTGCATTCTCCAGCTCTGGAAACTACTGGTGGTGGAAAATACTGACACCATATTTTTACTTGAGGACTAGTGATCACCCATACTTCCTATTAATTTAGCTAACCATTCTGTACTTGTATCTTACTGAGCTGGTTTTAGTGTTCAGCCTGAATATCTGAAAGGAGGAGCTTTGATGACCTCAGTCCCTGCAGAAGTCTTTTGTGTACATGGTTTACCTTTGCCACTACCTGTGCTAAAAGCACTATCTGCAACATACCTGACTTGGTGCAGGAAGCTTCAGGCTCAGTTCAGGTCTGTTTAAATTGGAGGCTTCTGGTTAAATTACAGATGGATAAAGATTCACAGTCATTACAAACTGCTCTGACAGCAGGAGCTTCACAAGGGACTGTACTGCTTCTCAGTTAACACAATTCCCTACACCTGTGTGGTGTGATCCCATGCTGTATCTATCAAGGATATCAGGAAATAAGTTTTCTTAAGTTCTTATTTAAAATTATTTGTGTTATGCAGATGAAGTTCTTTTACAAAATGTAAAAATACACACCTTTATGCACTTATGGAAACCAAACATGAAGCTTTCAAAATGTTTCTAACCAGAATACTGTGGAATAGATTGTTCAGTATAAAAAGAGAGAAAATTTTGATTGACAATGTAGGTGTAATTACATTAATGTAACAAGTGGCTATGATTTAATGAGCCCTCTTGATGGGACCCAGGGCACACAACCCCCAGCAAGAGAACTTTCAGAAGGTAATTGTTTCGCTCTCCCCGTGGGTGTACACACAGTGCTGGAGTGCAGAAATTAAAAACCAAATTTTTTTATGAAATTCCATGTTCACAGTGATCAAAAGTAAAAGACGTTGGACTTCAAAACAGGGGTGTTTCAAAGGTGTAAGAGCCCGACCTCGCTCCTGTGACAGGAGTGCTGCCAGAGCCCTGTGCCACGGGTAATTTGGCAGGACACGGCTGTGCCAACACAGCGTGAGTTGCAGAAGACAGAGAAATATTTTAGTGATACTTTTATTTTTATAAAAAAGTATATATTTATGACAAATGTAAATGTGTATTTACAGCACATGTTGTTCCTGTTATGTTTCGTCTCTACTGAAATATATTTATCTGTCTATATCGATATGTACGCCCTGAAGTGTACGCTGGTAACGCGCATTCAGCTCCTTCACGGACGGAGCTCCGCACCGCAAATAAAAGCTATCAGACGAAAAACCTTGTCGCCTTTTTGTGCCTTCAGCCCCGGCCCCTCGAAGCCTCAGGGGACCCCCCACGTCCCACCCTGCCTGGGCAGGAGGCGCTGGCTCCTGCCGTGCGATCACGAGTCGGGAGGGACTCACAGGGATCAGCGGCTCCTGGCCCTGCCCAGGACATCCCCAGCCACCCCAGCATGTGCCTGAGAGCCTTGTCCAAACGCTTCAGCTCTGGCAGGCTGCTGCTGTGAGCACGGCTCTGAGGAGCCCCAGCCACGCTCTGGGCGAAGAGCCTTTTCCTGATAGCCAGTCTCGCCTCCCCTGAGGCAGCTCCAGGCCGTTCCCTCGGGTCCCGCTCGGGCTCCCGGTGCGGCCCGGAGGCTCTCGGTGCTGCAAGGCTGGCAGGCTGCGAAGGGGGCTCCAGTGCCACGTGTGAGAAAGGGGAAAGGGCTGCTCCTCAAACACGCCTCAGAGAGCACAACCTCCATCTTTTGTGTTTGCTAGAATAAGCTTGCATTACGGTGTGCGTATATTTTCCAGCTACACAAACCTCATTATAAACACGAACTGAAATGAACACATAAAGCAATGATGAAAACACTTAAACCCAAATGTAGCTGTAAAGTGAAGTACTTGGGAGTAGCTAGATTTGCTGCAACCAGCAGAAGGCAGGCAGCAGGTGCCCCCAGGCTCGGGAGACGCTTTGGAGCAGAGCTGCTCCGACCTGCAGTGAGGGAGCGAGCCCGCTGCGCGGCCCCGGGCGCGGCCCCGGGCTTGAGAGGGCTCCGCGGCAGCCCCGACACACGAGCAGCGCCGCGGGGCTTCACAGAGTCTGCAGCTGCTGCAGAACTGCACTACCCGCACCTAGAGCTGCCAGGAGGTATAGCCCACAGAGAAGGGTTGTAGCTATTTTTTTCTCGTTCATCTCATTAAGAACTGGTGTAGTCTATTTCCTGTTTATGAGGGAATGAGTAACACTTTTCCTCTGCTCCAATGCTCTCCAGCTGTAATAATAACTATTTCTGCCTAGCAAAATTCATCTAAGGTTGCAAGACAAATCAAATCGCATGCATGTGATCTCAAGTATTCAAATAAGTACAGTTTTGTGAATTTAAAGACTTTAGATAACATAGAAGCACCCAAAAAAGAGAAAAAAGAAGAAAATAATAAACTAAGTATCAGACGAATCCCTATTTGCTTGACACTGAAAATTTACAAAAAGCCTGAGTCAAAGCAATAAGTGGGCTACTAGCAACTCATTCCAGTTTTTCTCACTGGAGTTGGTAGATCATTGCAATGTACTTGTCATGGCCCTAACCTGGGGAAACTAATCAGGTGGGCTTTTAATTTAGAGCCCACAGTATAGAGCTGTCATCTCTCTCACCCATTTTATAAGTGTGAATTAATTGTCTGAGATAACCATCAACTCTTCCTAGAAAGCAGTGAGAGCTGTCTGATGAGAATGGCAAAACAGCAGCAGAAGCTGAAAGCATGCTACTTTATGAAAGACTCTTTCCTCACCCACTTCTACTTTTTCAGTAAGCTGAATTAAAATATGGCAAACAGCAAGTCATATAGCTACAGTGGAGCTGGGACAGAGAGAGAACCTGCCAGAATAACTGAGGTGTCAGTACAGCCTTAACACAGCTGATAGCAACCTGGAAAGGTGAGACCCTGAATGTTTGACTGTACAGGAATTTTCTTCTGCTTTGTAAAACAACTCAATAGAAAGTGATGAATTAAAACTAATTTAAATCTGGGCTGTGCCCAGGCAAGTAATTGGCATTTCTGTGTTGCTGGAACTGCATTATCAGTCAGTTTTCTTGTTTCCCCAGTTCTGATTAATTTAACATTATACAATGTACATAATAAACCTAAAAAGCACCTAATTCATCTAAAAAAATACATGGATCAAGAGATTATTTTGTCCATTCTGATTTGATTCTCAGCTTCACAAAAATCTCAAGTGTTTAATGTCCTGAGAAATTACTCTTTCAGTAGAAGATGAATTATGCGTCAATGAACAATTGGGTTATCAAGGTGGTTCACTTAATGTTCCAGCTGTTCTATAACACCATCTTAATGCTTACTGGAGAATTCTTTTGAATTTAGTCTTATTCTGTGGTACTTACAAGTAAATGCATTTTGTTTCTTACAGCTGCTCTGCCAGTTAATAGCAAATGCAAGTACAAAATTAATTTCTTGCCTTTTACCCCTAGACCTAGAAATGCAGAGGCTGAAGGATTCATTCAAAGGAGATCCATTAATGCAATAATAGTGAGGATGGAGATTGAAGCTGATAGGCTTTGTGGGGAGTTTTGTACAGCACTTAACTACATTAACACTGGGTTTTTCTCATCCTCATAAGTGCTACAACTTAGATACACTCAAAATTCACTGGGAACCAAGCAAATACAGTACTGGCCACTGCTAATTTGCTCTTTTCCAGGTGTCCTGAAGGCAGATGGACATCACCTCATTTTGGAAGTGGTAACAAGCTGGAATGCTGTAGAGCTGGTGGTTAACAGGGAAATGGCATTTCATTGCAACGTCTATGGCCTGGATTTTGGTAACTGCTGAACTTTATTATTTGCAGTTTCTCCAAAAGCAGTTGCATTTTGAAATTAGCACTTCCTAAGGCATAAACAGTCCAGGTTCTATCAATGTGTACACTTTTAAGCTCTGTACTGCTTTATATGCAAGGCAATTTGAAAGGCACAGTCAAGAACAGAGAATGGCTTGGGAGTTAAGGCCATGCTTGGGAGAGTTCTGTCTGGGGCCATCCCACAACCACACAAAAACCTGCTAGGTTTTGGCTCACAGAGGTATTAGGGTTTACTTCTGCTTTCAAAATAGTAATTTTCATTTTTTGCTTGAGCTGAGTCCATCTCAGATTACAGAATTTACCACAGCAGAGCCAAACTGGGTCTAAGTACTGTGAGGGAGAGCACAAAGGGTTTTATGTGTTAGGGTAAGAAGTAGAAATGTAAAAGGTAAATACCTTTACTTGCATATGTTTTGTAAGTTGTAGTTTTCTCCTTTAGGAGGTGATAGCACTTAGTGAAGTTAGTGAAGTGAAAGTTAGATCCACTTTGTGAAGAAGCCAGAAAAGCAGTGTTAAACGCCTAACAATTTACAGGGACACTTCCCCTTTAATCTTGGGTTTCTGTCAGGCAGTTTACTTGCATCACAAAGATTGGTTCTTTACACTTCTGGGTCTCTTAATGAAAGGGATAATCTTGTTACACCCCCGTGTCAACCAAACAAGAATAGAACACCTTTTCCAGAAACAGTTGTTTGTTACTACCCTGAATATTGCAAATTCGGGTAGGACTGACTTGTATGGCATTTTAATTAGTTGAAATAAATTAAAAGAAGATTGAAACTCTGAATATCTTTCATTCTTTCAAGTTTATAAAGTTTCTTATGAAAAGATACTTTCAAAGTCATTAATAGCGAATGATACGTCTTTTTACAGTTAGACTGGTTTACAGTTCAGCTCTTCTCTTGGCCACAAATATCTCAGAGAACATTTGTGCATCCCTAGGGAGCCCAAAAGTAAAGAGAAAGAAGTTGTCATAGCCATAAGGACAGGATTAAAACTGACTGGGTGTTATCATAGCTGATATTCCACGTACCTCAAAAGTAACTAGAGTATGAAGCTTCTTTTTTGCTCCTTATTTGTCAACATCCATTCAACTTCAATTTGATTTTAAAAACAATTTACACTTAGGTAAATTCAGCAGTTTGAGAATAATCATATGCCAGAATGCTGGTGCCCTGAGCAATATTCAGTTTGGCCCTCAATTAGTTATAAAAGAAGGAAGTGGTTAATCTGCATCCACCTAACAAAGGCGGTTGGGTCAAGAAACACAAGGATTTGCTGAGCCCAGGAGCAGCAGGCAGCAAAGCTGCAGTTTCCAGCAGGGCTGCAGGAGAGCAGGCTGCCCAGCACAAGACTAAAACCCATGGAAAACCTGTCACTCAGTATCTTCTACCAGCTGAAATCTGCAGGGAGATAGCAAACCACATTTACAGTAACACTGATCCAACATAAAAGTGTGTCAAAATAACATTATCGCTATGTCCAGTTTCAGTCCCCTTCCCTGGAGGTGACAGAGGCATTAAACCAATATTCTTTAATAAGAAAAACAATACTCATAGTTAAAGCTGAGCAAAGCTGCAATTTTATTGTTCCTTTAGAAGACTGAAACATTTTTGCTTTCTACCACTCTGATATAACAAGATTAGAAAGAGGGAACATCCAGACTGAGCTGGATTGAGAAGATCAGCACAATGAAGCTTGGCACAGCTGCCCAGGGGCACTTTTTGCAGGAAGCACTCACACAGACAGCAAACTGTGTTTGCAGCCCCTGCCCTGGACAGAGGGAGTTTGTTCACACCTTGCTGTCACCCTGAGCCTCCCTGCCACTACTGAGCAGATTGTCCTGCCCATAAGGCAGCTCCAGTGCAGCTCTCAGCAGAGGCAGGGCTTTCTCAAACACACCTACTGCATTCATCACTGGGACACCAGCAAATGGCTTTCTGCTCTGCCAGTAAATTGTTTATTGGCCTCTTAGGTAAATGCAAATTAATTAGACTAAAATAATTTAAATAATGCTAGTTCTGGGCAGGATTTACTCCCAAAAATAGCAGAATAAACTCCCCAGATGTCTTGAGCATGGAAAGCTGTGAACATCACTGGAAATACAGCAAGCAGATGAGCTCACTACTGTGACGAGTCTTGGGGTAGACTTTTTGGTTTGTTATTTCTTTTGTTGGGTGAGTTAATTTTGCTGTATTTGGTGCCCTCTTTAACATCACTCTGAGGACATTTCTGAGATACCTCCAAGTCAGAATAACAGCAGTTTTGTAGGGAGATATTAAGCCTTAATAAATCAACATGTTTAACTGGAGTAAATAAAAACAAGCTTTGAGGAACACAAAGCTGCAGGTTTGAAAGAGCAAGCTTTCAAGACAAGCACGGGTTGAGGGCAACTGCTCTGACTTTGCTTTACAGTAATATTATGACCAAATTGTGAGGCCAAAAATCAGCTGCACTAGAAGAGGTCTCATAGCTCCACAATAGAGAACTCAGGCCCAGTTACTTCATTTTTGTTACAGAAGGAAGAAATAAACACAAATTTGCCGTAGTACCCTTTCAGCCTGGTAGCTGCCCCCAAACACTACGTGCAGTTGGTTGCCACAGCACTAGCAGACAGCTGATTATTGAAAGGCACTACAGTACCACATGGACAAAGGCATGGAATTTTTTTATCATTAAATATCCATTTTTTTCTCCTCACTTTTTTCCTCATTTATAAGGGGATTATCTGCCCTGTGGATAATCATGGCCATTCAAAACTGAATTTAGCCTCCAAGTCTTCTCTGCAGCAACTTCCAGCCAGACTATTGTGACAAAGTCAAATCAGGAAGAAGAAAGCAGCCGCAGCAAATTATTCCAGTAGTAACACCAACTAAATTGCTGTGCAGCTTTTATGGTTTGACTAATTGTCTCATTAAGGCACATTTCTGATCACTGAAATGGATCTCAAGTATTATTAATCACTGAAAAAACAGTACCACTAAGAGCCTCTCTCCCTCCTATCCCTGGCACTCTTTGCAATGGAAAAGGCTCACAGACTCCTGTTGATTGGAGCCCCACTGCTGCACAGTTGGCAGTCAAACGGTACTAATGGCACAATAACCCAATATAACTAAAATAGTTATGCCTTTCACAGTAACAGTCTCTTATAACATGATTAAGCTCCATCATGTGTATTTCCTTGTGCTTTGCAAATGGCTCCAAAATATCTGACAATTTTTCCAGTAACTTCTTCAAAATGTGAGGGAAAATGTATATGAAATTCATTAGATATCATGAAACAAATTTTTAAAACTCAATAAATTTTAGAATAATGTGAGAACAACTGCAGCAAGCATGGGCTGCATGGCAGCGTGGTTGTGTGGCACCCAGTCCTTGCAGAACACACCTCCACAGACTGGCTTTGGCTCAGTTATTTGCAGGCATTTCAGTGAACCTTAGTTTAGGAGCTGGCTTGCCCTGGGCTAGCTCTGGAACTGATGGAGACAGACACCTCCACAAAGCAGCCCAGATCTCTATGTACAGACCGTGGCATCTCTGGGCTCCCACTCTAGGTACTTCATTGGTGTTTGGTTTGAAACAATACTAGGAAAGATTAAGTTCTTCCTCATACAAGGAGCCCCTTTAAAAAGAGCAAACTGGCATTATCCAAGGCACCACTGATGGGCTCTTTTCATTCTCAGCAAACAGGAGGACTTTGCTCTTGGCCATCACTCCCAGTGGCTGCACAAGCCATGCACTGCAACAGGACAGCTCTCCTTACCATGGGAGGCCTTTAGGTGTTTATCCCATGCATTATCATATTAAAGACAGCAGACACTTAATTTCCAAGCAGCTACATTTCAGAAGCCTAATGCAAAAGTGGTACAGTTATTGCTGCAAGATATACAGACTTTCATGGTTACCATTTTGATAAAGCAGAAAAAAAGACCTGCAAAGGTCTGGCAGCTCTTCTGTGGAGAAATGGGAAGGAAATACATGGGAAGGAAATACAAAGGTAATCCTCACTATAGGCTCCTTCAAGTGAGAGACAAGATGCCTCACTAATTTAAAATTTATTTGAAATGCAGCTATTGCTTGCTACAGCTTTCATTGCTTGCTTCATCTTTTTGCAAGGCAGTTTTAAGAAAAGAAAGGGTTGTTCTGCACCAACACACAGGCACTTTTCAGGCACGTAAATATTTGCTCACATATAGGTGTATATGCAAATGTGCCCAGGAATGACCCACCAAGGCTGTATGAAGTATAGCCAGAAACATCACAAACAAGTGCTCTTTGCTGTAGGCTTTGGAATTAATTCTGGGGAACAGAACATGGCTACAGAGATCTCCTTCCCTTTGGGCTTTGTTACAGAGAAGGTACCACAGAGCTGAAATCTGCATAAATCTGTTGAGCTCCTGAGCTGTGCTATATTATGCTCACTATGACAGATATTATTTTACTGATGAGTCTAATGAAGGACCTCAGGGTTGTGGTAAATGAAAATGAAATAAAAATAACAAAAATAATCACACTTCATGTAGCATGTCCCTAATTTTTAAATGTACATAAATATCAGAAAAGTAATGCTGAAAAGAAGGAAAAAATATTCTATTTTTTTTTCCTGGCAGTCCCTTCAGAAGCCCTATTTATGAGCAGTCATAAACTGACATGCACAATCAGATATATTTTCCTGAAGCCTGCAGAGTTTTGTCTAAGCAAAAGCTTCAGAATATGTGTGTGTAAATAAATTAAAGACTGTCTGGTTTATAATGAGAAGGGTGTATTGTGGTATAAATATTGCAGAGCACATTAAATAAACATGGTCACATATGACCAGGTATCTATTAAATGAGCACATCACAGGAGAAGTTAATTATCTGAGAGTGTAACTAGGAACCGTTTAGAATCACTGGAGATTAAGTTGCTTTATTTCTGTTTATCTTTCCTTCTGAATAGGCAGTAGGTTGTTGCAATGAAGAGTCCCTAAGCAACACAGAGCTTCAGCTCTTCATCAACTCTAAGATGACAGTTTTGTCAACACCAGTTTGAAGTCAGGATAAGCCAAAAATTTTATTCCATGTAATTTTGTGCAAAATGAGTTGGCACAAACCAGTATTTTAAGATGTAAAAGTGTGAAATATTTACAGATACCTTATGGTGTTCAGGGGAAAGAGGAAAATTTTAATGCTAAGTATTTATTTGTCTCACATACTGCAGCCTAAAAAATTATATAAAGACTTCTTCTAAACAGATTTCTAGTGTCAGAGACTAGCATGCTGAGAGTAACATACAACTTTATCACCAGATTTTTCAAGATTTCACAAGTTATTCTGTTTCAGTCCACATGCACAAATCATCAGTGTTGATGGAATTTGATTTTGCTTGGGTTGTGAAACTCACAAAGAAAGCTGTCTACTGTTCATCCTATACAAAACAACCAACATTGCAAACGTGGACCAATTAAGGATATGTTTGGGCAAACTGCTGTAGCACAAAGAACAACTGATGAAGGAGGATTTAATCACAGTTATTGAAAGCAAGATGAAGCAAATCCCCTTAAATTACTTAAGTACTGCTTAAACCCTGTAATTAACATATAGTAATAAATATTTCATCTTTAACAAGCCTACTGGGAGCAGTTTGTTAAACATTTATTTCTAGTCATGGGAAATTATGTATGTTCATTTTGTCACGTTCTATATTAGACAATTTTATTTTATCCTCTATTTTATCCCCAGCAGTGGGTATGCTAATTTGGGGAAATATAATCATTCCTCTAATGTATATGAAACATACTCTTCCTTCATATGTCTTTTGGCTTTTACTAATTAACTTTACCCTTGCAAATTCTGGGCCAGCACACAGTGGCTGCTCACATCTACTTCCCAGCCTCTCCTGTGGAACTGACTCACTCCAGCCAGGGGAGCTTCAGGGGGAACCCCAGCAAAAGCAGCCAGGGCATCCCTGCAGAGCTGACCTCACAGCCTGGGCAAGGCCACTTCGGGCCAGAGAGGGAAGAACCAGGGCTCCTGGGTGGCACAGCCAAGCCCCACACGCAGGGTGGCAGGGTGTGTTTTCAGGCAGTTCTGGCACTGATCTGCACGTCTTCCTTCAGACGTGGGGAATTCTGTGAGAACACCAAACATCATTGCCCTTCAACCAAGTCTATGTGCAGACAGCTGTTACTCCAGTGCAGGTGGAATTCCAAGTGGAATGCAGCCACTTAAAGCAGTACTAAAACAAACCCATTATAGGGATAATGTAGCATCGACCCAAGGAACATGATCAAGGAACATAAACCCTGTCCTGAATTGGAGGAGAATCTCACACTGGCCGTGTATGATGTGGGCAGAAAGTGTCTACGTGCTCTTTTTGTAAGAGTATCAGTGAATTTATGGGCTATTGAACAGGAAGTAAAGACTTCTGAAATTATAATTCAGGGTTTCACGTAGCATCTTTAGTAATGACTACAACTGTTTTCTCCTCTAAACAAATTAGATTTCCATTTGCCATTAATGACTGAATCACTTAAGTATCACAAAGGAACTGCCTGGTGCACTTATTAATAATTGAAAACTTTGAGGAAATCCGTGAAACATTTTCAATCAAATCTAATCATTCTCTACAATATTATTTTTCCTGAATAATTACTCCTTTTGTTCTTTTATTCCTTTTGGATAATAGGCAACATTTTAAATAAAGGCATTTAAAAAAACCTGAAGTAACTGTTAAGAGGTATCTAAAACCAGAAGTGGTTTCAATGTTAAAAAGCACAAATTAGAAAAGAAAAAATATTAATCTGTTTCCTTCCAGCAAGTATGCTGAATTTCTATTTTAGACTGCATGCTGTTCCTTGATATCTTACACCAATGATTAGGAAAATGTACTCAGTCTCTGTCCTCATTCTGTATAAACATGAAGAAAAACTTTCAATTGTCTTTTTGATCAGTAGAGGTCATGAAATCAAGATTTCTATTGCTACACAATTGGACTTTGCAGAACTACTCAACAGTCAAAAGGAGCAAAAAAAACCACCCACATTTTTTTTTTTTTTTAATCAGACCTAATAGGAATCTTGAATGCCATATTGTAGTTACTCTACTCAGTAACCTTTGCTATTCAGGAACAAGCGCAGAAAGATATATGCAAAATTACCCACATCTGCAAGGTTTTTTTTGGTGTCTAAAATGATCATCAGCACAGAAATGTTGATGACAGGTACTGACAAAATCTCCAAGACCTGCAATTTTGTCCACAGGACATGGAAGGAGGAAGAAGTAGAGGTCCAGTGTCTGCCCATCCAGGCAGGTCTCACCTGGGGATGATGGCTGCAGCCTGGAAGAATCCAGGTTATTCTATAGCTCTCCCCAGGCAAGGAGAATTAGTTTTTTTAAGTGTTTGGGTTTTTGGGGTTTTTTTGCAAAAAGAACAAAACACATTTCTTTACCACTGGCAGGTCCCTGTACTTTTCCCAAGCCAGGCTCACTGCACTGACACTGCAAGTGGCAGCGTTTTACAGCCCAAGCAGCTTTCCCCACCTCAGAGATCCAGAGCCACGCTGTGCGTTGTTAGCCCAGGCCTGAGAGGCCTCAGCAGCTCTGGCAACAACCCAGTGTCCCTTCACCCCAGGGGCAGGACAGCACGTCCCCACCCAGTTCCAGTCTCTTACCTGCTCACACAAAGTCCAGTAGCTGGGAGCCTGAGGCCACTTCTCCCTCCTGAGCCTTTCCCAGCAGCCAGCCTTGGCCTTGTTCCCCTCACCATGGCTCCATAACTTCTTCTTACTGCGGAAATGGGTAAGGGCCCTCACAGGGCCCACGCACAGCCACAGCCACAGCCCTCCATTCTCGGCAACACCACACAGGGCCCTCACAGGGCCCACGCACAGCCACAGCCCTCCATTCTGGGAAAACAAGGTGAAGTGCTTGAGGTATTTAGGGCAGGACAGCATATTAGGGAGAGATGGGCCAGCTGCAACCACAGCCTGGGCTTTAAGCCCCACAGCGCACAGGCCAGTCCCATCAGCCATAATTAATTATCCCCACCTGCACTGGGCTGCTCGTTAGCCTGGCAGGGGCCCTGGTGCCCCCCATCACATCCCAGGGCCCGGCTCCAACCTGAGCACCTGCCTGGAAAATCAAAACATTCTGAATTCACTGAACCTGTGTAAGAGACAACAGTGGACTCTTCTTCCTTCTTTGACCAGACTTGTTAACCTTCCAAATCTATTCTATATGCTTTTATAGCCATTCTGGCTTTATGTAAGTATTGAGTGTGCCACTGTTTCATGTTTTAAACAATGGTCAACATCATCTATGCCAACAGCAATTAAAAGAAGATACACACACACACATATATATATTTGTATGTGTGAAAACATAGAATAGAGATTCCCAAGCTTTCATTTTGTTGTTATCCTTAGCTGCAGTGGGTATTCCAACCTCTTTATCAGAGGCAGCACATCTGCTGGTTGTGCACCCAGGTAGGAGCTACCCAGAGCTCTTGGAACAGCAGCCAGAGATTCTAGCAAGGGATACTTAAAGAAAAGAAACAAACACTTCCCAAGGCACACACTTTCATCTACTCAGTTCAAACAATTCACACACATTTCTGGCTTTTGTCCAGTCTCATTAAGTTTTACGTCCTGGAACAAACAGAATGGTTTCTGCTCTGGAGAACAGGTTCCTCTTCTGCTCTAGCACAGACTCTGACTGTGCCATGGACAGAGCAAAGGTTGCCATCACACACACTCCTGCTGTCTGTCAGGAATGAAGAACAGTGACAGAAGCTGATTATCTTAGCAAATCTTGCTGCTGTGGGCATGCACAGCATGGTGTGTCCCCAAGTAATGAAGTCAACTCACTCTCACATTTGCTGTTTCTTCCAAATTGCAAAGCTGTCATTTGAATTTCAGTGCCAACTTTTCATAAGAAGTCTATATAATACTTCAGTCCTTGTCAAACATTATACAAAGATGAATCTTTTACTCATATACCATCTCAAAGCTGAAGACACAACATGTTTAGAGAAATTATTTACAATATATAGAAATAAGAGATGTTAATTCCAGTCTAGTTCCAGTATTTTTTAAACTATCCTTAAAATAAAAATATGTTCTTTAAAATAATTAGCAAATAATAAAACAAAATGTTCTAATATAACTTCAGTGTTATTGTCAATTTTCACTCAATGGTTTTGAATTATTTTCTTTTGCTAGTCCAAATGCTGTCTACCTCAGCGCTTCTATGTTTAAATAACCCAGCACTGAGGAAACAAATAGGAAACAGAAAAATGAGCTGTCCTAACACTTTTACAAATAGGATGTTAATGTCCCCACTCAAAGGAGAAATTGTCAAAAAGAACAGCCATAACAGAGAATTTTCTTATGTACTTTTATTTTATTGAGTTTTTTGCATCTTTGATGGAATTTTTATGCAAGTATTATGCCACAATCTATGATACACAATGAGAATGAAAATCTGTCATTTACCATTTATATTTCTATGTTAATTTTGTTTTTTACCTCTGCATATACTGTGGCAAAAGTGCATTTATCATATTTCATGCAGCGCTGTCTTATGCAAACTGAGAATACAATAAACAGAGCCAGAATATTTAGCTGCACTCAATTCTTGCTACAGAAACAAGCATTCATAAAAGCATTAAAATACTTTGGGTGATGGTTACTGTCTATCAGCTTAATGTTTTAAGCTATAGAAAGGGATAGGAAACAACATTTGTGGCTGTCAACTGCAGTACTTTCCAAGTTCATTAGGTTTTCAAAGACTGAATTAGCTTAAATGCTTCAGTAAGAGAAAAAGCCCAGGGCAACCAGCCTGATTTTAAAGGATGTTACAGAGTTTCACAAACATTAGACTAAGTTCAGTTCTGGATTCCATGGTAAGTACCTTACCACATCAATTCTTTGCTCTGACAGAAGGATTGTTTCTTCACCATCACGGGGTATCCAAGCCAAACCAAAGGACAATACAAGGCACACAGGCCTTTTTGGAAACCTGCTTGGGTATGCAGTACCTGAACATAGCTAAAGTTTTTAATTTCAGCTTTTTATTTTGATGAGACAAGAAGCTTTCCAGCATCACCTGACTCTTTGAATCAGACATAAACTGCCATGCTTCATTATGTCACAGTCCATACAGCAGCAGCAGGGCAAAACATACTCCCAGAGCAAAAGCATGGCCAAGGAGCATTCTCAGGACAGGGAGGTGGAGGTGGGGTGAAGCCTCATCTCTGTGTTTCCCAGTCACTTGTTATGCTGTCTCCAGGTGGCTGCTCAGGACATCCAGTCTGACCTCAGGGCACTGCTGGGGCAAGGGGCTGTGTGAGCTGCTTCCAGCTCCCAGCCCAGCACAGGCGTGGCCATCCCTCTGCACCCCGCCATTGCTCACCTCAGCATTCCCTCTGCCAGCCACTACAAAGAGGGCAAAAAGCCTCCTGCCTCTACACAGGTTAGTGCTGCTGTTAGAAAGCTGCAGTCACAAGGTGCACTGAGAGCCAAGCTCTCCTGGGGCAGAGGGAACAGGACTTCTGACAATACCAGTTCTTACCTCAAGAGGGGACAGGAAAGCTGGGCTCACCTGCCTTCTAGCACTGTGGAGGAAGCACAGCAATGGTTCTCAGACCACCCTGCCATGCAGTGCCTCCCCAGAAGCCAAGCACTACTTCCCAGCAAGAGAAACATCAGCCCCCTGACACAGAGCAGCTGCTGAGGTGGTTCACTTTTATGTCCATAGTAAAAGTATGTGGCAATTGAGATCCTAAATGACAGATAAACATAAGGGACTAAAAAAACCCCAATCACTACTTGTGCAAAACCACAGCACGTGCCTTTGGTAAATCAGCAGCTGTTGCTTGCCCACCTTCCTCTAAAAAAAGGGTGAGTAGATCAGGAATAGCCACTTCAGAGCTGAATTAGTATCAGCAAGGAGATGTGAGGTAGGGAACAGCACTGGACAAAGCAGAAAACCAACTGCTTGTTACAAAAACAGAGATTTTGCATCCAAACACCATCTTGTAGTGGTCAAGGAAAAGCCTATCTTAGTAGTATGGTGAGGGAATGACTGTTCATCCAAAACAAGGATGTTTACAGGACCCCACAGTTCCCGAATACCACACAGCATCAAAGCAGGCAGCCCAGGGAGCAGGAGCACCTCTTACTTTTGAAGTCATTGGATGCCAAATTCTCCTGGTGATCACCCACTGCTCTGTCAGCTGTGGTCTCATGTACACTTCTTCCCTCTTCAAGTATCCCCAAACCACCTTGTCTTGGTCCCTTTTACTCCTGCCTTTCTTGACCTCATATCTAAGTGGTTTATGCTACTTTCTGTTATCCCCAGTTGAACAACTTTGTAATGTGACTCCCTGTTTCCAGCCTCCTCCTCATCTCCAGTTTACCTCACCATCTCCTTCCAACAAACACAGCTGGTAAATTTCTCCACCAAGGTCATCTACCAACTCTGCTTTTCAGTTTCATTACTTTTCTCTGACATATAGACAGAAATAAGTAATTTCTTTTCTTTGTGGTAATGACTCTTGTGTGCATAACTATGGTGCTGTCCATGCCTGCTCTACTTACTTACAGTAATTAGACAATGCCCACAGACTGAGATATGAGCCTCACCAAGCACACATGGCATCCTGGGACAGGACAAGCTTCTTGTGTCAAAGAGGTCCCAATTTAAATAGACAAGTGACAAAAAATGGTGGAAGGTAAGCTGGAATTGTTTTTTCCTTATAAACTGGGGAGCAAGGTACAGAATAATGACGTCAGCTGCTGGATCCTTTTATTTGGTAAAGCAAAAATACATAATTTCCAGAATTCTCCCCACTTTCCTTTGGGATGCAGTGTTTGAGGGACTACCAGTCAGAGACAGGTCAGGGCCCTGCAGTTAGAATGTCTTTCCCTCAAAGGCCTCCAGGTTGAAAGCTGTATCCAAGAACCTTCTGAGTGACACCAGATGCGTGTTCTTGTTGCCTGTGGCAGCGGCAGCAGCAGGCTCTCGGCCAACATACCTTCATGACAAAAAGAATTGGACAGACAATGAGGTGAGAAGAGACACTATTTTGATAATAACAAGCATGAGAATATGCTGTTTAAGTCAGCTTGGCAAGTTTGGATATTTAGTCATCAATCTTTTTAAAATAAAAATCAATCTAAGTTATACCAAGTTATTCCTTCTGGTCAGCTTCCCTCTCTTTCCTCCCATTATTGTTAAGCTGTGTCTTCTTCCCATCCCTCCCAGGACAGCCAGGTACACTGTCTCATAATTAGGTAACTTGCTTTTGGCAATGAAGACTCTCATTCCTTTGACATAGGCAGATCTGAGAGTCAATCATCCAAAATAAATGCCTGGACTGAGCTCTTACAACAGCTGTTTCTTGCAGAAACCTAACATCTGGAATGAAATTCTTAAAATGACAGAATCTTAGACAAAAAAGGGTTAAGTGCTGGGCTAAGTAGCAATAAACACAGATCTAGTTGCTACTGATCTTCTTTTACATCTACAAGGAGGAGCAATATGTGCATCTTATTTTGAGAAATAGTAGTCTAGATTTTTCCCTCCTTCACCCAAGAAACCAGACTCAGAGGTTTTAGTTTGTGAAGAACTTGACTTGCCCATAAATACCCATAAACAACCCCAAGCAAATTTAAAAGCAAACACCAGCCCAGGAGACAGAGCAGTTGTTTAAAGTCTCATACCAGATGGGTCGAGTGCGGTTCACAATAGTGCGGAAACGAGGTCTGACATAATCGTAATATCCACTGTTTTTGTGCTCCTCCTGACACCAGACTAGATCAGCAGTTGGATACTTATCAAGTTCTTCTTTCAGCAAGTCAAAGGGGAATGGTGAGATCTGGAAAAGGAGGGTAATAATTGTCAAGGCTTTCTCTTATGTGGTATTAACCCACAGTGAGTCATTACTTTTCCATGGAGAGTGTGACTCATGTTTCTCTAATTGATTTAATGCTCAGAAATGAATACACAAGTATTTTATAGTTGTATTAGTATGAACAGAAGTAGGTCGTAGTCCAGACCACCTGCACTCCTACAGCTTTTTTAGTGAAGTAGCTGTAGCATGTCTTTAATCAGTGAATGACAATATAGCTTCAAAGTGCACTATTCACAACATTTAAACCTAGCAGACAGCATATAAAAATTTAAGGTGCTATCATATTATAACTTAACTTTTCCAGAACAACATAACAAAGTGATCAAGTTTTCTAGATCTCATTGTCCAGTATGCTATTGATGTGTTCCTTCTCCACAAGTCCACAAAGGATTAGAATATGTCTTGTAAGACGCTAAGTGCTATCACCATCCATTCTAGGAGGGGTCTGCTTAAATGCACAGAAACTCCATCACCCTGTCTTCTGAGGGTCAGGGAGCTCACCTGTTCAAGTCTGGTTATAGCTACTTGTTTCTCCAGGTCTTGGTTTTTTCTCTCTTTCACAAGGTCATAGTAGACTTTTCCTGTGCAGAAAATCACTCGCTTGACCTCATGTGGTGCCTGAGCTGCTGGCCCATTCTCAGGAATCACACGTTGGAAAGTGGTACCTAGTTGGAGCACAAATTAGAAAAAGTGCCCTCAGTGGACTTGACATTTCAATAAAGCAGCCCAAGAAACAGTCCTTTACTGGGCAAGCAGCAAGTTGCAGTGAACAAAGGGCTCTCCTGCCTCTCTGGTCCTACTTTTCACACTGGTTACTTGGCTAAAGTGACTTTCAGCAGTTCTGTTTCAAGAAGTTAAAAGATTTCCAATAACCCAGTCTTTCATTACACTTAATAGACAGAATCACAGAATCATATCAACAGTAGACTGTTTTTCAGCTTTGTGCTGTATATTACATCTTTACTTTTAAATTGATTGGACAGCTCAACTCTGCTTCCAGTTTGGGGTTTTTTTTCAGAGAACCACCTGACATACTCTTTCTTCTTTCCAATATTATCTCAACCATGTAACATGAATACAGCTTTGCAAATTTCAGAATATTCTATTAAAACAAAACACATATCCATAATGCAACTAAATCTGGCAACTCCAGAAATATTTACCCAAGCACACACATTACCGCTGTATATTTGATTTATACTTCTGTTTCAGAGCTAAAACAGCAATAGCAAAAGCAAGAATTAGCACAGAACTGAGCCATGTGTTAAAATGCTAATGTGCATGTACAATTTCAGATGCATATCTTCACTGCTACCACCTCCCAGGAGTACCATGTGCTTGGGATACTGGATGAGAGACTCGATGGTCTAAAAGATCCTTTTCTTTGCTCTCATATATGATTGAGTAGAATTATTTCCACATTAAACAACTGCAGGGTAGCAGAGAGCAGCTCAACCTCCTATTCTGAACCAGCACACCCACTTACCAGAATAAGCTCCTGTTTGAATCATTTATCTTGGGGAAGAAAAGCAACAGCACAAACATATCAAAGAAGAACTGATTTATATCAGAATTATCCTGTCCCACTGAACAGCAGAATTCATCATTAAAAAAGACTGAATCTGTGCTTCATTGGGTCAGCTGGAGTCAATCTTCCTGCCTCTCAGCTTTCCATTTAAAGCAAAGCAAAAAGGGTTAGCTGAGAGTCAGAAACACTTTATTACCTGCTGTCCTCTTCAGCAGAAACATGAAAGTATGCCAAAATTCAATGTTAATTTGGAGTTTGGCCACTACTGAGGTTAGCCTGAAGTAGAGGGGACTCCCAAGACAAAGTGACAAACCCCAAAGCCTACAGAATTTCTAATCTGACCCATTCTACAGAGCTTTTAAACAGTAATAAAAACAGCAAATGCCTTTGCTTGAGAGGCAAATTTTACACACTTAAAAAAATAAGATAATACACTGTATAAGTGTGCCTAAATATGGTAAGTTGCTTTGAAAAAACTGAGCAGTTGCTCTCTTCTGACAGCAGCAAGACCCTCACTGGAACTGGAGACAGACCAGCACACCTATGCCCACATTCTCACTCTGAACAGTCACTTTAATCCCTCACTCATTACATGTCACTGCATTTCCTGATGCCACTCCAACACAGTCTAACCAGTGCACGGCAGGACAAAACCACTGCAGTGTTTGGTATTCCCCTTGCAGTCACTGTGTATCTCTTGGGGCTGATGGCATGCCAAAACAGCTCTGAACTCACTAATCTCACTTTAGACCACTGGTGTGACACAGCAGCCCCAAACTGAGCATTGTAACCAGAACTGGGCACATTATTCTTCCAAATGGGCCCAGTGTAATTACAACCTATCCCTCAGTCATGGGACAGGAGGCATGGGCTTTACAAAGAACAACTACATTTATATGTGAAGAGAAAAAGAGCAGAGGGACATAACAGCCTCTTGAGGGGGAAACTCCCTGCAGAGATGGGAATGCACTTTCCATTAAGTTTAAAGGCTGGTTACAAGATTAACCTGTTAAAATTAAGAAGCAGAAGTCCCTGCTAGCTCTCACTATGGCAGCTCCACGGAAATTATGCTGAAAGAAAAGAAACTCTGCAGAGCAGAAACTGTTCTTCACAGTCTGAAATGCAACTTGGTATAGCTAATTATTTCCCCACAATACTTTGAGGTGACCTACCAGACACCATTTCATCAAAACTGGATTTAGCTTCTGGATGCCTCAGCAGTGACTTGGGTGTCAAAACAATCAGCTGGAAGACAGAAATTATTCCAAGAGTCAGGAGCTGCTTTATCTCCATTACACATTCAACATTTGTAACACTGTGCACACAAAATCCACAAAGTGAATATGCTATAGAAGAAATTAGTATGAATAGCAAACACAGTAAATTATTTTTTCCTGTTTTGAAAGCCATGAAAGTTTCAAAATTATTCAGAAGATTTAGGTAGCCTAATCCTTTTACAGTTTCTGAAAACTCACTGCTTATGCTTTTTTTTGACAACAAAATAAAATACAGGTTATAAACCAGTAAAACACTCAACAGGTGTATCTTGGGTGTTTGAAGTTCCAGCAATAAGACAGTTCTGCAATCTGTAAGCTACATCACTAACATCTTGATAAGCTCATCTGAAGATCTGCATAGCCACATTGGAAGCAAAGCTCAAAATCAAGTTTTAGAGCCATAATAAATCAGAGCTGAGCTTCTTTCCATCAAACTGGCAACTACAACCTCTATTCGGTTAACGTTTCTCACCAGAAATCCTCATTCTTTTCAGCAGTGTGTCATATGCAAAGGCCACTCCTTGTTTGATGGCTAATTTACCTGGAATAATCAAGTCCATTCAGGTAACCTTACCGGCTTTCTGAATGGCAGCAAGATCTGCCTTCGGAGCACATGAAAGTAATTGGCAGGAGTTGAACAATTCACCACAATCCAGTTGCATTCATACAGCTGGGAAACTTCAAACTGCTCAGTGAACTCCTGAGAGAAACATTAAAGGCATTAGTAAAATGCCTAAAAGATCAGATAAAAGACTTAAAAACTATCCTTCTATTTCTGACTCTCACCAACTCCTTTCCTCAAAAAATTTATTTAGCAGCTCTCAGCTGAGATTGTTTTATTGGCTATGGAAGCACCCCTACAAATCATTCCTTTCTGTTTCTACTTCTTCCTAAAAATTTATGCAAATTAACATGAAGAGTTTCCAATAATTCAGAAAAGATGGGAAGTCCAGGAAAGCACACTGAGGAGGACTAGGACACCAGCAAATGGAAGAAACCAAACAGAACTGCTTTGAAAGAATGTTAAACTATAATTCATTTTTTCAGTGTACAGCTGGCTTTGACTCTCTTTCCCATCCTGTAGAGCTATCTACTTTATCTGTAGAAGTGAATGATCAATCAATGAAAGTCTTAGCCCAATCAAAATTAGAAGTTGCTTATTTTCATGCTCCTAGCAGTACAATTTAGCTCCACTGCAAAGAGCCAGGGTAGTCTCACTTGACCTCCTTTAGAAATTGGCTAGAGACACCTATTTGCAGTACACACAGCAAAATAAACAAGCAGGATCATTGGCCCTGAGGAACAGCCATAAAAACATCATGCTGCCAGAGATTAACTGTATGTGACCTCAGCTTTGTAATGAGCAGCAATGCTGCATACTTCTATTACTTTTACTGGGATCAAGTTAAAGTTAGACAAAGACTTGATGCTAAATCCTAAACTGCTGTACCTAGTTAAAAGGATGCTACTAACAAAAAAATCTCTGGGTTGTGAAAAGCAAGAAAAGGACAAAACTACTTACTGGATAGGCATCAGAATCATCATTGCTCATCTGCAGAAACCTCTCAGGCCTGGCTGATGAATGCTCTGGACCCTGGTAAAGGTATCATTTAATACAACAACACAACGTTAAAGAGCCAAATGAGCAGTTAGACATCAGTCTAGATCACTCACTGCATGAGTACCTCCTGTCCCCTCTGCACCAGCTGCACACTTGCCCCCCAGCCAGGTGGGAGAGAGGACACACTGCAGGACAGAATTCCTCATCTTCTCTTTTCATAGGAGTTTGGGTTATCACATGTATTTCCAACATTTCTACCAGCTACAAGTGATTTCTACCCTCAGATTAGCTGTACAATGAAGACCAGAGGAAAGGCAGTGGGTCCATGTGGGCACAACATGCATCTTGCTAATGCAGAGCAAACAGGAGCACGAGGAATGTCAGAAGTACAGGGTGCCTCAGAGTACTGCAGTGACTCACTCTTTGTGCATGCTGAACAGGAGCAAACACAGTGTTAACTGTTGACTACTTTTGCTGTATTAGCAACAAAAGCAGGAACAGGATCTCCCCTACTATTGTTCACTGTTCAGTACAGGACCAAATACTGAGATAAATGCTTTAGCTAAAACAGATCAAAATACACACACACATTATCTGCCAGACTAACCTATGATTAATTTCTGCCTCCTCAGAAGATATTTTATGTTCTGTCATTACTGAACACTACCATCCACTGTCTCACTAGCAGTACCCATGGCAATTACTTGAATTGCACAAATGTTAGCTTCATTTTACATTAGCAAAACATGCATGCTGGCTACAGAAATTATAAGGAATAAGGAATGGAGCAGAATCTGTTGTTTTTCCTTTTCATGTCCCTGTTTATAAAGGATAAGAGAAAGCTGTGAGGAGTGTGAGAATGCAATGTGCTTTTTTATGTACTGCTATTGCTGACAGCCTTGGCTTGTTCAAGTGACAGGTGTCCTTAGGAAGGGTTTTCATTTTGCACACAGTTGGTAAGAATTTTAACCCAAAGATAAACTATTACACCTCTCAACTCTCTCCATGTCTCCTAAGCTAATAATGTTCATAAAGAGATTTCTTCTTTATATGGCTATCTCTCATAGGAACTTCCTCTATTGAAATCTTAATTAACTCCAAAATCAGTCATATTCTGACAATTGGTAGTCCTCCTTGATTGAACACATCATCCTTCTAATTCCAAGTGCAGGATTCCAGATCCATGGGAGGGGCACAAAGGTGATCTGAGGACTGGAGCACCTCTCCTATGAAGACAGGCAGAGAGTCAGGATGGTTCAGCCTGGGGAAGAGATGGTTCCAGGAAAATTTTTTACAGCACCTTACAGTACCTAAAGGGGACCTGCAAGAAAGCTGGAGAGCTACTTTTTACAAGGCCAAGTACCAATAGGACAAGGGGGAATGTCTTGAGGCAAGTATAGTTTTGATACAAGGAAGAAGATCTTTGCTGTGAGGGTGGTGAGGCACTGGCACAGGTTGCTCAGAGCAGTTGTAGATACCCCATTCCTGGAAGAGTTCAGGGCCAGCCTGGATGAGGCTTTGAGCAGCCTCTGGTCTAGTGAAAGGCTCCCTGCCATGGTGAGCAGGTTTGAACTAGATAGTCTTTACAGTCTTTTCCAACAAAAACCATTCTATGACTCCATGATTCTGTCTGCTTCATGGACTAAGGGAATTCAAAGAAAAAAACCATTCTGTTGGCAACAAAGGTATAGCACAAACAGCCTAGAACTGTGCCTTGTATCACTGCTCCTTTGAATTCTGCCTCCACTTTTGAGGTGCCAAATAATCTGGTCACAGACAGGAAAGGACTTGAGAGCAAGGAGCAAAGCTGCAGAAAACCGTGGTGCACAGTAGCAGCCCAGTTTATTGTAGCACCTCTGCTGTTCATATCTGTTTGCTGTAAATCAAATCCTGCACCAAGCATGGCACACAGCACAAAACCCAGTGCTTCACAAGCACCCTGCAGTCAGTACACTAGGAACAGAGATGTTACCAGCAAACAATTACAGGAGAGGCAGGTGAGGCTTTCCCATCACTCACACACTGCCCCAGCAACAACCTCAGTCCAGAGCCTCAATGTTCACATCCATCTTCGGTTTCTGTGCTGACACCACCAATCAGACTGCCAGCAACTACTGCGTGGGATGGGGCAGGGTTTATCTCTACTGTGACCACCTATCCAGGGAGACCTATACTGAATCCATTAGCTACTTTCAGATGAGTCCCCAAGGAGCCATTAGGCTGCAGACTCTTTCAATCACAGCCAACTTGCCTGTGAATGCATGACCTAGAGGTGAAGGGATCCATATCCCATTAAGAATCCTTCCCCAAATCATCTTGTCCCCAACACTGTAGTTATAGAAAGACCAGTCCTCCTGTAATGAAAAGGTCCTCTGGGAAGATAAAAAGATTTCAGCAGCCTGGTGGGATTCTTAAATATTCCAAAAGCAGCTGACACTAGTAGCAAAATAAGCATGTTTCAGAAGACTTGTGCAAATCTTCTCTGCCAAGTGGCTATGGGAAAAGAAAGATTAAATGTATTCTAAGTAGCAGAGAACCAGCCCCTTAAGCTGAGTGCTTTCCTGCAGAGGACCACACCTCCTGCTGAGGGCTCATTCAGGTTGTCCCCTCAGGATACAGTTAAAAAAATTAATTTATCAAAACCCTTGTGAACAGCATCAGACCTGTTATTCTTTAAGCACAATGGATATGGAAAGCCATTCATAAGGTATGAATGCACCCCAGTGTATTAGGACAGGATCATAATTGAATGGAAATAAATTAAATTGTTTGTGAGAATAGAAATGACACAGTTTGCAGTGAAAAGGTCTAAAGCATCTAAAGCATTTATACAGATGGAGATTGCCACTGTGGCACATACTATGCTTTTTTAAATAGAAAACTAGAAACATACATGCAACAATTCATGAAGGTTAATGTCTTTGAAAAGGAGAAAATTAACCCTGCCTGACATGATGCTCATGTAATCTTAAAAAGAATTTAAAATATTTGAAGAACAATTCCACTGCTGATAGGAACTTCATGTAACTTTACACATAGGGTGTGCCCACGCCCTTTCCCTCAAAGACATTGTCTTGTTCCTCCTACTAGCCACCGAAGAAAAGACAGTCAACAGCCAGTAGAAACATTTTCCTTTCTAGAAAGAGGAAGATTTGTTATTATGTCAAAATTAACTAAGGTCAATGATTTTTGAAGAAGTTTTGAAGTTGTTTTATATCATTTCATGGCAAGAGAATTTAGTGCAGAGTTTACAGAGATAAACGTTATGCAAAATAAAACCAAGAAAGCACTCTCAGGACATGATCTTTTTTTTCTTGTTGTAAACTGGAAATGCAGCTTTCTGGGGAAAGAAGGCAGTGTCTTAGGGAAAGATACCAAAAAAGAGAGAAAAAAATGGGGGAAGTGCACATGGCACTAAGAAGGACACAAAGCTAAGAGCTCTGGAATATTTCACCAGTCAATCTATCTGAATTCTTCTCATAACACTGAGGCAGCCCCACATGCTTAACAGTGCCTTCCTCCCCTGGGATCCCCAAGCCAGTTTTGGCTTTTCCAGCTGCAGAGAAGGCAGCACAGGCAGCATTTCCCCCTGGCACGTGCCAGTCAGCAGTGCTCACCATTCCTTCCATGCCGTGGGGCAGGAGCAGGACGATCCCGTTGTGCCGGACCCACTTGGCCTGGCCGGAGCTGATGAACTGGTCTATGATACACTGAGCCGTGTTGTGGAAGTCCCCAAACTGGGCTTCCCAGCACACCAGGGCATTGGGACTCGCCATAGCGAAGCCAAGCTCAAAACCTGACAAGCAAACAAGTAGGAGAGATAGAAAATAAACAGGTTTCCTGGAAATTTTATTAATTCCTCACTAAAAATTCAAAATTTGAGCATGTACTGGATTTTTGGAGCCCCATTATTGGGGCAGTTTTCAACAGTACTATTTCCAAGCCTGACTTCAGTCCTTCAAGCTTTTCCTCAAACACTTCAGTAGCATAGGTTTTTAAAGAAATTAAACCCCCGCCCTCCACTCCAACTTTAGTATAATCCTTTCCTAAGAGCTCACTACTATCTCTTCCTGTAAAAATACATTTACAGCCCAGTTAAAGAGTTATTTATTAATTTTAGTATTTCTTTCCACAGCCCTACACAACATTGTCTTTCTTTCCCCCTCTCAGACACAGATGATAAAGAAAATTACTGGTGACATCAATTTTCAGTATATAGACTATCATTCTCGTCTTCAGATCTTCCAAAAAAATTGAATATAACAGCTGCATGGCAAACACATCTGGGACTTGGATAAAAAACCCTTTCTTAGACAGGGCTAAAGACCCTTTAGGTTTCTGCTTCAGTGTTAAAATATTTGATCTTTGTTCCTATTTTCCTTTGACTCCTTGATATAGCAGAGCCTGGAGTGCTGAATGAATACCTATACTCAGATTCTTCACCTATAGTTTGGAGTGATTATAACCAAAAAGGTTAAAGCTCTCAGTAAAAAGCAGAGCTATACAGCAGTGCTTTGGGTGTAGAGGTTCTGACAGAGGCATAACTGATTCAATACACACAGAGAACAAATATTTAATTAATAGATACATTTCATGCTCTACACAGAATATAATGATCTGGTCTCAAATACAGAACTCCAATATGAGAGTACTCTCATTGAAGCTTACCCTAGCACATCAACTAACGTTTGGTCTTCATAGTCTACTCCTTGGTAATTCCAACCCAGTTTTTCATTTACCATCCCTGTGGCAAGAAATCTTTGAGTCACTTGGCTTTTGGACTACTGATCTCTGAACAGTCCATCCATGTCTCCAGCAGATGCTCACAGTCCCACGAAAAGGCAACTGATGCATTGGAGGCCAAAGAAAGACTGCAAAGTCAGACAGACAGCCCTTTGTCCATGAGTGCCCATGACAGGTCATTACCAAAGAGAATGACTTCTTCTGGCCTTGCCTTGGCCTGACTGCCTGAACAGCCTTTCCTTCAGCCTTTTCTCCATCTCTGGCCTCCTGATTTTTCTAATTCCATGGTTCTTAACACAATGAAAACAAGAGAAAAATTTACACAACTCCTTCAATCATATTCCCAAAGGTATCTGAAAAATAGATTTCCCTAGATAGGCTTGAATCCCATTCTAATTTTACACAAGCATTAAGAGACCATTTCCACTGATGGGGTGACATGGTTGAGAAAATATGCAATATGTTCAAGACTTATTTGTGCATATGCTGCTCTCTGTAAGGGTGGGGTAATCTAGCTTTTAGAGAAGAACTAACTGAGGTCTTGACCACTCGAGTTATCAATAATCAAACAGTGCTTTTCAGAGTATGGAGCTCAGTGCATACTTAAAATTTGGTCACAGCACACACATAATTCTACTTCATGTATGAAAGATCACCCCTAAAATTCACATGGAAAAAGGAGTATAATTTCTAATTTCCTATCTTGTTGACAACTTCATGCTAATCTCTACAGGGTAAAAATGTTCTAGGTGAAGCTGCATCGAAAAACATGACCTTAACACAGATACCATTTGCAAGCTTTCTGAGAGCTATAAAAATGTCTATGAAAATATATCCCAATGTAATCTATACATTCTCATTAGTATTTTGAGAAAAATATTGCTGAGACTACTATTTCATTATGTGAAATAGCATATGTGTCTGTGGTATATGCCTCTTTGGTATACCAGAACTCAATTTTCCATCAGGGAAATGGCAATGAGAGTTACTAAATTAAAACTATTCCAATCGTGATTGTAGCAGGGGAATACCTTTAACTCTTGGCAGACTAAGCAGTCTGTGAAGAATTAGTACTACCACCTTCATGGGGAGAAAATCCCTTAAGGAACGAGATCTGAACTGCTAAATTTAAAAGAAAAGTGCTGGTGGAGAGAGATCTAGACAGATGCAAGGTAAACAGCCCAGCAGAGGGTGGGGTGTTCTCTTGAAAGGGAATTGTGTGAGCACCAGAGTCAAGATCAGGGAACATGACCTGAAGAATAAAGTCTCCACTGTCCTAGAGATGGGACATCTAGAGATGGAACTGCAGGGGAGCAGGTTCCTACTCAGGCCCCTCATAAGGGCCCAACCTCAGACCAAAAAAAAAGAATTTAAAAAAAAGCCAAATTAAAACTACAGCAGAGACCTTGCAAACTTTATCGTTTGCATCTGCAGAAACAAGAACTGAACACTTCTTTTAAATCCCGTGCAAATATTGTGGGTTTAAAGGATTAACTGTTACACAGCTAAAAACAGAGAACATGTTGAAGCTGTGAGGAAATCCAAGGTAACCAGGCAGCAAAAGAACTTTGAAAGAATGTCAGGTAAGGAATCTGCACACCCAAAGGGTGTTGGAGAGCAACCAGCCAACTCCAAACAGCAGGCAGCTGCTCAGGGCACAGGAAACCAGGAACCAGCACAGCAGTTTGGTAGATTTCTACACTGAGGAGACAGAGGGAAGAAAAATACACAGCACTTGATTAAGAACCAGGAACCAGCACAGCAGTTTGGTACTGCACTGAGGAGACAGAGGGAAGAAAAATACACAGCACTTGATTAAGGCTGCAAAGCTAATGTTTCAGTTGCTGAAGTTCATTAAAGTCCCCAGATGACAGACCTAGCACAAATGCTTGTTTCTATTAGTCCAGTACCTGCTGTGCTCCCTCACTGTTCTTCTGCCACTCTGGCACAGAAAGAAGTGTTGTCAACCAAATTGGCAGCTTACACAGCATACTGTGCTGTGTTTTTCCCTACAGCATTTTCATGATTGTCCTAAGAATGGCTGTTTTTCAATTAATGTAAGTAAGGCTACAGCCATAACTTAATACAATATGATTTTAAAGTGACTTAAGGCATGAATGTTAACTAATGGTTAAAAAGGGATTATCAGTACAAGGATTCTATGCCAGAATGAAGAAAGCAAAACTCTGTCTTTGAACCTATCTTTAACAAAAATTCTAAGCACAGGGACTACAGAGGGACATGCATCCTTTCACAAACCCAAACACAGCTCAGGTTAAGGTGAAGTTAGTACCTGTCTGGTAGCTGACTCTATTAAAGAGGGAGACTGATGCCTTCTGAGAACTCCATACAGATGCCATTGTTTACTACAGTCTGTCCTAGTTCCTAGCACAATTTCTGGCAGGTATTTGTACTTGCTACCCCCAACATTAAAAACACATTGCTCTGACTGAGCACTAATACTACATATTTCATCCTAGGTGCATACTGCAAAAAAATAATTTTACCTTAATACCTGTCTTCTTCCTTTCATCTATTGCTTAAAACTTGACTTTTTCCCTTGAAAAAAATATACTCCAAGTCCCATGGTTCACAAATTTCCTGAACTACACACTAGTTCCAAGTCTATCTTGCCTGATATTCCTTGAAAGCTCCCAGTAGGGAATGCCCCAGCCCAAGATCTCTCAAAGGCAGAATTGATACTGACAAAGAACCTCACCTCTTGGATAGAGGTTCAGCACTACACAAGTCATTCTGAGGGCCATAAAGAAAGACAGGAAATACTTTCATGTATTTAAAAAATGCTGAAGAGATTGAATGGAGCATCTGTAAGTTACTTTTGTTTTCCTCCTCTATCCTAATCAGCAAATAAGTTCAGACAAACACCTTTTGCTTAAATGACTTCTCACAGCCATCACTTACACTTCCAGATATTCAGTTTCAGTACAAGGGAAAAATTATAGCAAGGCAAGTGGATGCACAACTAAATTTATTATAATTGGGTATAACTAAAAATAGTAGACTTTGGATGTCAAACAAAATTATCAGAGATTGTTAAATACTCTAAATTATGAGAGATTGTTAAGTACTCTGATTTAATGGCCAGGTTACACCCACTCCAGAGCTTCCTGTAGGCAAAACATAAGCAGTTGTCAGAACTACAACTGAACAAGACTGACTTTGTTTTCTTTCTAAGTGAAATCAATCTTGCTGTCATTTTAATGGAGCAGTGGCTCCCCAGGTGTTCCTAAATACCTTGACTATAACTTGGGGCAAAGCTCACACCTCTGAACAGATACCAGCTCTTGGCTTATATATCTGCTAAGGAAATAATCTATAGTTATATCATGCTGGGCTGTTTGATCCATTTTTATTTAGCTCTCCCTCACAGAAATGAAGTAAATTCCTAAAATGCTTCTGAGATGCTGCATGTTAACACCATTATAAATACATTCCTAACACTTTTTCACCATTTTCTCCCCTTTATATTATCTCACAACTCTCCCTACAGCCACCAAACACTTCAGTGTGCTAATTCTAAACTGCCTCTTTTAACAGAATTAGATAGTTGAAACAGCAGTTAGAGAAAATAAAGTGTTCAGGGGTTTTGGTTCTCCTGAAGAACCAATTCCACGAACTGCAAGCGTTCACTTGTTCTTCCATATATTAAAAAGTAGACCCAGTGATGTTACCAGCCAAATAAATATAAATTCTGATAGCTCTTCTTTGACTCAGAGCCTTAACTAGAAGAGACATGTTCACACACTGCTGCTTATCCCAATACTGTCTCTCTGTGGAGGCAATACACAAGAGCAAACATGTTGGAAAAGGTCACTAAATAAATACCAGCAAGAGAGAGAAAACTTCATTATAAAATCACTTCAACACAGAGCATGGCATTTTTAGTTTAAAAAACCCCAACCCAACAAACACACAAAAAGCCACATCACTTATCAACTATTTGTACCAATTTAATCCCCTTTACTGTTAGAAAGCATCTTGGACACAAGGGATTTAAAGTTCTTGAAAATTAAAAGTTATTAAAAGTAAATATTCGTTTTGGAGAACCTGTCATCCCATCTGCTGAAGCAGAAGTGCACAGAAATGGTATTCTTGTTTTCAACATACAAACAAAACCTATTTTATCCTATTGCATGTATTCAATGAATTTTGTTAATTCAACTTTCCCCTATCTTTTGCTGGGTAAGGTGGAAGGGAAATATTGAGCAGGGTGAGATTAAGAAAGAGAAAGAAAGCAAGCCCACTTGGCTAATTCCATTTTAAAGCATGGAATTGTGACAGATAGAATTGCCTTCACATCATATCAACACTAGGCTTCCTATTGAGGCATTATTTTTGAAACAAAACCAGATTTCAACCATATCCAGACATTTGTCACTTCTTTTGGAATGTAAAAAAACCAAATCCAGAAACCTATGACCCACTTACCCAGAAGTTTTGCAGCAACACTGTAAACAGGCTCAAATCAAGAAAACCCAGAACACACTACAAGAAACAACTGGAAATTGGAAACAATCATTCTCTGAAATTAAGTTCTTGAATTTTACCTATGCCAATTATTTTTCTCCTGTTTATACACATGCTTGCTTGCACTCTCCTATTTAGAGTTTACCTGTACATGTTAGTGATACAAAAAAATGTGATTCTGTTCACACCAATTCTGCCACAGAGCTAACAAAAATACCTAAAAAAATCTGGTCTCCAGCCCATGCTCCAACTCTACAGTTTTACACCACTTCAATTTTAATATTATTAGCAATGGGCAATATGTAGCATTGCAAAAATGACTACGTAACCAACTTTGAAACAAGCAGCTAACAACTACCACCTTTATCTAGTACAATGTTTCAAGTTTTTCCTTCACATGATATTTTATTATCCATAGAATCAGTAATGCTTTTGATATATTATTAGATGTATTTGTTTCATGCTCCACATTCCTCTTGCCACCCTCATCATGTCAGAGTAAGGTTATCCATTCTCTGTGGCTGAAGGTAAAATAATTCACTATGATTAATGCTATCACTAAAAAGAATTTGTTTTCTTGAAATAGCACATTCAGAATAGCAGTTCAGATAAGGCCAGGATGGATTTTTTATATCTCTATGACAAAGTGTCTCTGGTTTTCTTGTCAGTTCCTCTTAAGAAAGCATCAGGTGCACATTCCAGCACTCCCAAGATCAACAATAGCAGATGCATGCTTTTAACTGAATCCCAAAACTGTACAATGTGGGGATGCCAGAACCTGAGAGGAAGAGCTTTGATAGCTGTTTCATGCATGACCATTTCACAGCTTTTTTTCACCCCACATTCCTTTCCTTGCTGAGCTCTGCTTCCTGTCTAGCAGCCCCAGCAAACCCCGGGCAGACCCAGACGTACCCAGGACGCCGTACTCGGAGAGGGAGCTGTTGCACACAGTGTAGGGGGCCTGCTGCTCCCACAGGTGATTCATGGGAACACAAATTCTCTTGTCAACTTCTTGATCATGAAGCACATGGTGACGATGGCTGCAAAGAGTTGTTGTTGAAAGAGATTTATTAGCCAAGAATCATTTTGGGCTTTAACAGAGCTATTTTCAAAGCTAAAGCAGTAAAGTTGTGGTCTGGAAAGCAAGCAAGCACCATGGTTATGTCTGCTACACACAACACCCTGGTCTGGTTGAAGCCATGGGAAATACAATCACATGTCTAAATGCAATTGCTGCACTGTAAGGACTTTTACTGACTATCCAAGCTTCTCAAGCATTCACAGAAGCTGAAAATACCTCATCGCTAGTAGAACTGGGAGACAGAGAAAAAAATGGGGAAGTTGTTGATATAAAATAGAATTATTATAGAAATTCAAAGGAACAAAATTGTTATTAAAAACATATCCTTCTGCCTTCTTCACAAATTCTAATATTTTCCTTGAAATAACTGTTGTTTGTCTTTAATGGAAAAAAATGTAATCTTCAGCAGTGAAACTTGAAGGAGCTGTATCCTCTTTCCTGCTATTTCCACTCGCACGCACCATTTACAGTTCTCTAGAACACCATTAATCAGCATTAGAATAGGGCACCAAGGAATACTACCAAAACAGAGATGACTGAAGTAATTACTGCAATCCATTAACTCTCTGAGCAGACTGAGGGAATCACAGCAATATGCCCAGCTTTACAACCACCACCAGCAGGCCAGTTATTGTACTAATAACAATACTGTGTGTTGTAGAGCTGCCAGCACTGAAGACTGAATCTTTTTGCACTTCCCTTTGCTATAATGAATGCTAGCAAAAGAGCTCTGAAATTTGTCTAGAACTCAACAATGTCAAGCTAGAAAAAGATTAAACCTTTGAAAAGCAGCATGGGGATGGAAGTAGAGAGAAAGGGGGAAACTCACACACCAGGCAGCTGTTTGGCAGAAATAATTTTTGCCACTGTAATTTTGATTTTGTCATTAAGCTAATGACAGAAGACCTAGCTGTTAAGCTTCTTGAGTAAAAAGTTTTGTGTTTCCCTAGCAAAAGATGATTAAGATGAGCATAGATAGCCAGCTAGAAATATACAGACATACAATCTGCACATGTGCAATTGTCAGATTTATTGACATCAAACCAGAACAGAATCAAGGCTGTTCCCCCTTTCCTCTGTCTCAAGAGTTTGGCTCCAAGAGGAAAAGGGGTCTGGTGCCTCTGTCAGCAGCTTTATCTAGCTTCTGTCAATTGATAGAGTTGAGGACTGAAACAGGAAGAAAAGAAGTCATCACATGGAATATTGAAAGAAAGAACTATTTTCTAGATATCACTTTAGAAACTCCAAAAGAGTGAAAGCACCCCTTTGTGTTGTTTTATTATGGCAACACAGTATATTCAATGCTTCCCAAATTCTAGCCAATGCTATACCAAAGAAGACGGGCACCAAAATTTATTTCTCTCTTCTGCAAGCATTCACAATGAAGCACTGTGCAGCATTCATCCCAGGAATTGGCATCACATCAAAGGTTTCAAGTAAATACATCATTAACATTTTACCCTGCAGAGAATCAGATAAGGCAGCAAACTGTACATATTTTACCAAGTTATGAGATCCTGCCTTCATACACGCCCCATAGGCATTAAAATTCTCAGTATAAAGGACCTTATTTCACTTTAAAAGCCTCACCAAGTGGCAACATGTTTGTTCATAGGGTACACAAGTCCAAGCAACCACTACTGGAATTTAAGAGACTCAGGATCTGCTGCAGCAAGTATCCTCTCTTACTTCCCAGCAATTAGATGGAATGCAACTGTATTTCTTGTTAGAAAGCAGGGGGAAAGATACCTTTCTGCTTTTCAGCAAGAGAAGGTACAAAGTGTCTAAAAATGTTTGTTCTGGCTTAAATATGCTGCTTACAGATACACAAGAAATTTTATTATTAATGACTGCAAGAACCTATAACATTCAGATTCATGTTGAAGAAAGAGCCCCAACTTCCCCCTCCCTGCAGAAGACCTTATTTTTTAAACAAATGCCAAGTTGTTTCTTTAAGTGTGGGACTTCAACAGTTTTATCGTCATTTAACAGTTATCTCAGTACTGACCTGAAAGTACCTCTCTCCACATCCTGCCCACTTAGTCGGACGTGGATCCCTTCCTTGAGAACAGAGCCAAAAGCCATGTACTCTGCTAGGGCCCAGTCAACGAGCCTGTTCTGGGTCATTTCCGAGCGGGCTTTCAAAATCCGGGAGAGCCCTACGCAGGAATAAAGATCAGAAATGAATGGCTCTATGCAGAGAAATTCTCTGTTCACATTGCATTCACCGTTCTCCTTCCTCATTGCCTAGACTAAACAGAGATACCAAATCAGGTCTACGAACTGTTTTTCTAGAACTAAACTGCTGGCAAAATTAAACAACTTGCTTCCCGAGCAAACAGTTGTGTAGTGTTCATACCTTCTGTTTGAAGAAGTAAGGCTGACTGTGTCAGAAACTACTGAGGATAATTAAAAAGACCCATGGTGAATTTTTTCTTTCTCAAGATTTATTTTCACATCTCTAAAACCAAGTACTGTTTTGTAAGAGACTGAAAATAGCAATTTGGTTTCTGAATTTTTGTCTTCCTTCCTTTCCTCCTTTTTTCTTGGCATTAGTCTTATTGCACCTCTGGAGATGTTGTACAGTGAAACAGGATGGATTGCTCAATACTCTGAATATCATATAAATAGAAAAACTGTAGCAGCTGCCAATGGATTTTCAGTTGGCAGCAAATGGCTGACTTTTCAGTGAAGATTTTATAACCGCTTGAGCCAAAACACAAGTTACAACACTGTCACTTTCAAAGTGAACAAAACTTCACAGCTGCACACACATGCTTCCAGCTTTGAGGCCACAAGTCTCTTGTATTCACTGTCAATTGACAGCATCTTATTTTCATATCTGCGCTGATGATTTTGGTAAGCTGTCCCATATGCTATTTTCCCATATTTCCCTTTCCTTTCCACAATTTTACAGAAAAACACCCCACTTTCTTTCCACATAAAACTCTCATTGAAATTGCCTCATTTTAAGTTTAAAAAAATCTTGAAAGTTTTCCCTTTAGAATATACTAAACATTTGATAAAATATAATCTTACCGTTGTTTTTTGCCAGACTATATGACAATAAGCTTTTTCTTTCTAGTGAAAGGACAAAGTACTTCAAATTTCTCCCCCCTTCTGTTTCTCCACAAATTCTCTCTCACAGCCTTTTAAACTGCATAAAAGAATCTAGCATACCATAACTGTTTTGAACCATAAATCTACCTTATATACTGGCAAGTGTTCCCTAGTGTCAATGGTTAATCAACTTACTAACAAGAGACCAATTCACCTTTTTAAATAGAATGTCTAATACTAAATTTTATTGGGCAACTACAAATTTTAATTTGTCAGTGTCACAACAAAGTGCACAAATGTGTAGTAGAGTTAAATTTATCCATTAATTGTATCTGCTCAACAAGCCTGTAATTAATAACTGGGAATGCCCCACTATTATTACTTGTGTTTCATTTCCCAAAGGAACAGAAACACATAGAATATTTACAGAAGAATAACTTTATTCTTTGATGGATGACTCCAGAGAGGATTAGCTTTCTCTGTTTAAAGATTTTAAAGAGAAAGAAATCTCTTTATTCCTTATTCTTAGTATGTATCCTACAAATTTTCAAAAGAAAAAAGATCCCTAAAGAAAGGGTCTCCATGTTTCTCCATGGAATGAGCAGGTTATTGTTGCCAATAGTTGATAGATTTCAACCTGCCCATAAAATAAAACTATCTCAGAACTCTGACACAGTGTTGGGGCTCCACAGTGACACAGGCACTTACTGCAATAGATGCCAAAATGAGGACTGAATCTTTTCAGAACAAAAGCTAAATCTTTTTTGGGGAAAAGAGCAAGGACTTGAAAAATGAAAGGAGTTATTAACTTAAGGTTGCAAAGAGACTTCTACCTCCCTCAGAGGAAAATCTATTTCAATGAAGTATGAAACAGAAGTGGTACGATACTGAAAGAATATTATGCTGAGAACAAGCAGCAGGAACCTAAATGTCACATTCTCCTCACCCATGGAATAGAAGAGTCAAAGTAAAAAAAGTCACAGGCATTTTTCTCTTTGAGAAATGGCCCAAGAATAACTCCTGTGCAGAAATACAAAAATGTAGCAGGACACAAGCTAGGAGGAGACAAAGCCTTCAGCTGACCTGAATGTATTTTGAAGTCTTCGACAGGCACTGAGCTGGCGACGTTGCCGATGTGAGTGAGCAGCTCCTCCGAAATGCCCGTGGGGGGACACGACATGCTCTTGGGCTCTCCATCCGCGTTAAAGAAGCCTGCAAGGACAAGGCTTGTGAGATGTTCAGGGACTCTTCAGGAGATATGTATATTACCTGTCATTTATTCAACAACTCAAGTGACATGCTAAGCAGCAGACTGAGCCCAATTCTTCCCCTTTTGCTGGGAAACAATTTTGATTGTCTGCATGACAACAGGAGCTGATCTTACAGGCACACGATGATCTATTTTGTTTCTGCTTTCACTCCCTGTGAAGTCCAGCTATGTGGGCAGAGGCTGCCAATAAAAGGCATATGGCACCTCAATCCCTCAAATGAAAATAAATAAATGAATAAATAACATGAGACATACTCCTTCTTCCTGACAGCCCAGACAGTTTACAGTACAGGAAAACCACTTCTCTCTAAACTGGGAAATGGCTTTTTCAAAGTCACAGCTTACTTTGCACATTTTTTAACAAAAGCATTTATTTCATGTTGATCTGGCAGAATGCCATATTTACTATGAACAGGGGCAAATCAAAGGTCACATATTCCATTTTAAAGGAATGTTGTCTGATAAAATCTATTTAAATCCTAGATTTTGCACTCAAAATAAAAGCACATTCAGGTAACATTAAAATAAGTGAAAGGACACTCCTTACCAGGCCAAGGTGAATCCAGCCAGTGCTTTATATGAAGGATCTTCTTATCCTTAGATCTAGTATATGCTTCTTCACATATTCTGTCATACTTTGCAATTTCTTCCTGTAGAACAAAAAGGTTTTAAAATGAATAAATATAACACCCTCATATCTTACAGATGACACCTCTCATTCAGCATGACAATACCAGTTATTTAACTCCATGAGAAAATTTAGTTACAATAATACAAATAAATAAAATTAACTTCATCTAGGATCAAACTGCCTTCTAGAAACATGCTTACACACAACTCTAAATAAATAATTTCATTGGACAGGTGTTAGAGAGGAATGCACCAAGAGATGAAGCTGCAAGCATTGCTCTAGAATGAGACAAAAGTGAAATACCAAATATAATTTACAGTTATACTTCCAAGATCAAAATCATCCAGCTGTCATACTCCTGGCTATGAAAGCCACAAAAGTTTGGAAAAGAAGTTTCCAAAAAATTAGTCTGTCTGGGAGAGTTGAGCAAAGAACCTGCTGGCCACACCTCCCAATGGCAACAGAGAATGCCATATTCCATAGAGGGAGAACACCTGTGTTTCACACCAGAATCACACTGCAGTTATTGAGGTAGCTAATCTTTGAAGGAATTAACAGCAATGTTGAGCTCAGTCTATGCAGCGAAACATCCATCCAGGATTCTAGATCCAGTCACCAAATCCCACAGTGCCTCTACTAGCACACTCTTTCAATAAATGATTCAGGAAAGCTACTTCTGTGTGAGCTGTGATGCTTCTTACAGATCACAGACTGTACCTACCCAAATTGCTTATTTCTTGATCTGCAATACCATGTCACTACACCTTCTCAGAAGGTCCTTGAAGGTTTCAAGGCTCCTCAGAAGGTTTCATCTGCACTCTAAACACCCATTCTCAAAAATATTAAGGTAAAGACCTAGCCTGTTTAATACAGACACCAGACTCTACACTTCACCATTCTAGAATACTTCAAATGATCTCTGAACTTGGTTGAATTCTTGCAAGAAAACTAAAAAGTTACATTGATTCTATTTCATCATTACTGGACAAAAGCCTGCCAAGGTTATCAATACAAAGCTATCAACAGGAGTGTTCAAATACTGTCTTGCTGCTGAATCAAGGTTCTAGAGATGAAGAACAGCTGACAAATGCTTCTATTTTCCAATGTTCTCATTTAATCACCTTCTCCCTCAGAACTGAAGCAATTTTTTATGAGCAATATATTTTAATTACTTCAGAGCACTTCCAGTCCTTTTGTTACAACAATAGTACTTTACATGAAAATCCAAGCCAAATGGAACCACAAATTGTCAAAGGGTAAAGACTTATCACAGTAAGGAAGTTTTCAAGCAGGCAGCATACAGTGATTGTTGGGTCTTTCTCCTTACATCTCCTTAGATTCCCTATAACTCTGCTGGCATGTACCTCAAACTCCTGCAATGTCACAGTGCCATCTGCAATCAGCTTGTCAGCATATTTCTTCAGCACTGGCACCTGCTTATGGATCTGCTTGTACATCAGAGGCTGGGTGAACATGGGCTCATCCATTTCATTGTGCCCTCTCCTACGGTAACAAACCTACAAAGGGAAAGATTGCTTCTGTTGATAAGAAAAAAAGTAAAATAGAATATTTTCATTTCATAATTTTACAGAGATTTTAAGAGGTTTATTGTATAAAAAACATGCATGGCTTCTTGTTGCCTGTTTGTTCCCTGGGTTTTTTTTAAATGAGGAAACTAAAGGCCTTTAAAATCAAATGTGTTTCTTGACTGGACCTTCTAAGCCACAAAAAAACAAAGAGTAGTATATAATGCACGGAATGAAAAGTAAAGAAAACCAAGACCTACCAAGTCAACGACCACGTCCTTATTGAAAGTGTTCCGCCACTCGGCGGCTACGCTGCACACGTACATCACCGCCTCAGGGTCATCGGCATTCACGTGGAAAATGGGAGCATTGACCACACGAGCAACATCCGTGGGATACGGAGACGAACGGGCCATACGGGGGTCGGTGGTGAAGCCAATCTAAAAATTCCAGAAACTTCCATTACAATAATTTGGGCACCTCCTGCTACTCTGTTTTGAAGTTTGCATTTAATAGCCATTCACATAGCAACAGCATCAGCTTTTCATTTTGGCCAGCTAGCTTCTTTTTGCTCCCTTAAAACCAAAGCAAGTCTAATCCAATTAAGTACTACAAATTGAATGGAATACACACAGGTGATAAAATATTATCCACTCAAGAGCTGCTACATACTAGGATCATTTTCAGAAGCACCTCAACCATTCTAATATCCAGAGTGGGGAAAGGAACCCAGTTAATAAGAAACAATAAAAAGAGATAGATGGGCAAACATTCAGCAGAGAAGTTGATTGCAAAAGGCTGTACTTGTTACCTGGTTGTTGACCACAACGTGAATAGTGCCATTTGTGGTGTAGGATGGGAGGTCACTAAGATGAAATGTCTCATAAACCACTCCTTGTCCTGCAAAGGCAGCATCCCCGTGTAATAATATGGACATAACCTAAGAGGGAGAATTGTACACACACACACACATATATATTAGAAAGGAAAACTGTAATTTGAGCTTCTCAGCAGGATTTCTTGGCTCCATATTTTTGCAGTGCTTATAGAATAAAACAGCAATTTTATAATAAACTATAAATTTCTCAGCATTCTGCTGCCTTTTCTCAGTTTGCAAAGGAAATAAAGCTTTAAGCCTACTCTCCAAAGTTACCCTTGAGGTCTCCTGTCAGAAAGCTTACCTCATTCAACAGGTGACATACCCCTTTTGAAGGAGGAAAAGTGGAAGATTCTGTGATATGAAACTACTGGCAAACTATTTTTATTGGAAATACCATTAAAAACTAGCATTAAAAGTTACTATATTAAACAATCTTTACCTTTTTCCCTGCTGTATCTCCTCGATAAAACTGTTCAGCTTTAGTTTTGCCTTGCACAACAGGATCAACTGCTTCCAAGTGAGAAGGGTTAGCCATCAGGGACAGAGTGATTTTCTTGTTTGTTTTTCGGTTGATCCTCTCATGGTACATTCCCAAGTGGTATTTTACATCCCCAGATCCCTAACAAGAAAGAAGTAATCACAATTCAGGAATGTCATTCAGACCTGCTCCATCTGATTCACTAGGCCCAAAATTTGTGCTTCAGCCTGAAAACTGTATCTGAAAACTGCATAACCAGATCACCAGAATATCAGTGTGCACTATGGGTTTGACACCATAATTTCAAACTAGGACACTGTTCCAATTTTATTATCTTACTGTTGTCATCAAATATTAGATAAATACTTACAGCATATTAATATTCTGCTCATTCATATAAAACAAAAAGATGCTTACAGGTTATGAACTCTGTCAAATGGAACTTATTTATCAAGAGTCACTCCTGAGAGACCGTCTGCATGGTAGAAGTATATTATAATTTTTTAAGAAATTTCAGCAAATCATGTTCCTCAAACTAGAAAAGAAGGCATTGCAGCTGATAATGTTGTTTTCATAGTAAACATAATCAAAACAACTAAAAACTATCTTGAATGTTGACCTCTCCATACAGATCTAATGAAAAAGCATCTTACCTCATCAGCTGCTTCAAGTTTGGGATCAAACTGACAGAAGATCTGCTCCAGCTCTTTTCTGATTACGTTAGCCAACACATTCAGCCGACCTCTAAGACAATTCCAAACAGAGTTATATCTCAAACATGGTACTAACAGAGTCAACAGTATAAAACTTACAAAATCTGTAAACCTCCCTGTAAGAAATTTGCAAATGTTCTCTTCAAACTTTTGAGCCTGAAACCCTTGATTCAACCCTTACTGCCATTACAAAGTTCCTCCAATGCATTCCCTCAGACATTTTAGAACACTGTTATCCAAGTGAATTTTGTAGCTATCTAGCAGTCTTCAAATAACCACATTATAAATTAGTTAAAGCAGACTGCAAAAGTAAGTTCAAAACTACCTTACCAAGTTTTCCCAGTTCTAGAGACTATGCAGTGGCAGAGATAGCATGGCTGCTGCCACATTTGCTTGCAGCTTCAAAGTACACTGAGGAAAGTTTCTCTGTCATTTACTTGTGAAGCCTGTAGCCTCTTACTGACAGGCATTTGCTACAGTTCTGTGTTCCCATTACTTGCTATGACTGACTCTTCCTACCTCAGCTTCTCTAATATCAACTTTTTTAATAAATTTCTAGAACTCAAAATAATTCTCCCAACACAGTAAGCCCATTTGCTGGGGCATTTCCATTGGCATTACCTATGAGGCATTCCCATTATAACATATTCAATTCCCATTTCACTGGATTTATCAATGATGGTCTTAAGTGCAGGAATCATTACTTCACATCCTTCCAAACCAAATCTCTTTTCAGAAGACCACTTGCGAGCAAGGAAGTCTTCAAATCTTTGCCAAAAAGAAAAAAAAAAACAAGAGAAATTATTTGTACTAAGGTAACGTAGCAAATAGAAATTGTTTACCCTCTTACAGCAAAAAGTTACATTAAACTGTTTTAAAACATCCGTGAATGCAAGTTACACATCTCTGGAATTCAGTCACATGTGGGGAGGGAAACACAGGAGAGAATTCAGTCTTCTTTCTCTCCCATATGAAAACTATTTGCTAGGACTTTGAAACCATTAAGGGTTGCTACCTCAGAAAAAATTCACTTCAAGTTAAACTCTGTTCTCATGTACACAAATCTGACCACTGGGAAGGCAGAGTGACAGTAAAGAAGTTTGTTTTAGGAATTGAAGAAAACAGAGAACCTATATTTTCTAATACTTGTAACAAAACCAGAGTAGATAACACACCTATTTCATAGGTCTCATTCAATAGCAAGGCTCCTCACATTGTGTGATGTAACACTTAGGAATGGGCCAAGAAGCAGGACACTGGTATCCCTGCCTCACTTCAGCAGCAGAATGATGTCAATCTGTGACAGCTCTAAGCTCTTTCATTCTTTAATGCATTTGGGCCAGAGGCAATGTGAGTGGTTAAAAAGTACCTTTTAACAAGCATTGAAAGGATTATACATTGTAAAGCTTGGAGATAGGAAAGGCAAAGTAAATACATCTTCATGAAAGTAACTGTATTGGTTACATCATCTGTGCAGCGCCTCGCCTCACAACACCGCCATAATCCATTAATACCCAGCTTATTCCTCACTTAGAATCCTGACATTTACCTCTTCAGACTGAAGTCCTAAAGGCAGTGATATGAATTGTTGCCAAAATCTCTCCTAGCTCACCCATCAATACCTTACAATCAATCCAGCCATCTAAGCAACAAGCCAGACCCTCAACTGAGCCATTCTGCCAGAATTGCTGAGGGAAGTCTGTGGGGCTATGCCAGTTTCTATACAAAGGGAAAGCAGTGTGCCATGCGAAAGCAGGCCCCACAGGGCAAAAGCAAGCAGTGCACACTGATTTCTTCCTCTTTGCAGCAGCAAGTTCAGCCAGTACTGGACAAGCAGCAAGTTCATTCCTTGAGGGAAAGTGCCACTAAGTGTGTGGAGCTACAGTATTTCACAGTCATACCTTGCCAGTCCCCCACATGCCCCTGGGGGTCACAGAGCCTCTGCCACTGCATGCATTCAGTACCCAGTGAGGAAAAACATCTGGTGAAAGCTGATGGCTCTTAGACGGGATTAATCTGGAAATGCTTGACCCTGCCCAGATCAGGCTCCACATCAGGGTTTAACACATTTACTAACACATTACAAAGTAGCTCAGAAATATACAATGAGTATTTTACATAAGGAGAAGTTTGGGAAAATGACCCTTTGTTCAACAATCTATCAGTGAAAATCACAAGGGAAGAGAAATCCAACTTTAAAATTTCGTTTCAAGTACCTGAACTCTGTAGTTCTTGGAATGAACATTTTTAAAAACAGTCTTGAGCGAAACAATGAAAACCTGTTTTACAAAGCCACAAATGTCAAGAGGACAAGCAGTTTTCCACAAAACCAGGCTTTTTTTCCTAAGTAATTTTTAAACAATAAAATAAAAAAGCACTCTAAAGATTGCTGGATAGAAATTTTTGTAAAACTGTTTTCTTCCCCATTCAGCAGACAATTTGGCAGAAGATGAACATTAGGCTTCTTCATGCCACTAGAAACCCCAGATCTTTCCACAGCTTAGGCAGGAATAAAAGCACAAATTCTTGTCTTAGGATAAATGGAGATGGTTCATACTCAGTGCCTGTTAAACAAACTCACTCAAGTGTAATATTCACTTGACCAGTGTCATTTTTATTGCTGTTTAAAAGAAACTTTTTATGAGACATTATAACACTGGCAAACGTATCTTTTGACACCTCCAATGAGCACTTTATTTTTAGATGTTTGAACATAGAATCTTAACCAAAAAGTGTGCCTTTCCAAATATCTGACTCCTGGAGTTTAACAAAGGACATACACACTGTTTCAGATTGTAGGGACTAAAATAAATCTTGTGTCTGAGAAGCCTTGTTCCAGGGGTAAGAGGATAATACATTCTCTGGGATCACAGTACTTCTACACAGCCACGATGGGAGCAGTCAATAAGCTATTTCCAAATGTGCTTTCTTTTATTGTAGATACTAAAACTGCTGCTGCCAGGTCATGCAACAGCACACCACATCTTGGCACATCTCAAAATGAAAAGGGCAGAAAGGACTTGAAATCACACATCAACATTGTTCTGACACTTATACAATCTTTAACACAAATATATAACTAGAGTGTTGAGACAACTTTTTCCTAGTTTACCTGTGCAAGCCAATGAAAACACTGCCAGGCACGCCACTAAATGCCTTTTAAGATAACAGAATACTGAGTCACAACACAGACCCTGACAGATTCCTCACAGCACACACTCCTTTGAGAAGGCAGCCAGGTTAAGTACACCCACCACACTCCAGACTGCAGTGAGACTGTTCCCCCACATCAGCAGCTTCCAGGCCCCAGCTGCCAGGCAGCAGGCACAGAGCAGTGGCCCAGCCCAGCCCAGCCCAGCGTACCTCATGGAGCGCACCAGCCTTGCCAGCAAAGTCCTTTTATCCTCATTGGTGAACTTCATAATTCCTGGTGTCTCAAACTTCTGACGGATCCACTGGCACTGCTCCACATCGTTGATGAACATGAACTCCAGGCCAATGTGTTGGCAGTAGGTGTGCTAGCAAGTGAAAACACCAACAGAGAAGCTTTAGGAGCTAGTAGGCCACAAAGAAACTGATATATTTTTAAATTATATCCTCTGTTACTCTCCTGAAAGCTATTCCTCTTCCACAATATCTCCCCCAAAGTAATTCTATAAATGAATAAATTGTTTTACTGACTCTAGTTTTGTATCACAAAGCTTTCTCTACAAAGCAACATTTCAAAATGTTTAAACTGGAAGATTCTCATCTCATGCTACACTCAAAGTAGGCCAACAAACCTACATTACACTGACTGGCACATTTCACCTAACTCAGTGCTTTTCTTACCGGCATGGTAGACTCTTCTTTAGATGCACTAGCAAAGATTTCAAGTAATTTATAAACATTTGTGTACTTTATCACATCTTTTGTAAATGTAACCTTAAAGAAATAAAGACAGTGAGAAGACAGCTATGAAGTCTAATGCAAATTATCTGATAACTGTCAAGTTTCAGAAACCTGGAAATGTGAAAAAAGATTCAAGTAGCTGAGAACAGAGAAAGGACAGTGACAAATGCAAAGACACAGAAGTAATTTTATCTCCTTGTTCATTTTTTAAGTTTTATCTTTCTTACTTTAAAAAGACTATTTCATTAGAAAAAATATTTCAAAGTACAAGTCAACAGAAATAAGACCTACTGTGAGTTTAAGACAAAACTACTCTCAACATAGTTGTTTTCTCTACTGCCTTTAAGGAGTTGAATGTTAACCTCTATTTAAAAAAAAAATCCAAAGCTCTAGGGACAAGAGGAAAGAAGAGGGTTATTTCTCCTTAACACAAATCAGTTCCTTAAGGCTTTTATATTTTGCAATTGATTTTGTCCTTTTATTTGCACGTTACAATTTTAAGGATTATTGCTACGCAGATAAGTTAGAAGTGCAAAATCAAACCAAAAAAAAGCCCAACCAAATATAGAGCTCAAATGCACAACAAAGATAAAGTGGTTTAACAATTTACCATGCCTCAGCTAAGCCAACATAAAAGTCAAGCAACTGGGAATACCCAACAATGACTCACTTGGCAGTCTACAAATTCATTACCATTCCTATTTGCTGCTTTGCTATTTGGAGCTCGCCTCTAATTACATTTATTCCTTCAAATTAGTTTTTCTTTGAATTATTTTAGCTTTGATGACTTCCTATGGCATAAACCATGTCACCTGTCACATAATGAAACTCTAGAAAAAAGAGCGGGGATGGAAAACAAGCACCATCACAGTCTACAAGCTACAGCTGGGCTTTCACAAATTTGGTACCCAGCTTTCATATTTTTCCTCAAGTAAAGGTCTCAGTAGAGCTGGGGATCTGAAAGCAACCCCTGAATGTCCTGAACACTGTGTGCACAGGTGTTTTATCTGTGCTACAACACTTACAAGATAATTTCTAAAGGCTCTTCTCCTTTTAAACAGTATCAGCTCTTTCCAGATCAAGGGCTGGAATTAATATTTTACCATATTCACCTCTTTTATACTCATCCTTAATCTATGTATTTCCAACATCCAGCTAATTGCATCAGTGATGATGCAACCTCTAGAAATAGTACAAAGGTTATTTTAATGTTGTTGGAATCCCTTACATGGTCTATTAACAACTGGCAAATGATAAGGGGGTTTTGTGACTGACACCTGGAAAAAGTGCACTTTGGTCTGAATGAAACATTCCAAAAGGAAAACATGTCCCACTGACCTCCAGGCGTCTGATGATCTCCCGCAAAGACAGACTGTTCTCATTTCCTCCTATGAAGGTGGTTGTTGGCAGCTGAAAGACTTTGTCCAAATCTGATTCATGCAAACCATAAAACCCTACAACAGGTACGTTATTGATTTGCAAAGCAGAACAGGAGACAAAAAGGAAACGAGCATTGTTTTTCAAGCCATGGTAATTATATTTAATAAGGCAGTATTAAGAAAGAAGATACCAGATTAAAAATTGAAAGTGTGAATATTCTGAAGGTATCCATTAGTAAAATGGACTTCAGCCTGGATTTTAAAGAGTGTCTGAATTAGTCGTTACTTGATTATTTCTTAAATACTCAAATGAAACAGCTGGAATTAGAATCATTCTAGCCTTCTTTATATTTTACCATATTAAGACACATCATCAATTTTCCATTCTACTTCTTATAGCTCTCTGTTTAATAAAACAACTGACTATCATGAGCAAAAAACCCAAGAAGAATCCCTTCTCACCAACAGAATCAGCTGGTTGGAAGTATTTTACATTAATAGACAGATCAAGAGAATGCACAACAGGTTCAATAAAATGCTGTACAAGCACTCTGGAGAACTTTCAAGGTATTTCTATTCACTCTGTCTTTTTAGGGAAATTAGTTTGAAATAGCCATGTAATGATCTGCACAGCTCTAGTTCCCAGGCAGTGATCCCTTACAAAATACAGACTTCCACACCTCCACTATCTAAAACTTGTTTAACCACATTGACCCATCTTGATTTGGACACATCTAAAGTTGCTCTGGCTGAGAATATTATTCAAGAAAATATTTAACCTAACTATTATGCAGTTTCAAAAGCTAAAACACTCAACAGACAAGACTGAAAGCCTGGTATCAATGCAAGTTAAAGGACTTGTATAATAGAAGGTTAACTTAGACCTGTTAAATAAAGGAAAACAGTTCCTTATAATTGTAAGAAGCAAAGGTACAATACTTATAATACACATCACCCACAGTTATAGAACCTTTTATATACATTAAAACTACATATCTTCCTACACATGTAAAAATATTTGAAAAATTAAAAACACCTTATTCATTTTTAATTTTGAACACTTTATCTTGGTTCCAGATAAGCTGTAGACATCCACTTTAACACTGATAAAACAGCATGCACATAACTCTTAAATCAATAAAGTGCTTAAATGGTAAGTGACTTTTCTGAAGATAAAAGCAACACAGCAAATTAAGGATGAAATAATAATATGTAAGAGCTGAAGACAGGCCATAGGACTGCACTGCTACCACTTTTACTATAGAGCACTGTCAGTAAATAACACATTTTTGCTTTAAAAATAAAAAAAAAATTGTAAAATGGTAATTTTTGTTTTAATAAAAATTTTAATAATATATGTAATTTTCAAACCTGGAGTGGCCAAAAAAAGCATAGGTACCATTACTTCTCCCTTTTGGTATTGTAACAGGTTTTTTTCCCAGAAGGAGGGGAGAATGACACAGGGGATGACAGAGCCTTTAGTGTTGTTTGAAACAAAGCAGTGCATTTATTTCTTTGCTTTAGCTGACTTTCCCTCAGACTTCAAAGGCTCTTGATGTCCTCTCATGCATAAAGCAGAACACGTACAGGAGAGATTTGGGCACACACAGAACATCTGTGCTTTGTACCACAGCACCACATATTTACTGAAGCATCTCCTCATGCTTAAAGAGATACACCCTTACTGAAATCCTGCAAGCAATTCTGTACTGTGACTCCAGCACTAAGTACACCTGTAACTACCTGCATTTCCAGAAGCAACTCTCAGAATAAATTTCCTACCACAAGGTTTCTCAAAAAAAACCCCAAACCAACCAGAAAAATGGGACAAAGAAAAGGCACAGAAAAATCAAATATTAAAATACTTTGTCCTGCCAAAGACCTTTCAAAGATTTCCTGCCTGGAACATTCAAGGACAGGATTTGAGATATTCCTCTATTTTAGCTGCACCAAGACTGGGTTGGAAATTTTGCTTCCTCTCACAAACTGAAATCTCCTCAGTTACACTCTCAAACACATCTCCCCCTCTCATTCAGAGGTCTGGCATATTTTTCCTATGGGCATGAGGGCTTCAGTGGATGCCTTCTGATCAGTCACAACACCCTGTACTAACTTATCTGTAGAGTGTAAAGAAATGTGTACTGACATGCTAGTAGTCACCCATGCTCCAAATTAATTATATTTGCTCAGTAAATGTCTCATGTGTTTTCTAGTAGGTACTTTTCTTTAATTAAAGCTGACAAACTTCAGAGAGAAGACCCAATTTGTGTAAGCACCCCTCTAATCTTAGGCATCCACTTCCTTTATATTATCAGAACTGCTTCTTTCCCTACACCAGAAATAGAAAACAGAGCAGCAAAGAGTAGATATGCTTATAGTAAAATAAGGCAGAGAGTGTTTTATTTACTTCCTGCACTATGTTTTATGTCTGATCGAAAAAGCTTCCCTACACATTAAAGAAAAATTGATTCTGTGTCTTCATCATGAGAAAACCACATTTTAAACTAACCAGGTATATTGAAGAACAGAGAAAAATCAATCAGGTGTTTTTTTATTCAAGTAGAGAGAGGCAAAGAAATTGATCAGTGCCAATTTCTCAGACACAAGCCCTCCTAACAATGAGAACAACCTTTGCAAAAGCAGATCCTAGTTTACTACACTCTTTTAGCAGTAAACTGAAGTTTATAATAGAAGATATAATCAGCCTTGGATTATATCCACAGGTAAAGAATTCTATGCTTTCCACATTTTCTTCTGTTAACTTCAAAGAGACTTCTTCAAGATATACATCAGGAATAAGTATCAGATATTAGATTCCAAATTTGGTATGAAATTTACCCTAAGTTCCTCTGTCCAGTGCTTTCTTTACTGCTTGGCTTCCCTACTGACTACCCTTCAGATGTCCCCAGTTCTAACAAGTATGAACTGTAATTCTATAACAGTAATTTAGATCATCAGAATGTATTGATTAGTATTCAATTCTGGTGTGGTTCAAAAATAAATAGGGGGGTTTATAACATTTATAACAATCATTCATCAGAAGATGAATTCACAGGAACCTCACCCGTGACCTCAGAGTAGAAACTCCTTCATTCTGAAATTTCAGCCTCCTTACAGATGCTCAAAGGCTCTATGTCATGATATCAGCAAGCAGAAAAGCATCCCTGAAATGTGGCATCCCTGTCCCTAGAAGGGAGTTGGAGCTACGTGATCTTTAAGGTTTCTTGCAACCCAAGCCTTTCTATGAATCTGTGCAATGTGTTATTAAATCACCTCAGTCCAGGGATACACAAATGAGCATTTCAATAAGAAGGCACACAGCTTACACACCAAGTTTGTCAATGGTGGTGATAAGGTCGGATGGAATAAACGAATCCAAATCTGCATCCAGAATTCCAAGGGGATCTAGCTGAGCCACATGATGGCCACGGATCTGAAAAAGGAGGAAAGCAGAGCAAAATGAAATCACACTAAAAGTCAGACAAAGGGGAAAAGTTAGTGATATCTCTCCATAATATCAGCCATTCAGCTGAACAAGCAAACACCACTAATGTGATGACAGGGTTACATACTCCCAAGTTTTCCCATAAGAACAAAAAATAAGCATTATATCACTGAATACATATATACGTCTATCAAAAATTACACATTACAACATCTTCATTATGTCTGACACACAATTTAACTGGGATTACACTGCAGTTCTAGTGAAGAAGGCTACTACAAAGTACATTCTCAGTCTCTGGGTCAAATTAAGTAACTATGATGAGTCAGTTCAGTAATTTTTTAATTTTTGCCTGAATTCTTTCTGCACCTGCATTATATTAAAATACAGAATTTCTCACTTATAACAGATTGGTGCTGAAGCAGTTTATATTGGAAGTGAAGAGATCACTCTTCCTGAGCTCTGCTCCAAATCAGATAGCATCTGACAGCATCTATTTTCCTTCACGAAATTTCAGAAATTTGATCTGATAGAATTCATATTGAAGACACTGAAGAACACAAACTGAGTGAGGAATTTAGCCAGCTTTCAATGATCAGTGTGACTGGTGTTAATGCATACCACAGGTTGCTATAAACTAGTGAATTATCATATAATATTGCTACAGAAGAAATAAGTAATTGATCCCAGAGAGTCACAAATATAAAATAATTTTAATATGCCTCTTATGTGTAACTCTCATATACCAAAATAACTCATTGAAAGATAATAATTTCTCCTTATAATTTTTCTTTTTAACAAAAAATTTGCATCCCTTGGGTAGAATTTCATTCACACTACTAGTATCCTAATTGTCCCTGAAAAAAACCCAAAATTATAAAGTGCAACATTAACAGTGAAGTGCATTACAAGTAATAAAATATGATTACAGTGTGGTTCATCAAGAAGGGACCTGTAAAAACACTGTTCAATTATTGTATATTTGCATGATAGTTTATCACAAAATGGTTTCCAGTCATAAGAAACCAGAAATACCACATCTTTTTTCGAACTACCAGCCCACTAAACTCAGCCTGACTTCTGTGATTCTTTGCATCTCATGAATCACCAGTAATGAAACTCTGACAGGACAAATGATGCCCACAGCAACATCTGTGCCATCTGACTGTTTATAGCAGCACAAAGTTTATCTGACTGGAACAAAGCAAACAATTCTGTCTCAAACATCATCAACAGGAAAGAATTCACCTCCCCAAGTTACATCTGCTCTTCAGTATTAATAGGAAGAGGAAGAAGATCAGCAGGAATGCCAAAACCCAGAAAAGCAGAGTAGTAAATGCTGTGCCATATTATTCCAGGGGCAGTTTGGTCTTTCACTAAAAGATAGTATTTCCCTCCATATCAAGGCATTTTTAGTAAGTCCTACTACTTTCACTGAATACAGAAAATAGTAACATCTACAAAAATCAGAGATCAACCTTGTGAAAATACATACATAGAAAATTTTCATTGATTGCCATATGACTAAATGCAAGTACAGACTACCAGAAACTAGACCTTGATTTCTCTGGCCTTGCTTTTGTTAAGCACACACAGCCCACTGATAATCCTTCTTTCAGTGTGCCCAGTGCTCTCTGTTAGAACAAGCAATAGATTAACTGCCTTCTCAAAGTCCAGCTCAACAGACCACAAAGCAGCTTACCACAAAACCATAAAACACTGACAGGTTTGAGAAATGAAAATTCTGTATCCTTCTCCATTTCATTTCATTATCAGGCAAAGGAAGGTCACAAATTATCATACCCCTTCAGCATGGAATTTAGAGGGTACTAAATACCTTTTAAAAAGCAGACAGTTGCCTTAGGCAATCCTCTGTGACTGTTTGTTGCAGACACATGGGTGCCTGCCATTTCTACAGACATTTCTGTTTCATCACTTGACAAATACAGGGAGCAAAATGGCAATCCTTGAAGTACTTTCAAGTAAATTGTGTCAAAGCAGCCTAACATTCTCCAATTTCTCTAATACTTCACCAAATTTTTACTGCAAAATTGGTAATTTTCTGCATATCTATTTCTAAGCAAATTTCACATATTCTTTATATTCACAACCATTTCTACTCTTTTACAACAACCTTCCAACTCAATGGTGACAATGCAATGTGCACAAATAAAGGCCTTTTAGGAAGTTCCTCTTCCACTCTTCTCATGACACCAAACAGGATATAAAATACTTAGGGCAGGGAGGAACAGATCTGCTCAAATCAAACTGTAGGAAACTTCTGTAGTAACTTGGGAAGTTACTAATTTAAAAATACTTGTGGAATATTTTGTTGAACACAGATCTAGTTTTAAGGGTTGGTTATTTTGGGGGGGGGTTTACATAATTTGTAAGCCTTTTATTGAAAGTAGGATACTAAATACAAGTCTAAACAAAAATATTTGAACTTGTTTTTCATTTGGAAAATATCTAACAAAACCCACTGTCCTGTTTCCAAATTCCTTCTTCTTTTATAGGAAAAATAATTAAATTATACTTAATTTCTTAATTTACTAAAAGGGTTAAAAATCAGAGAGTAAAACAAAATCAATTTTGATGAACAGCTCTCTAAAAGAATCCATCAAAGTTAACCCAAACTCAGTACTGTCAGCGTCCCAAAATTCACTTTCTGGTTAATTCATCATTTCTCCTCTCTCTTTTTACCTATAATCCTGCTCAAATCAGCAATCTCAAGATTCACCTTAGATACACGAGAAGGCAAATACATTCCATCCCTTCCTAAAGAATAGCAGTAACATTTAGAATTGCAGTATAAATGTTCTCAGAGGTGTAGACCAATTTTCACAAACCACTGTCTCCATAAACTCCTTCTGGGCTAAATCAGATGACCAACATGAGGTCTGTGGGTAATCTGGATTATGAGTTTCCAAACCAGAGGATCACCCCAGTCTGAATCCCACACTTCCACGTTCAGACGCTGTGCTGGAAAGAAAAGCTCTCTAGTTCAAGGCCTTTTGGATCAGAAGCAAGACAGCAGTTAAGACCAGAACACAAATGAGAACATAAAAAGGAAGAAGGGTGTTTGCATAGAAGAGGCCTTCCCACCCCTACCCCAAATGCACTTACCTGGTATGCCCTTATCAAGGACTGCACAGCGAGGTGGTCTTCAACAACCTTTTCAGCCGCCGCCGGTGTCGGGGCCAGGCCGTGGCTCTGCAGGAATGATCCCTTTCCCTCCTGCTGAGCTGGCAGATGGGCTGCTTGGCCAGCGGCAGCGCTTCGGAAAAACACATCCCACGACTGGACATGTGTACAGGGAAGAGAAATATTTATAACCTAAAGAAAAGTCTCATCCAAAGCAGCTCTTTCAAACTGCAGATGGAACCTCACTGCATTACAGTGTTAAACACAACTCACAGACAGCACAAAAAAGAGCACTGATATGTCTCAGTACAACTGTGCGTTTTATTTACACAGAACACTTTTCCTCTCATTTCTTACACCAAGCTTGCTCAGCAGAAAACTCGGCAGCACGCAGGACTGTAAAGATCTCCATATATTATCCAATCCCTCAACTCTTTTTAATTGTGCTGTTTATTCAGGCAGCCACGAACGGGTACAGTGTAATGGTGCTGATAAAGAGTTATCAACCCTATAAAAGAAAGAACCTTAATAAACTAAATCCATTCCTCTAATGATACTTCTAGAATTTATGGTACTTCAAGACACTCACTGATTATGCTAAATCAGAATCAGTCCTTAAGAGCTTTTCTTGAAGAAACTTTAAAAGCAATTAAAGCTTTTTTGAGTGAGATTTGTTCTAAGATCCTTTCCTCACCAGCTTAGGTTACCTTACCATGAAAGAAATTACGGGCCTGATTTCAGGTAAAGTCACAATTTTAGAAAAGTACTTATCTCAGAAACTGAATCACAACAAGCAAGAGATCCTTTTGTTTTCTTCTGTGCTTTTACACAAGCTGCTTCATTCACATTTACCCCAATCTTGTTTTCCTGAACTGTTTTCATTCTGATGAGGTGGTCACTGTGTCAAGTTAGCATGGTATCAGATATACGAATGTTAACAGAGCAGCAGAATGGGACAAAACATGTGAGACACTTGTACTCAGCAAAGAAGGAAATCTGTGTAAAACACTTCCCTTAGCTGGCTAATTTCAGAAAACAAAAACTTGTTTTTGTGACTGGAATAGAAGAACTGCAAGTGATAAATTTCTGCAAGGCTGCAAGCCTTGCAGATTTCCATTACATTTCAAAGAACCAAGTGCCAGGGAAAAGAAAAAGTAGTCCAAAGCAATTCTTTTTAAAAGATGACTTAATATGTGCATTACAGAACCCACAAAAGAATCAAAATAACATAATACAAGCATGGATGACAGAAAAATGTTTACAAAATCCTTTTTGCTTTCATTAACAAAAAGTCTTCATACTGACATTTCTAAAAGCTCTAAGGTGTTCAGAAACACCATGAGAGAGACAGCATAAAGGAGCTAAACATCACCCAACTGTCCAAGTTCAAGTTGTGGAAGTGGGGGGATTCACTGAACCTGTGGGTGGGAATCTCACCATTAGCATGAGGCCACTGCCCAAGAAACACTGTTTTAATGAACCCCTCCTACTTCTTTATTCATACAAAGCTGCATCAATACAGATACAGTAAACTCAATTTATCACCCTGCTCTTATACAGGCTTATCTAAACATAGCCTGACTTTTATATGCTCTGACAAATTAAGGCAGACAGATCATGTGTGGTGGCCAGTTCCAGACATACTGATGAAGAATTCATTCCTCCTCCCTTCTCTTATTTATGCCTGTTTCCTATATTCTTCTTACCTTGACATCTTGGCAGCCACACTGAGATTAGAAGTCTGAATTTACATCCTCTAAGTGGTCTACAAGAGCCTATTAGTGTGACTGTATTTCAGCTGGGATTCTCTCTCTACACCTTCTTGGTCTGTGTTAACAACAGTATTGTTATTCCATGCCTACACAGCACCCAGTGCGAGAGTCTGGAGACCCCTGACAGTGAAAAACAATCATAATCCCTTCTTTAACTACTAAAGCTACTTAGACTGGAGAAAGTATTTGGGCAATACACAGTAACAAATTATTGTTAAACATTAAATTAGGAAATTCCTAACACACACTTGGATTCATGGCATCTCTCACATTCGAAGTTTTAATAAAGAATTTGCTTTGCTTACATTAAGGTTTCTTCCTTACTTTATCTAACACCATGATACACACACAATGATGATGATAACATAACTATTCCTTTTTTGAGTAAAAACTTTCATTTAAATGCAAAGGTTATCACAGCACAGTCCCACAAACAACTGAATGTGTTTTTAGACAAGTGCTCTGCTGAGAGAGTTGTTAACAAACTCCAAAAAGACTTGCCCAACAAGTGATCTGTTTAAGGAGAGTCACTACAGGGCTCTTACTTCATGCAAACTCACAAATATAAAGAAAATGTTTCCATCTGAGGATGCAGCCAGCTGAGACAGAATGGACCCAGACTATTTTTTCCTATCACATTTTTGAACTTATTGATTTGTTGGACAGGCTTGACATTTAATCAGAGGGGAGGGAAAATACATCATTTGGCTACAGAAAATTAGTTTTTACTAGATACACATCCATCAAAGCCTCTACAAATTTCTATAGTGTCTTTCAAGATTGATACCAGATTATAGTCTTCAAGTTCTGTGTATCAATGTCAGTCTTTGGCAACAGCATTTGCCATGTGACTAGATAGATAGAAGACCAGTTTGCTCTCACTGCAAACCTGCAGCTTCTCAACTAAATTAGTAAAGTTCATCAAGAAAATGGTAGAGGGGATTTATAATACAGAAATACATTCACAAAAAAGAGAAGACTTACTATAGTGATAGATGATACATTTTCTTTCATTCTACCAGCAAATCTATATTGTAGTTAACCATAATTTTCTTAAGCAATATAACACAATTCAAGTGATTCAGTGGCAACATTTTACTGTCATATAATGAACAGTGTCAAGAAAATGGTAGAGGGGATTTATAAGAAATACATTCACAAAAAAGAGAAGACTTACTATAGTGATAGATGATACATTTTCTTTCATTCTACCAGCAAATCTATATTGTAGTTAACCATAATTTTCTTAAGCAATATAACACAATTCAAGTGATTCAGTGGCAACATTTTACTGTCATATAATGAACAGTGTTGCAATTAGAATAACAAGTAACATATGCTTCATCTTGATGGTTTGGGTTTTTTTCCTAGTGCCATCACAAAATTCATCAACTGCAGTGAGGACAGTAAAGCCTTAGAAGACACACACTGAGCACCACTATATCATTTACAAAAGAAAATGAGTAAAATGAAGTCAAAGCAAAACAATCCCCCACATCTTTTCCTAGTCCATAAACCAAGGGGGTGATTACACTCTCAGGGCAGAGCAGCTGCACACAGGATTACATGGCAGGCATTGTGTACACCATAGCAAACCATGCAGTTTTGTAATTAATCTTGTGATAGTAATAACTGAGCCTTGTCAAGCTTCTCTCTGATGATCTATGGCCCTGACACCAAGCTTCAAGGAGAAATAATGATGCCTTTTTCAGAGCACACGTCATTTTATTCTGATTGTGATTTTGGCTACTCTGACGATAGGAAATTCAAAAGGCAAGAAAAAGCAGGAAAAAATCTGAAGTGGATTTGTACAAAGAATAAAAACTCTTTATATATGCATATTCCTTGATACACAACCAGGATATATGTAGAAAGGAGAAATTCTTAGAAACACCACATATGCTCATTGGAATGTGACCACCATACTTCAAACAGCTCTAAATAAGCATACATGGGAAGACATGCCCAGTCAAATCTTCAGAGAGGGAAATCAGTTCAGTAGCCCTGATTAATTGGAGTTCCTAAGTATAAGTGAACAGAGTAGGACTTTTAAAGCCCGGGAAAAATCAAGCTTCACCATCTAACCAATGAGGAGGCACATCCCCTCTGAAAAAGGGTTATCTAAGAAGAAACATGAGGAGAAATATGGTATAAAAAGGAAAATGAGGAAAGGGAATGCAATGTCTAAACAGACAAAAGCTGGTTCTCTAAATCATGCTGGACATAACAAATAAAACAACAAAAATGAGTGGCCTGCAGAGAGCCAAATCATTAAAAAAACCATATTCAACACCACGTGGTGTCTCTTGACATTATTTTCCAACACTTCCTCTCCTTTCCATACGAGAATAACAAATGCATAACTTTACAGTCAAAATCACAGCACAAATTTTTTTGCATTTTTAGAAAAAATATGGTGATTTAAACCCTTAACTGTTAAAACTTCTTTTCTGAAAGCTCAAATTGAACAATTTCTGTCAACAAAAATCTTGGGAAGGTATTTGCAGCTTTCAGCCAATTAGGTGAGATGGTTTTCAAGAAACTAAAAATTAATTTTGTTGATGAAACAAAGTAAAATTAATTGGCATTCTTCTCCTTCTCCCCTTTTCTCACAGGCTGTGAAAAAAGTAATAATTTAGGCAAGAATAGCTGTAATCCATTATTTCCATCCATCATATTCTTTCAAGCCTCATAAATCAGGGACACAGTGAATTCACTTCAGTTTGTTACTGTCTCAAGTTTATTAAACACAGTTAACCTAGGAAAGAATTCACACAGTTTTATAATCGTGCTGGTTTGGGCTGGGGCAGTGAATTGCACAGTAACTGGTTTGGATTTCAAAAGGGGGTTGGCAGTACAGAGACACTTTTGTTATTGCTGAGCAGAGCTTACACATTGTCAGGGCCTTTCTTCTCCTCATCCCACCAGTGAGGAGGTTGGGGGTGCACAGGGAATTGGGAGGGACGCAGCCAGGACAGCTGACCTCAACTGACCAAAGAGTTATTCCAAACCACATCATGCTCAGCTTGGGGAAAGAAGAAGGAAGGGGGGACATTTGGAGTGATGCTGTTTGTCTTCTCAAGTCACCATTACATGTGCTGGAGCCATGCTATCCTGGGGATGGCTGAACACCTCCCTGCCCACCCATGGGAATTAGTGAACGAATTCCTTCCTTTGTTTTGCTTTGTTTCTGCATGCAGCTTTTGCTTTCCCTATTAAACTGTCTTTATCTCCAACCACAAGTTTTCTCACTTCCACCCTACTAATTCTTTCCCCCATTCATGCATATGTGTGAGAGAGAAAGCACAAGTGGCTGCATGATTGCCAGACAGGGTTAAACCACGACAAAAACGCATCTTGAATCACCTGGGATCCACTCCCTAGGCCACACCCTGCATTCCTCAGTCAGCTCATGTGCTTGCTGTTCAACCCACAACCTGCATCACCTCGACAGGATCCATATCAGACTGCGCTTGAACTGCCAGATGAGTTGTCTGGCCGTTCGGCAGGATTTTTTGCATTTCTGCCTGCCCCGAGCACCAGTCCGTAGCGCATCTCGCGGCCGCCTCGGTTCAGCACCCTGGGCAGCTCCGGGCGGAGCTGCAGCGCTGCCGCCCCGCTCCCGGCTGCGCTGGGAGCTCCGCGCTCCCTGCCCGCACCGCGGGGAACTTCCCACCACAGGGACCACGGCAGCGCTTCCCAGCAGCAAAGTGCACTCCGCTGCAAAGGGGCTGAACCAGGAATTCCATTCATCTAAAAGGAAAGAAGTTAGCCAGAAGCCAATATAATGTAAATACAATACAAAATGTCACCTTGATGTCACCACACATTCCTTATGCATGAGTTCATCCCTTCAGTATCCCCAGTATAAAAGGGTTGGTATTGATCTACAGCCTTGACACACCACGAGGGCTTTGCAGAAATTCAGTGCACCCACACAATGTTTTCCGCTGCAAAGGGGCTGAACAGCAATTTCATTCATCTAAAAAGAAAGAAGTTAGCCAGAAGCCAATATAATGTAAATATGATACAATACAAAATGTCACCTTGATGTCACCACACATTCCTTATGCATGAGTTCATCCCTTCAGTATCCCCAGTATAAAAGGGTTGGTATTGATCTACAGCCTTGACACACCACGAGGGCTTTGCAGAAATTCAGTGCACCCACACAATGTGCTACCCCACCCCACACTGGTGGCACTCAGCTGGCAGCTACAGGACAAGGGCTCAAAGTCAGCTGAGAAAGAGCCATTCCTGGAGAAGGTTTCCCCATCCCAAATTCAGGTGTAAGATAAAAGACCTAGGACCAATCTGCTATGTGAATAACAGTCAGCCTTCAGAGCTGGCACTGCATATGTCATCTTTCAACAAGACTAAGTTCATACACAACATCCAAAGAAAAAAACAGCTACAAAAACATCCTTTTTGGTTTCCTTTTTAGCTTCTGCCCTCGGCATGCGTCACATCCTCATGCTCTAGACAGATTATCAGACTTAGAACAACAACTTCTAAGTGACATTTTGATATACATGCCTCAAGAATAAGGGAACAGACAACCAATTTGGTAAACATTTTGGGCACAATTCACATTACTTCCTGGAAAATGACTTGTCTGTCTTAGAATTGATCAGATTTCTCATCAACTTCTTAAGTTACTATACATGTATCACCATAACAGAGCCCTTTTTGTCAGCAGAAAGCTTGTTAAAAATAAGCCTATGTATTTTGTCTACAAGAAAGAATTTGGGTAATAGAGTTTTTAGAAAAGAAAAAAAATGTGTATTGCCTAGAGAGAGAAGGAGAGACACAAAACAAAATACTTTTCAAGATACTTCAGAAGAATATTCTGACAATTTCAGATTGAATTTTAAGGTTACAACTTCCATTAAACCAAAGACAACTGAACATTTGCCTACTTCAGACAGCTTAGAAGTACCAACATCAACACATTATTTAAATATAGTCTCTGATAGAGCCTTACTACAAACCAAAAAATTAAATATATTTTATTCTTGGGTCTCCTTCTGGATGCAATGAATTACTTAACTGACTCCTTGACCAGCATTCCCATGGAGGAATAAGGTTTAAGAGCAGCTGTCTATTTCTGGTCTGTGCTTGTCCTTCTTTCTGCTCTGCTCACCATGCCCGTGCCTCCTCTGTACTTTCATAGTTGCAATATCACACCTTACACCAATCAATAGGTGGGAAATTAATTTCATGTTTTTCATTTCACACAACACCTTTTCCTGAACTTTTTATTAAAAAGCAAGTGAAAAAGTAAAAGAAACCTATTCCACTCTTAATCCAGTATTACAGCCAAGTTTAGACTCACCTTATGTACACTGTTAGGGTTTTCAAGCCATGCACAGTACATTTCCTCCACGTAATTGGAATTACTCCCACTCAGGAACGGCTCTGAGGTTCCTGATGAAACATACCGTTGGCCATGTAAAAATGCCCTTCTGGCTACATCCTGATTTTCCAGAAGTTTAAAGCCATGCCTCTTCAGCGTAGCTGCAAACAACTTCAGATGACTCATGTTTGTTTATTAGCCAGACAATCCAAGCCTATTAATAAAATAAAAACAAACTCAATCAGAAAAAGAGCCAATGAATTGTAGACACATTTCAGCCTCACAGCAAAAACTGAGGTTTCTGGCTACAGTGCCCAAGTACAAAGCTCAGGCCTGGGCATGAAGCTCCCTTCAGAGTGAGGGCCACAGCAGTGGAGTGGCTGCAGCTGGCCATGGCCACACCAGCCAGCTGCTCTCACAGCTCCTGCAGCAATCACCCTTTGTACCGCCGGCCCAGCTCCCTGGAACACACGGGCTGCTAATCACTGACCTCTCCGGAGCTCCGGGCAACCCCAGCTGCTCTCCCTCTGTTTGGAAAGCTGAGCTGGGCTCAGCAAACAGTGTCAGCCACAGGTGCTGTGGAAAACAAAAAGCCGCTACCTCAAATTTCTGCCACGAGTAATGGAGCTGACCAAATAATTACAAATGTTAGTTAAGTGTTCATATTGACATTAGCCTTCAACCAAACAGCGAGACACTGAGAAAGGGCTCACTTTAATTTGTTTTCCTAACTGGAAACATTTATCTTGTGCTTCCAATGATCTCTTATGGTAACAAGGACAGCAGATTCCATGCAATTTTGAATTGAGAAATTCAATTTTCCAATTCAATTTTCCACAATAAGGGTTGAATCTACTGAATGGTGAACACCATCAGCTCCAATGCTAGCAAAGGGAATCAGGGCTCACCTTCAAAATAAAGAAGAACAAATGCATCTTAAAGTTAGTCCTGAACTAATATAATCTTAATGTTGAAATTGCTAAAACTGCAAAGAAAGAGCAATAATGTGAAAAGAAAATATTAATTTTGTTTTCATTTTTTAAGTATTTAGAAAGCTACAATATCATGAAGGATAAGTTATTAATTTAGAAGAAGTAAAATTCAGATTTAACTCCAAAGTGGCTCTCATTTGTTCAGCTGTCCATCTGGAGAAACAATTTATTTGGTCCAAGGTAAAACCCAAGGTCTTTTGTTGCTTGGTGTGACTGAACAAATTCTGTAGCCATGATATTTTATGAAAAATCCTTTGCTGGGATTTTTTTCTCCTGAGGAGCTGAGGAGCCTCAGGAAAGAAATGTAAACAATAACTATCAGCTGCTGTGGAATGCAACAGGTGCAGCTGAGATTGGTGCATCTGGGTTGTTTCTAATTAAGGGCCAACCACAGTCAGCAGGCTCCGACTCTCTGGGAGTCAGGAGTCTTTGTTATTGCATTCCATTCCTGTTCTTTCTAGCCTTCTGATGAATCCTTTTCTCTCTATTCTTTTAGTACCGTTTTAGTATTTTAATATAATATATATCATAATATATAATTTTAAAATAACATATATCATAATATGATATATCAGCCTTCTGAAACATGGAGCCAAGATTCATATCTCTTCACTTGTCCCCGTCTCCTCACACAAAGCATCAACCAGAAACTGCTAAAAAAAAAGTAATGACCTGCCAAATGAACTTCAAAGTTGTTTTTCCTTTTTAAAAACAACACTGTTATTTTGAGTAATAAAAAATTTTTAATGTTGCCTATTACATGTTAAGATTTCTTCATCTCTAATACAAAAACAGATACTATAAAAAAACTTCATAAACATTTCTGTATATAAATCCCATTAAACTATTTTCTCACTCTTACAGCCTTCTTTCAAAAAACAAAATATGTGGTTATAAAATGCCTAATTTTGTAAGGCATAGGAATAGCTATGTTTTTCATCATCCAATTTAAAAGTTAATATTAATCCTAAATAAAATTAAAAAAAAGAAAAAGGGCTCCTACTAAATAAAACAGTATTACTGCTTGTTCTTCTCTGACATCACATTTTTAGCTCCACATCCATTTTAAAAGCTGATGACTAGATCCTTTCCTTAGTCACTACTTTACCTATGATCCCAGCAGTGAACTGTCCTGATCATACCAGATTCCCTTGTCTTCTCTCTCAAGACCTCTTCAGCCTTTTCACTCTCACCCACCAGCAGACCTGAGCTGTAGCTCCTCAGAGCAGCAGCCACCATCCACTTACTGGATGTTCCAAACAAGCACTTATCCACTCCCTCCATGTGCCCAGACACATGGAAAGCAGCACTGAAACCAGCACCCAGTCCTCATTTAAACCTATGAGCTCCTCAAAACCACTCTTCTCTCTCCACCTGGCATTTGCAGCAAATTGCCAGCTGGGCTGCTGGCACGCTGAACCCCTACTCACCAGTCTTATCCCCTACCTGCTTATACTCCCTTGTCATTTCCCACTTTTTATTTTGTTTATTACAACACCTGTATCAACACCCATCTCTGACCAGGGCTCCCAAGCAACTGGAGGAACAGGAACACCATCAGCACCATTTTGGAAGCAGATTAAGTCCTGCAAGAGCTCAGTGACTGCAAGAACACTGACAGAACTCATATACTGTCTGCATACATAATTCTCTGTAAGATTTAACAGCAAGCATTCATGATGTCATTTTGCAAAATTGGGTGAGACTTCAGCATGTTATAACAGTAAGAACAGAGAGGTCACCATGGCACATACAACTTTATGTCTGTGCCCATTCTCATCATACAAATTATTATTATTATTATTGCACCTACCTTACTGCATGTAAATCTCACCCTCTGCCACAAGACCTTTGCACAAACACTCACTCCTAAGGGATTACCTACTCTCACTTAAAGTGCTTTGTAAACACTTGGGAAAGAAGGGAAAGAGAGGAACATTTTTCCCAGCTTATCATACTGCAGCAGCAAGCTTCTTAAGCACAGGTACTTTTACATTTTTTCTTCATCATATGTCTGCCTGAAGAACGTGTAGTTCTTTCTTCTAGAAGTTAGTAAAGAACACAGAATAAGAAAAATTTGTCAGAGAGAGTGGAAAATGGGCACAAATGACATAATATATAACAGAAAAAAGCTTGTAAGTGGTACCAGTCACTTCCCTCTGGTTCCATTTAAATTTCAAAACGGGGTCAGAGCCATACTTCAAGCAGTAACTACTGAAAATGCAATCTATAAAAGCATACAGGAGCTAAGTCATTCCAGCCAGATTTCAGCTACAGATTAACGTGACTCAAAAGCCCTGACTTCTTCCTAGTTTTTCCTTCTGCACACATCGCTCTTCAGCGCAGATGTCAGCTGTCAGCAGCTAAACAAACCAGAGACCAGCAGCGCGATCACAGCCCATCCCAGCCCACTGAGCCTTGAGAGTGTCAGTCAGAAATCAGCACCCAGGACAGCGCACAGGAGCCGGGAGGAGTTACACCGGTTCCACTCCACCGTGTTTCCCAAACCAACCCTGAAATGAAAACAGTGATTGGAAAGGGATCAAGCTGAGCTATGAGCAACCTAAAGAATGGCATTAATTAAATCTCTACCAGAGGTCAAAAATAAGAAAGAAGCAGTGAACCACAAGAACAACCTGATATTTAATGCACCACAGCACCCTCAAAACGGTGGAATGAAATCCCTGAGTAGCTGAAAATTCCTGCAGCTGTTCTGTCTCAAGCAACGACCTAGCTTTCACCTTGGCACTTCCACCTCTACAAGTGCCCTAATGTCACAGACAGTCTTGGGGATTATTCTACCCAGCAGATGCTTCTGATAAGAAAGTTTTTATCCAGCTCTTTTCAAAATCACTTTCAGTATAAATACACTGCATGTATGAATTAATATCGTCCTGATATTTCACTGCCCTTACTGAGTTTCTTAATCCATGTGAAGCCCTGCTGCTAATGTTCTTTATGCTCTGTAGAAATGGTGGTTAAAAAATCTGGTCCATATTCCATAAAAAGAGTTCTTCATCCACTATCACAGTAACTTCCCACAATATTCCCCGCACAGCTTACTCTTAAAGTTCTCCTTAAGACTGAGTAATTAAAATAAAACAAGGCTGACAGTGAAAAAGAAATGGATGAACATGATAAAGTTTCTCCAAAAGATTATCACAGAAAATTTAAATTACAGATACAGGGAATATCCTTATTAAATAAGGCCGCTTCAGGGATACCTCCACGCACTACATGTTTTTTTTCCCCCAGCACAGATATGCCGTGCTGTACAGAGGTTCCTAACTCCCCACACACAGAGTCGACCTGCAGGAGGTTTTCCAGCGGCGCCCTCGCCCCAGGGCGCCCGGCGCGAGTCCCGGGCCATGGAGGCGCCTCGGTGCAATGAAACTTAACGGATTTATCACCCTGCCCTGGAAAACGCCTTCAGCGGGCACCGGAGGGACAACACCCCGCAGTACCACAGGGATGACAGCACCACAGACTGCAGGCTGCCAGCGGAGCAGGGGGAGAATCCGGGAGGGTCGGGTTTGCGCTCCGGCCCCTCCCCGCAACGCCAGGACGCGGTGTCCCGGTCACCCTGGCCACCGGGGGCCGGAGCCTGCCGGGCTCTCACGGCGCTCCCGGCTGCGACGGGGCTGGGACAACACCGGAGCTGGGGGCAGGACGGGCCGCCCCGCTCGCCCCCCGCTCCGGGGCCCGGCCCGGCCTGCGGCGCGACCCCCTCAGCCGCACGGCGAGAGGCCCC